>NC_090730.1:122300088-122375088 GCF_036898095.1 Palaemon carinicauda
GTGTTACTTTGTCCCTGCTTTCTACAGGAACAATAAAGAAATCTCTATTCTCTCTGCAAATCCCCCCAAACACCCACTGGCCTGTCACTACTCTGCCTGCATTATATTTTTGCCTTCCAAATTTGCTCTCATTGATTTCAGCAGTTTTGCTTGGGCCACCAATCTCACCTTTCCGACTCAATACCCAATGCACAATAACCTCACAAATGAATGAGCACCAATCATTTATAGTTTTGTGAGAAATTTTTGATTCATTTTCAACAAATTTGTAACTACATTTAATACCAATATGGTTATATACATGTAACAAATTAGATTCTATATCTTAAAAATGGATACGTAAAAACTACACCTTTATTTCACTTCTTGTTTTTCAATACAACATGCCTTCTGTCACACCGAAATGCTTTTTTGCTAATATCAAGTCGGCACTGAGAACCACAGGTCGAATAAATAGTGTCACTTTCACTTTTAATAACACCGTGATCTTGGCAGTACTTTATTATTATTTCAATGTACCACAATAATGCAAAATAAAATCTTTTTAATTTAGATAACAGTTGAGATAAGAACTTGGGAGAAAATCCACAGAAATTCATGTCAAAGTAGATGGTAAATGAGAAACTGCACCAGAAGTTGAAGGTTCACCTGCCTCCATGGCTCTCAAAATACTGAAAAAATAGCGGTGGAAATTGTGTGGAAAGTCTTAGTTTCCTACTAAAAGTGTCTCCTGATTGGGTATTCAAGTCACGTGATTCTAGTTTTGTTAAAATGCTAGTCCCAAGTAAAATGGGGATACTGTAATCATCATTGGTTAAAAACTATGACGTTTGGGTGACGTCTTGCTACATAGAATACAGTCGATGATGTAGTAATGACATAATCCATATTTTTAACTACAAACAAACAAACGGGAGCTCAGTCTGAAGAGGAATTTGAGAGACTTATGAGGTCGAGGGACTTGGTTTTTTCAGGTGGGTCAAATTTAGTTTTGATTTGTTACGTGACTGGAATACAAACCACACTATTTAATAAGGGTATTATTCAGCAATGCTGAAATGACGAGCCATTAAAATTTGGCGAGGGTTAACTACCCATACCGCTAGTTAGCGGGGGTTGGGGGGGCCATGTCTGCTACCGCTTCCACTCACACAGCGGTGATTTAGCTCACTTTGCTTTTGGCTTGAATGGTGTACGGTCGTTGCCGTTCCTCATCCTTCGCCGTTATTATTGGACTGCCATTACAGTAATCCCTCGCCATTTCGCAGCCTCAGTGCATCGCGGATTTTCAAAAATATTCATAAAAAATTATAGAAAATGGTGCGAAAGTTACGTGGGCACTATCAGAAGGCAGGGAGAGTAAAGTAGAACATCAGGTATCAAGACGGAGATGGCGCGCAACTCAAAATCCACCTCTCTGATTCACTGGCCATCTCGGCTCCAGAATCTCGCAAGCTGATTGGCCGAGACGCTTTACCCAGCATCTCTCCCTGCCATGCGGGGCGCAAAGGGAGACCGCATTCACTGTTCTCTCTCGCTTCACTTGTGTTGCATAGTCTTGCCGCGTGGAACTTTTAGCGGTTTTCTTGTGCTTTTTTAGTGTAAAATAGTGCTTGTGACGCCCTTGAAAATGGCTCCTAAACGTTTTCTACCCTCAACATCCTCCAGTGAACCCAAGAAGAAGAGAAAAATGATGACGGTGAATGAGAAAGTGAAATTATTGGACATGCTTAAGGCAGGCAGTAGCTATGCATCTGTTGCACGCATTTACGGAGTGAATGAATCGACGGTTCGCTACATAAAAAAAAGATGTAATGAAAATATGTAAAACTGCCTCAATAACGTTTTCCAAGGACACTAAGCTCGTTGTGACTCCTCGTAATATAACAATTGTGCAAATGGAGAATGCGTTATCAATGTGGATATCGGACTGTCGGGAAAAGAAGGTTAGTCTCGATACCAACATGATTCGAACCAAAGCCAAAACCCTGTATGATAGCCTAGTTCCTGAAGGAAAATCGAACGAAGACGACGAAGGTGATGATGACGACAAAGAAGATGATCCTGTCCCATGAGAAGAACGTGGTTTTTTGCCAGCAAGGGCTGGTTCGAGAAATTCAAGAGGAGATTTGGCCTTCGCAGCGTTCCTTTGTATGTGGAGGCCGCCTCGGCAGACCAAGAAGCAGCTCTTCGTTACGTCGAGGACGAGTTCCCGAAATTAATTAAAGAAAGTGGCTATCTCCCGGAGCAGGTGTTCAATATGGATGAGACTGGTCTCTTCTGGAAGAGGATGCCGTCCCGGACGTTTCTTTACAAGGACAAAGTTAAGAACCTACTTCGCAGTTTTTCACCCATCGCGGTCGGTTCTGGTCCCCATTAACCGCGATATGTGATGGATTACTGTAATTTTTTTTTTTTTTTTTTTTTTTTTTGTGTGTGTGTGTTGACTTCTGCAACCATGCTCACCTGCCACAGACTCTATGGCTGGCCCTGCAGAACCTTTATGTCGACCGTGGAGACCAATCGCCACACCCTTTGTCCCACCTGCAGAGGTCAACAGTGTGATAGTAACGAGTGTAGTGAGTGTCGGAAGTGGTCTTCCTCCCAGTGGGAGAAGTTTTGGCGCCGACGTAAGAAGAAGTCTAAGCGGGATATTTCTCCTTCGAAGGTTCCTTCGAAGGGGAACAACCCAATGCCTCTTCTTCCGTCTCCCGACCTTCCTCCGAAGCTCCTACTTGTTCGGCCTCTTCCGAGAGACTGTCAAGTAGTAACGTAGAACTTTTTAATTGCGGCCAACCCCGGTCCCTGAGAGATGGTGTTGCTTCCCCACCTCTCCCTCCAGGTGAGGCCTTGTCTATGTTTTCTGTTTTACTGGTATGGTCGTCCTTGGGGCTTCCTGGTCTGCCCTCCAAGGACTCCTTGCTGCAGCTCATCCTCCCGGGTGCAAGTGTGCAACCGTCGTAATCAACTTCGGAGGTAGATCCTCTTGAGCTCGTCAACGTCGTGGTGTCATAGGTGTCTTCTGTGGCTTCTGCCGATGCCTCTGCCCCTCCAGACCCTCCAGCTGTTGCTGCCAACTTAGTTTCCCCGTTCCTGATCATCCTTCGAGGGGTAAACTTAGTCCTACGCCTGTCTCCTGGGAGTGTTTCTCTCCCTCAGGGGAGTTCTCTTATAGAGACTCCTCTTCAGAGGACTGCTGCGGCTTGTGGTCAGCTTGCTGATCCAATGGCCCCTAGTGGGCGACTCCGTTGCAGAGCTCACTCTCGGCTTTGCCTTAGAGGTTGTCCTTCGCTATCGATGAAAAGGCGCCTTGTCATCGCAGCCGTCCTCCGCAGAGGAATCTCTGCTTCATTTGTCTCCTGGCCCTCGACCTTTGCCCGTTCCTGGATCTTCTCCCGATGACGCTGCTGCTAGTCCTGGATTCACTGTAGATTGTTTACGATCTCCATCGGTAGATGTTCGCCCTTCCAAAGGGCACATCCCTGTTCTGAGCCCTGCAGTGCACCAGCGCTCACCAACATCTCATCACCGCCAGCCTGCTCCGTCACGCTTTACAGAGCGCCCATGCTCTCCAGCTCGTCAGGGCTCTACAACGCTTAGGTGTTCACTAGACAAACAGCCTTCACCTGCTCGTCCTCAGCGCTTTCCAATACCCCAGCTATCTCCCGATCGCCGGCGCTCTCCAGTACAACCTCGCCTCAGAGAGCCTACGTTTGCCAGCTCGCCAGCACTCACCAGCCAACCTATGCTCGCCAACGCAACTGCGCTCTCCAGCCCGAGCTTGCCAGTGCTCTCCGGCGCTACAGTGCTCGCCGAAACCTCAGCGCGCTCCTGCGCAACTTCGGTCTCCAGCTCACCGATGCTCTCCTATACGACAGCGCTCTCTTGAGCACAAACGCCAGCGTTCTCCTGCGAGCCAGCGTCCCACTGTGCATTTGTGGTCTCCAGTGCCAAAGCTTCCTAAGCAACCTCCGGCTCGCCAGCGCTCGCCAGTGCTCTCCAGCGCGCCAGCGCTCACCTGCACACCTGTGTTCTACTGAAGCTGCTCTCCAGCAACCTCCTGTGCAGTCTAAGGGGACTGCACAACACCCTGCGCTTGGTATTACTGCGCGCCAATGCTCTCCTGCGCCCTAGTGCACATTCTAGGAAAATTATGGAACACTGCACAGTGCCTTATTGTGTGCCAACGCTCTCCGATTCACCAGCACTCTCCTGCGCACTTGCGCTTGCAGTTTCAGTGCTCACCAATGCACCAGCGCTTGCCAATGCACCAGCGGTCGCCAACACACCAGCAGGTAAATTATTGTTTCCTTGTGTAACCTAGTACTGTATTGTGTCATTACTGTTACGTCCCTATACCCTGGTGAGGTGGTATTGGGAGTGTCTCGGTGAACTGGGTTAATTCCTATGGACTCGGTATACCTTATACCTTGACAGTCACATTGCTAGTATCTGAACACACAGCTTGTGTAGGCCGCAGACCATGCATAGCAAGGTGTTAGAGTTTCCTTATTTGTGTAACATATACATAAGGACTCCCCGGGCAAAGCCTAAAAGCCAGATTGGCAGGGACTTCCATCTTCCTAAGGGGTGAGTTAACCCCTATAAATAGCGTAGGTTTGTTTTCCAGTTACGGAACAAATGACCAATTTGGAAGTAATTTGTATTCTTCGTAATGATGCAAACCTGTAGCTATTTATACAGATTTGCCCACCAACCCAGTCCTCCTTGAAGTCCTACCTCCAAGCAAAGTGAAGTAGTCACAGTTGTGTGAGTGAGAGGGGTAGCTAACTAACCCCCCCCCCACTAACTAGCAGGATGGGTAGTAAACCCTCGTTAAATTCTAATAGCTCGTCCTTTCAGCTTTTCTGAAAGTAATACCCCTATAAATATCTTCTGCTTGGACAATCCTTAGGATTGGAGGACTCCGTCGCTTCCCCTAGCAGTGCTGCCCTGCCCTCCGCCTCAGGGGAGTCCTTCTCCTTGGATGATGTACTCCAGCTCTGACCTTCCTTAGGGATCGCTGGTCCCCTGTCGAAGAAAGGTATTCTAGAGTTTCTGCAGTTAGAGGCATAGAGGAATTGTAAACCGGCTTCCCCAGAGGTTGGCCTTGCTCTTCCTTGTAGAGATTCTGAAGGTTTCTCACCGACCAGTGGCAGTCTCTCCTGCACTGTCACCATCTTTGAGAAGGCCACAAACCTCAGCGTGTTGATAACAGCGCATTCCCTCGTTCTGTGTTAGCTCAGCCGGCAAAGGGGATGCAAAGTCCGAAGCTTGTTCCTGCCCCTCTTAAGTTTCATCTTTCTCGTTTGTGGGTTTTGTCTTCCCTGAGAGGTCTCGGCCATGCGGGGCAACAAAAAGAGTATTGGACTCATCCATGCCTTACTCTAGCCTCTTGGAGCATGGTTCCTCAGAACAGGATGACTAGGTAGCACGTAGGCTAGGTGCAGCTGCGATACCTAGCCAGCGAGTTCGGCGTATCCATCGAACTTAGGTCTTCTCTCGTCCGACCAGCTTGTCTCCTCCACTTTGACTTGCCCAGTTTGTACCACGGGATCTCTTAAGTTACCAGATAGTTCCTGTCAACAACGACCAGCGCTCGCCATCACCTGCTCGCTAGGCCGACAGTAGAGACGATTGATGCGATCTGGAGCGATTACACAAGCATCTACCTGTGTATTCATCGACGAGACAGCCCAGGTTGCCAACTCGTGACCAGGGGCTAGTTCGCGACCAGGTCCCAATGCACGACTATGCTCCAGCGCTTGACTACTCGTTACCGCTCTTCAGCTCACGACAATGCTTCAGCTCACAACAACGCTTGAGCTTGTGACTACACAATAGCGTGCAACAACGCAGCAGTGTAACGTCCTGCGACCTCGTTACATCACACGACCGTGCAGCAGCACTCATCCACACAACAGCATGCAGTGATGCGCAACTCCCTATCCACCAGTATATACAAGCGCTTTCTCCTGGAGCTTCAACCTCAATGAATCCCTCCCACAAACTCCAACTCATTCCTCCAAACTGGAACGCAACTGCATGTCGGTACTGCGTGACATGGTAGTTATCCGAGCCACAGCATAGGCACAGGTTGAGAAGTCAGGGCACTCGTTCTCTTCTCCCTCCTTTGAATTGTCATCCAGTGATGTCACATTCCTACGTGAGGGGATCTGCGAAGGAACAGGGTCTTCAGGCCGAAGTCCAAACCATGCTAGAGAAGGACACTCTTCAAGAGGTTCAAGACTGATCCCCATGCTTGTACAGTCAACTCTCTCTTGTATAGAAAGCGTCTGGAGGTTGGAGACCAGTCATCGACTTCTCTCTGAAAAAGTTTGTCTAGCAAACTGTTCAAGATGGAGATGACAGACATGGTCAGGCAGGTCATAAGACTCAAGGACTTCAGGATAACACTGGCTCTAAAAGATGCGTACATCCAGATCCCAATCCATCCATCCTTAAGGAAATACCTAAGAGTCATCCTGAACGATCGGTTATACCAGTTAAAGGTGCTGTTTCGTCTTATTCACAGCCCCTCAGGTGTTCACAAGGGTTTTCTCCCTAGTTCCAATCTGGGCACGCAAGAACTGCATTTGTCTATTGTGATATCTAGACGACTAGCCGATTCTAGCAGACTCGGTAATGACTCCTCTCCGGCACCAAGACAGGGTTCTTGAGTTTTGCCATGATCTGGGGATTGTGGTAAATCACAAGAAGTCCTTTTCTGCAGCTATCACAAACACTGGTATACCTTGGGATGCATATAAACACCCAACTAGGCAAGTCTTTCCATCCAACAACAGAATACAGGAGAGAGACTAAAGCGGGCAGTGTGCCTCTTTCTGTTGCAAGACTTGCTACCAGCCCATCGGTGGCTTCGCCTATTGTGCCACCTGACCTCTTTGGAGCGTCTAATGACGAATAGCTGTCTTTGCATCTGGTTTCTCCAGTGGCAGCTGAAGACCTTTTAGGCTTTGCACAAGGACTCTCCGAACCTTTGGGTTCCGGTGGGGCATGAGCAAACTAAAGAGAGACCTGAGGTAGTGGGTATCAGATACCAGCCTCCTCAGGGGAGTAGGTCTTCTTTCTCCTCCCCCAGAATTGATGCTCTTCTTAGATACTGTACATCAAAAGAAGGATGGGGGCTTACATGTTGCAACAGATGGCCTTTAGACTGTGGTTTGTGTCTGAGCGACATTGCCATATGAACCTCCTGGAAATGAGGGTAGCCTTCCTGGTCCGCAAGCAATTTTCAGGACACTCTGTGATACTGATGAGCAACAACACCACGGTAGTGGCATATATAAACAAAAAAGGAGGTACCTTTTCACAGCACCTTTGCTTTCTAGCTGTAGAAATACTGAAATGGATGGAAGACAACTCAGTAGCCCTATCAGTCTTTTTCATCCCGGGCAAAAGAAATGTTCTGGAAGACAACCTAAGCAGGATGACTCAGTTGGCTCCGAGTGGTCTTTTGAATCGTCAGTTAACTAACAAAATTTTGACTTTGTGGGGTTTGCCGACTGTAGACCTGTTCGTGACGTCTCCCAACTGGAAACTTCCAACTTATTACTCACCAGTACCATATCCCCAAGCACTTTGGCAAGATACTTTCTAACACCAGTGGAACAATCTAGACATCTCTGCATTTCCCCCATTCAGCCTAGATAGAGACTACTGAATAAGGTGAGGGCTTCCGAAGACTTGTTGATGACCCTTGTAGCTCTGATGTGGCAACATACAGAATGGTTTCCGGACCTTCTACATATTCTCACAGAGGTGTCGAGGGAGCTCCTTCCACATACCTATCTAGGACAACTACCAGCAAAGATTTACCACAAAACAGTAGCTTCGCTACAACTTAATCCCTGGAGATTATCCAGCATCTCTTGAAGAAATGCTTTTCGCAAGGAGTTGCGAAAAGGATGTCCAAATACCTCCAGGAGTCGTCTTCTGCTGTCTTCCGGGCGAAGTGGGCAAATTTTTGTGGTTGGTGTCCTGGAAGGGGTATCACTCCTTTTGACACCTCTATCCGAGATAGCGGAGGTCTTGTTATACCTTCTGGAGGGAATCTCTGTTTGGTCTCGACAGTTAAAGGTTTTGCTTAGCCTTGAGCTTTGCCTTTATACTAAGCAGAGTTAACATTTCCTCTTCGACGGAATTGCCTCTCCTCATACAGAGTTTTGAGCGTACCTGACCTCAGCCGGAAGTTAGACCTCCTCCTTTGAACATAGTGCGCTCCGCCTGAACCACTGCATCAGCCCTCAGACCATGGCTTGACACTTAAGACGCCCTTCCTTCTTACTCTCGCCTCTGCGAAGAGTCAGTCAGAGTGTTGCATGTTCTTTTTCACGATGGAACCCATTCAAGGGGATGAGGTCAGGTAACACTCAGCTTCGTTCCTGAGTTCGTTGCTAAGACTCAAAACCCGGCTGTAGTAGATCCTAGATTCGGGCCCTACTAGATTGAGAGTCTCCATTCTGTAACTGATTATTATTATTAGAAGCTAAGCTAGAGCCCTAGTTGAAAAAGCAAGATGCTATAAGCCCAAGGGCTCCAACAGGGAAAAATGGCCCAGTACAGAAAGGAAACAAGGAAATGAATGCAATACAGAAGAAGTAATACAATCAAAATAAAATATAAGAACAGTAACAACATTGAATTAGTCTCTCATATATAAACTATAAAAACTTAAAAAAAAAACAAGAGGAAGATAAATAAGATAGAACAGCGTGTTCGAGTGTACCCTAGATCAAGAGAACTCTAATAAAAAAGTGGAAGGGCCTGGTACAGAGGCTATAGTACTACCCAAGACTAGAGAACAATTGTTTTGGAGTGTCCTTCTAGAAGAGCTGCTTACCTTAGCTAAAGAGTCTCTTCTACCCTTACCAAGAGGAAAATAACCACTGAACAATTACATTGCAGAAGATAACCGCTTGAGTGAAGAATTTTTTGGTAATCTTAAGTGCTGTCAGGTGTATGAGGACAGAGGAGAATATGGAAAGAATATGCCAGACTATTCGGTGTATGTGTAGGCAAAGACAAAATGAGCCATAACCAGAGAGCGGGGTCCAATGTAGTACTGTTTGGCCAGTCAAAGGACCCATTAACTCTCTAGTGGTAGTATCTCAACGGGTGGCTGGTACCAGATCAGTTGTAACTGTGCCCTGTGAGGGCGCTGAGGTGTCACCTCGAACAAACCACAGGAGCTCACCCATATGTTAACAAAGTGTTTGTTAGCACGGGTATGGTCAAAAGGAAAGTCACAAGAAATACGATCTTTTCATGAATTTGACATGTAATAGATTGTGCCTTGAATCTTGGCTCTTTCCCACAAGGAGAGACCCAGTGCTCATGATGTTAGGGGCCTCAGCACATCCCTAGCATTTAAAAAGAACTACTCTGTGGCAAAGGTACTTCAAGTGTGTGTCTGGAAGCGTCAGACGACCTTCACAGCCCACTATGGTAGTACTGGTCAAAAGAATAAGCCAGGTTGATTCCAATGACTAAATAAGATTGTTACATCTGAAAGTGAACAAATTGAGATGTAGGAAAATAACTGCACAGTCACTTCTGCACACCATATCCGAGTGCTATTATTCAGCTCACATGTAGCTGCCATTGGGGTTGGTTGTTTACCAATGCTCCCAAGTTTTTCACCTAGATTTTCATCTATTTCACTCTTTGAACTGGCTTTTGTGTAGTTTGTTCCGTAACTGGAATACAAACCACGCTATTTAATAGGGGTATTACTTTTGTCATAGCTGAAGTGATGAGTCATTAATTTTTAACGTGGGTTTACTACCCACACCGCTAGTTAGCGGGGGTAGGGAGGGTAGCTTGCTACGGCTCCCCCTCACACACCTGTGATTGAGCTCACTTTGCTCTCGGCTCGGATGGAGGTCGGACGTGTCCGCTCTCATCCCCGCCGTCATATTGGCAGACATTAACGCTTTTTGTTCTTTCTTTTTCTAGATTACTGTGTACGTGAAGTTGGCCGTGGTCGACAGCCAAGAGCCTAACACGAACTATTCCCTTACAACCACCTCAACCATCAGTGGTAATACACACAGATGCCTCCCTGGAAAGATGGGGAGGCCATTCCCAACAAAGGAAAGTGCAGGGGAATTGGTTGCACCAGTTCAAAACCTTTCACATCAACATATTGGAGGCTATGGCAGTCTTCCTAAAGTTGAAGAAACTATCCCCTCGCAGATCAGTCCACATCAGACTGGTCTTGGACAACGAGGTGATAGTAAGATGTCTAAACTGATAAGGCTCGAGATCACCTCACATCAATCACGTTATGCTAGCCATCTTCCGCCTGGCAAGGAAGAGGAGATGGCACTTATCAACAGTTCACCTGCAAGGGTTCCCCAATGTTACGGCGTATGCTCTATCCAGGCGAAAGCCGATAGAGACAGAATGGTCCCTAGATGCAGACTCATTCTGCTTCATCTTGGAAAAATTCCCAGAACTGCAGATCGACCTCTTCGCAACGAGCGACAACAAGAAACTACCTCGATATGTAGCCCCTTACGAGGACCCTCAAGCAGAAGCGACAGACGCCATGTCTCTCGATTGGAACAGATGGAATCAAATCTATCTGTTCCCACCAACCAATCTCCTGCTGAAGGTCCTCAACAAGCTAAGATCCTTCAGAGGAATAGCAGCAGAAGTGGCCCCCAAATGGCCCAGAAGCAATTGCTTCCCTCTAGTTCTAGAATTGAAACTGAAGCTGTTTCCTGTACCAAACCCAGTTCTATCCCAACTGGATCAGAAGTCGACTCTCTACGCTTCATCCTCGAGAACCAACAACCTACATCTCATGATTTTCTCGCCCTAGCAGCCAAGAAAAGGTTTGGGATCTCAAAAGACAAGATTGACTTTATAGAAGAATACAAGTCAAATTCAACTAGGAGACAATATGAATCGTCTTGGAAGAAGTGGGTTTCCTTCGTGAAAACAACAAAACCGACAGAAATATCAATAGATTTCTGTCTCCTCTCCTTCATCCACCTACAAGAACAAGGGCTGGCTTCCACCACAATAACTGCGTGTAAGTTGGCTTTGACTAGACTTCTTCTTTACGCCTTTCAGGTGGACCTTTCAGGTGAAATGTTCAATTAGATACCGAAAGCATATGCTAGACTTGAACCAGCAACCCCTCCAAAGCCCATGTCGTGGTCATTGGACAAAGTCTTGCACTACGCTTCGAACATGAACAATGAGGATTGCACCCTAAAGTATCTAACACAGAAAGTGATATTTCTGTTTGCTATAGCCTCAGGGGCTAGAGTTAGTGAAATAGTGGCCTTATCCAGGAATGAAGGCCATATTCAGTTCACAGAAGCGGGAGAATTGAACTTTTTCCCTGATCCTACCTTTCTCGCCAAAAACGAGCTGCCTACCAAAAGGTGGGGTCCTTGGAAAATCTGCCCCCTGAAGGAAGATGTCTCTCCATGTCCAGTAGAGTGTCTTAAGGTCTTTCTTCGAAGAACTTCAGACTTCAAGGAGGGACAGCTCTTCCGAGGCGAAACCTCAGGATCAAACTTATCCCTAAAACAACTGAGGTTGAAACTCACCTACTTTATTCGCAGAGCGGATCCTGACAGTACACCCGCAGGTCACGATCCAAGAAAAGTTGCTTCTTCGTTGAACTTCTTTCAACATATGGACTTTGATAGGCTCCGCTCATATACGGGTTGGAAATCATCCAGGGTCTTCTATAAACATTATGCGAAGAAAGTGCACGAGATAAAACACTTTGTGGTGGCGGCAGGTAGTGTCATAAAACCTGTCGTCTAGTACTGCGATGAACAGTGGACTGTTTTGGGACTCAACAGTGTATCGGGTGAATAAGTGTTAGCACCCTCGAGTGTAATACCTTTTAGTAAAAATCACTATGGTGATTTATGGACTGTTCTATATAGGTGCAGAATCTAACCAATAACACCAGTGAACATTTGTACACAGTGTTGAAGCATATCCAACATCTAAGTGAAACTAAACAAATTAATTTCACTTTATTGAGTGGCTTTTTAACAAATTAATTAATGTATGTATATTCTTCCCCTACGGGTTAAAAATATGTATATAACCGGGATGCTCATATATGCAGGCTAGATTCCTTCTCACGATACATTACTATCATTTTGTTTTGGTTATGAAAATAAAAACAAAAAATGTATCTGCATCTTCTTTATCCTCAGAATCACAATAAAAGATTCCAGAGCCTTTCTTTTTTCCTTAGATAGATACCTTGTTAGTATGATTTCCAAAGAACAACCAGGTAATCTCGAATGAAGTTTCCCTCGTGTTCCTACGGAAATGCAAACTTTGAAGCCTTATAGTCGAAGTCGACAATTTCCCTGCAGGAGCAGGAAGCCCTAAGTTAGTTCCAAACTTAGCAGATATGACAAATAACAGTAATGTCATATATATAAAGGTCTAGGAGACCATATAAGGAACTCATTCAAAGTAAAGGCACTTGTACAAACCCACAGATATAGTACTTTTTAAATATTTAACTTAGCCGGTGAATATATAATAGCTGCTGCTCAGCGGCTCGACAGAAAACACACTCAAAAACTCGCGAGCGATCGCTATGAAGGTTGCGGGTGTGCCCACCAGCGCCAACTATCGGCCAGATACCACTCTTGCATGTAAACAAACCCTTCAATTCTTCTCTGTCGACCTTGACGACAAGACGTATCAATACTCGCTGTATAACCTGGAGTTTTCTCAACATATTTGGTGAAGTACTTCATTTTGGTTTGAGCTTTCGCAATGCAGGTGTTTTTCCTCAACTTAAACTCTTGAACTCTTTATTGAACAGATTTAATTGTTGATGACTTGGATTATTTTTTGGACTTTCTTTGACTAATTCAAAATGGCTGACCCTTCACAAGTACCTAGATTTCGTAAGTGTAATGCTAGGGACTGTAATAGGCGTCTTCCAAAGGCATCTCTCGACCCACATACTGTGTGTTCCAATTGTCGGGGTAAAACCTGTCAATTGGGAGATCGGTGTGAGGAATGTGTGGGCCTTTCGGAATTCGATTGGCTCGAATACGATAAGTATGCACGTAGGCTAGAGAGAGATAGGGTAAGGAGGAGTTCCTCTAGGTCAGTAGATTTTTCCTCTCCACATGCCCCTGAACCTAATCCTTCCCCTGTAGTGGTTGTACCTAACCCCCCTTCTGGCACTCAGGAACCATCTATGCAAGACATGTTACGTGCTATTCATGCCTTGGGGGAAAGAGTTGAAGCGTTAGCAACTGATCGTAATCAACTCATGGCTGACGTGAAAGAGCTTAAGTGTCAGAGTGCCACAGCGGAAAATAGTGGGAAAGTGATTAGTGCGCAAAGTGTTGTGAACAGTGTTGCGACCGAGGGTTCGTCTGTTCGTGCCTGTCGTTCACCTAGTCCGAGACCTCTTGCAAGCTCCCAAGCCCAGGGGAGAAGTAATGTCGTACGACTTATGGGTTCGAGAGGCCTTGATCAGCGAACAGACGTTCCCTCTATGGTATCAGGCGTATCTCACCAAGATCGCCCCTACCATAAGACGAGAGAGCCCATTTTCTCCTCGTCTTCCGAAGGCTTTTCGCACAAGAAACCGTGGAGCAAGGTTTCTAGGCCCCTTAAGCGAAAGTCGGTCCCTTCAGGACAGGTCCAGCGTCCTGGATGTAGTCATTGGGACAGTTCTGACCCATTGCAGTCATCGGATGACTGCTCGCCGCCTAAGCAAGGCAAGGTTGTGCCGTCTCAGACGTTAACCCCGTCGTTTACCGCACCCATTCCCGTGGACCCTAAATGGGTTATACTGCAGGACATGCAGACTAAGCTCGCCTCCCTTATGGAAGACTATTCTGCCGATAAGGTTCCCGTTGAGCCTAGCCGTTTATCTCATCGAGATCCTGGCCTTCAGCCGCCCAAACGAACCTTTGTGCGTCCTGTTGACGTTGGCGTAGCCAAGTCACGTCAGTCACGTTATTTAGAACCTCACTCGATGCGGTCTCATGTGGATTTTCAGCAGCATTTGGACGTTAGGCCACTTACTAATGCTCCTGTTGACGTTCAGGACGTTCGCCAACCATCGGAGTTGACTTGTTTTGACGCTGAGCGTCAACCACCGCAGTCTAGAGTTGTTTTGACTGCTCAGACTAGGCAGTCAAAACAGTCTCGAGTGGGCGCCGTGCGTCCTCACGCACCTGTTATTGTTGACAGTTCACAGACTGTCAAGCAGTTACATGACGTTGCGTCCTGGTCCGCTGCGTGTCAAGCATTGCCAACCCCTTTGCTTGTTTCTCAGCAGTTGTCAGATGAGGATCCTTCAGATGAGGACGTTGCTGACCCTCAGCCTGAGGATCATCCTTCAGATGTAGATGAACCCAGAACAGTTCCTCCATCAATGGACTTTAAGAAAGTCATGTTAATTTTTAAGGAGTTGTTTCCCGATCACTTCGTCTCTGTTGCTCCTCGTTCGCCGCCGTCTGAGTTTGTTCTAGGCGTACCTGCTGACATGCCAGCCTTTACAAAACTTGTGCTCTCTCGCTCATCCAAGAGAGCTTTACGGCTTTTAGGCGACTGGTTGGAAACCAAGAGGAGTTTGGGGAAGACGGCCTTTGCCTTCCCTCCATCTAAACTCTCGTCTAGATCGAGCGTCTGGTATGCCACGGGAGAAGTTCTCGGCTTGGGAGTCCCTGCCTCTGCCCAGGGCGACTTCTCAAGCCTTGTAGACTCTCCCCGCCGCCTAGCCATGAGACGCTCGAAGATTAGTTGGTCCTCCTCGGACCTTGACCATCTGCTGAAAGGCATTTATAGAGCCTTTGAAGTTTTCAACTTCCTTGACTGGTGTTTGGGAGCCTTAAGTAGGAAAATCTCATCGGCTGATAGAGATGTATCCGTACTTATTATGTCCTGCATGGATAAAGCCATCCGCGATGGTTCCAATGAGCTCTCCTCCTCTTTTACGTCAGGAGTCCTTAAGAAGCGAGAGTCCCTTTGCTCTTTTCTGTCGGCAGGAGTTACTCCCTGTCAAAGATCTGAACTGCTCTTTGCTCCCTTATCTAAGTTTTTGTTCCCGGAACATTTGGTCAAGGACATAGCTTTGTCACTCGTGCAGAAGGACACCCATGACTTGGTTGCGTCCTCTGCTCGCAAAGGGACTCCTTCGACATCCTTTTCTGCAAGACTCCGGCGTCCAGATTTATTCCGACCTTTCGTGGCAGAGCTCCCAGCAGGGGAAGTACTCGTGCCGCGGGAAAGAGAGGAAAGAAGAGAGGAGCCAAGTCCTCACGTGGCAGAGTCTGACTGCCCGCAGCCTCAGACAGCAGTAGGTGCCAGACTCAAGAACTTCTGGCAAGCCTGGGAGAAGAGGGGTGCAGACCAACAATCTGTGAGGTTGCTCAGAGAGGGGTACAAAATTCCATTTGTACACAAACCTCCTCTAGCGACTTCCCCCATCGACCTCTCTCCCAGGTACCGAGAGGAGTCAAAGAGACAAGCCCTGAAACTAGAAGTGTCTCTTTTGCTAGAGAAGGGAGCGGTGGTGAAAGTCTCGGACCTTCAATCACCGGGGTTTTACAACCGTCTCTTCCTAGTACCGAAGAAGACAGGAGGTTGGAGACCGGTGCTAGACGTCAGTGCACTAAACGTCTTTGTTACGAAGACAAAGTTCACCATGGAGACCACGAAATCAGTCTTAGCAGCGGTCAGAAAGGGAGACTGGATGGTCTCTCTCGACCTAAGAGACGCATACTTCCACATCCCCATACACTCAGATTCCCAACCTTTTCTGAGGTTTGTTTTCAACAATGTGGTTTACCAGTTTCGGGCCCTGTGCTTTGGCCTAAGTCCTGCTCCTCTCGTGTTTACGAGGCTTATGAGGAATGTTGCAAAATTCCTCCATTTATCGGGAATCCGAGCCTCCCTATACTTGGACGACTGGCTTCTCAGAGCCTCGTCCAGTCATCGCTGTCTGCAGGATCTTCATTGGACATTGGATCTGACCAAGGAATTGGGACTTTTGGTCAACCTGGAAAAGTCCCAGCTGATTCCATCCCAAACTATACTGTATTTAGGGATGGAGATTCGCAGTCCAGTTTTTCGGGCTTTTCCGTCTGCCCCCCGAATAGAGCAAGCCCTGCTCAAAGTCCAACTGATGTTGAAGAAAGAACGTTGCTCAGTCAGGAATTGGATGAGTCTAGTAGGAACTCTATCATCCCTGGAGCAGTTTGTCTCGCTAGGAAGGCTACACCTTCGACCTCTCCAGTTCCATCTAGCTTTTCACTGGAAAAAGGACAAGACGTTAGAGACGGTCTCAATCCCGATCTCCGAACCAGTAAAGGCATGCCGGAATTGGTGGAACGACAATATCAGTCTGAGAGAGGGACTTTCCCTAGCAGTTCAGAACCCAAACCACGTACTATTCTCGGACGCGTCGGATTTGGGTTGGGGTGCGACCCTGGACGGTCGGGAATGCTCAGGTCTGTGGACCTCAAGTCAGAGGAGCATGCACATCAACGGCAAGGAGCTTTTGGCAGTCCACCTGGCCTTGATGAACTTCGAGAGTCTCCTTCGAAACAAGGTGGTAGAGATCAACTCCGACAATACCACAGCCTTGGCATACATTTCCAAGCAAGGAGGCACCCACTCCCTGACGCTGTACGAGATCGCAAGGGACCTGCTCATTTGGTCAAGAGATCGAGGCATCTCCCTGTTAACGAGGTTTATCCAGGGCGACTTGAACGTCTTAGCAGACTGCCTCAGTCGGAGGGGTCAGGTAATTCCTACGGAATGGACCCTCCACAAGGACGTGTGCAAGAGTCTTTGGGCGACTTGGGGTCAACCCACCATAGACCTCTTTGCAACCTCGATGACCAAGAGACTTCCAATCTATTGCTCTCCAGTCCCAGACCCAGCAGCAATACACATAGACGCATTTCTTCTAGATTGGTCTCATCTGGACCTATATGCATTCCCACCATTCAAGATTGTCAACAAGGTACTGCAGAAGTTCGCCTCTCACGAAGGGACAAGGTTGACGTTAGTTGCTCCCCTCTGGCCCGCGAGAGAATGGTTCACCGAGGTACTTCGATGGCTGGTAGACTTTCCAAGAAGTCTTCCTCTAAGAGTAGACCTGTTACGTCAGCCCCACGTAAAGAATGTACACCAAAGCCTCCCCGCTCTTCGTCTGACTGCCTTCAGACTATCGAAAGACTCTCTAGAGCTAGAGGCTTTTCGAAGGAGGCAGCCAGTGCCATTGCAAGAGCGAGGAGAGCTTCTACCATTAGAGTATACCAGTCGAAGTGGGAAGTCTTCCGAGACTGGTGCAAGTCAGCATCTGTATCCTCGTCCAGTACCTCTGTAGCCCAAATCGCTGATTTTCTCTTACACCTGAGAAAAGTTCGCTCCCTTTCAGCTTCCACGATCAAGGGCTACAGGAGCATGTTGGCTTCGGTCTTCCGGCATAGAGGCTTAGATCTTTCCAACAATAAAGATCTACAAGATCTCCTTAAGTCTTTTGAAACCTCTAAGGAACGTCATTTGGCTACTCCTGGATGGAACTTAGACGTGGTCCTAAGGTTCCTCATGTCAGACAGGTTTGAGCCATTACATTCAGCCTGCCTGAAGGATCTCACTCTTAAGACTCTTTTCCTGGTGTGCTTGGCCTCGGCTAAAAGAGTCAGTGAACTTCATGCCTTCAGTAAGAACATCGGCTTTTCTACAGAAAAAGCCACTTGTTCTCTTCAACTTGGTTTCCTGGCCAAGAATGAACTGCCTTCTCGTCCTTGGCCTAAATCTTTTGATATTCCTTGCTTATCAGAGATCGTAGGCAACGAACTGGAAAGAGTGTTATGTCCCGTTAGAGCTCTTAAGTTCTATTTAGCTCGTACTAAGCCATTACGAGGTAAATCTGAAGCGTTATGGTGTTCGGTTAAGAAACCATCCTTACCTATGTCAAAGAATGCTTTGTCATATTTTATCAGATTTTTAATACGAGAAGCTCATTCCCACTTGAGTGAGGAAGACCAATCTTTGCTTAAGGTTAAGACGCACGAAATTAGAGCTATAGCAACCTCCGTGGCCTTCAAGCAAAATAGATCTCTGCAAAGTATCATGGATGCGACTTTTTGGAGAAGCAAGTCAGTGTTCGCGTCATTTTACTTGAAAGATGTCCAGACTCTTTACGAGGACTGCTACACACTGGGTCCATTCGTAGCAGCGAGTGCAGTAGTGGGTGAGGGTTCTACCACTACACTTCCCTAATTCCAATATCTTTTTTAATCTGTCTCTTGAAATGTTTTTAATATTGTTTTTTATGGGTTGTACGGAAGGCTAAGAAGCCTTTCGCATCCTGGTTGATTTGGCGGGTGGTCAAAGTCATTTCTTGAGAGCGCCCAGATTAGGGGTTTGATGAGGTCCTGTTAGTATGGGTTGCAACCCTTTATACTTCAGCTCCTGGGAGTCTTTCAGCATCCTAAGAGGATCGCTGGGCTTCGTGAGAAAGACAGACTTACAAGGCAGAGTAATCGTCTAAGTCAACTTCCTTACCAGGTACCTATATATTTTGGTTTTGTTATATTGATAACTGTCAAAAACTCTTAGCTTATACGCTGTAAACTTAATTAACTCTGGTCTCTACCCACCGCCTTGGGTGTGAATCAGCTATTATATATTCACCGGCTAAGTTAAATATTTAAAAATGATATTTTAATTATAAAATAAATTTTTGAATATACTTACCCGGTGAATATATAAATTAAAGGCCCTCCCTTCCTCCCCAATAGAGACGCAGCGGGACGAGAAGAATTGAAGGGTTTGTTTACATGCAAGAGTGGTATCTGGCCGATAGTTGGCGCTGGTGGGCACACCCGCAACCTTCATAGCGATCGCTCGCGAGTTTTTGAGTGTGTTTTCTGTCGAGCCGCTGAGCAGCAGCTATTATATATTCACCGGGTAAGTATATTCAAAAATTTATTTTATAATTAAAATATCATTTCAAGTTAATTCTCTGGTATGCTTCCATCAGGACGACATGGCCGAGCCCAAAAAACGGATTTTGAGCAAAGTGGAAAATTTATTTTTGGGTGAGATAGCCATGTCGTCCTGATGGATCCACCCTTCTTTAAAAAAAAAAATAACTAATTAATGAAACGACCCCACACGAAACTACTCTATCTGCAGCTATTCCTGCTTGAATGCAACAAGGAATGAAGGGCCCTAGTAGTACAGGGAGGGGGTCCACCGGGTACCTTGATAACGGCTCCCCTTTGTTCGCCACTCTTCCCCCTCAAAGAGTTAAATCTATTTGGGTTGAAGATTGCTATGTGTCGTATAAAAAAAAAATACGTCCCTTGATATTATGCGATATCGTTAGATATATATTAAGGATACTCGCGCCAGGAGTTAGAATTCTGGAGACCTATGGTTAATTCTCTGGGAGTATCACTGTAGCAAATATCCCTTAGAAAGCTACCTAAAGGAACCTTCCATCAGGACGACATGGCTATCTCACCCAAAAATAGATTTTTCGCTTTGCTCAAAATCCGTTTTTTCCTAACTATACAAACCTTTACCTATCTATACAAACTTACTCGCCAACCCTATCCCCCGTGAAGTCCTACCTCCATGCAAAGTGAGCTCAGTGACAGGTGTGTGAGTGGGAGGGATAGCAAGCTACCTTCCCACCCCCCCGCTAACTAACGGGATGGGTAGTTAACCCTTGCTAAATTTTAATGGCTCGTCCTTTCAGCTTCGCCGAAAGTAATACCCCTAATAAATAGCTAAAGGTTTGTATCATTAGGAAAATACAAATTATCTCAGAATTTGTCATATTGAAGACTAGCTGGGAAATAGCACTGATTTTAAAGTCCATTAAAAGTTTATGCCATGTAATAAAGGCTTTACAAGACAAAAATGTCAGTTCTCTACACAAACTTGAAACTGCCATTAGAGAGAATTGGGGAAATATATCTCCATATACCATAAAAGATCTTCCCCTACTCCTGGCTGATTGCCTGAAGGAGATTAAGATAATAAAGGGCATAAAAAGGTGTTTCCGTAATTTTACTATTATTTTTCTTAGGTATTGCTCCAAAAGCTAAATGGCAACTGTACTACGCTTATTCCTTTGTTGAGTACTTGTATCGGCAAGACATAACCCACGGGAACCTGTATACATTCTCCATTTGTCCTGTGGTGGCTGCACAGCATGTGATCTAAACACCTTAAGCTCCCTAGTGGGACAAGTAACAAGTTGAGGGAGATGTTACCTGGGATTAGTCTGGCTGGCGTGAATGGTAGAGTGATTGGCCTCATTTTTTCTTCATAATCCCCTCTCTTGGGGTACAGCACCTTTGGTATGCTGCAAGCTGGCCTATGAAGAGCTAAAGGTTTGTATCGTTAGGAAAAATACAACTGTTCCGTAACTAAAATACAAACCAACGCTATTTATAGGGGTATTACTTTCGGCGAAGCTGAAAGACAAGCCATTTGACTTTTAGCGAGGGTTAATTAACTACCTGCTAGTTAGCAGGGGATGGGGGTTAGTAGTTATCCATCTCGCTTACACACCTGTGACTGTAACTCACTTTGATTATGGCTCGGGTTGTCTCTCTCCCCTCTCCAACTTTCTGGCCATTTGATTTATTTTTTATTAATCATATGTTATTTTTTTATATACTGTATATAAAAACATTCTTATTGTTTTTTTTATATTCTAAGCTTTTCTTTAAAGCGAATGTTGCTTTTTGTGGGACAGCATAGTGCGGCAGGTTCTTGGGGGCGAGGAACCTTCGCTTACGATCTTCCCCCTTGAACGACGGACAACACGTAGGCCGGGGGGCTTCCGGGTGACTCGGCCGCCGCCGCAGGGGAATTGTCATCGTTTAGATACCTCTCCGTTCGGATGTTAATGTCGCTTTCCCCCTACGTGTTCTTTGAGGGAATCTGCTTGCGGCCTTCACAGAGCTCAACTTCGATCTTGCTCTTTCTCACTGATAACGCCGCTCACTGTAAGGAGGTTGAGGTGCTACCTCAAATGTATTAGGTCAGCCAGACCTCACCTAAAACATTCGTTCATTAGCAGGGAAAGAAAGAAGAAAAAGATTATGAAGAACATCATCATCTTGTTTAGAAAAGTAATCTTCCATTCGCTGTCATCTCCATCTGAGTCAGGGGTATGGCTTGAAGCCCATGACACTAGGGGCATCAGTACCTCCTTGGCGAATAATCACAGTTTCTCTGTGTGGCAGGTTGTTCAGGTAATTGTCTGGAGACGACAGACCACCTTCACAGTGCGATATGACTCTTCACTTTAGGACCTGTAGTAGCTACTCAGCAGGTGGTTTAGCCACCTCATCTCCTCTTACAGGAGTAGGAGCTTCAGTTCGAGGGTTAAGGTTACTAGTAAGTCTGGGTTGAAAGTGAAGAATGACTGGCCATTTGTTCCCACACTAATAAACCTTACTTGCTCCATCAGAAATACAAACCCTTCGCTATTTATAAGGGATTACCTTTTAGCGAAGCTGACAGACGAGTCAATAATAATTTTAGCGAGGTGTAACCACCCAACCCGCTAGTTAGCTGGGGGGCCGGGTAGACTGGCTACCCCGCTCACTCACACACCTGGGTTAGGCAAAAATCCTCTGCATTGTGATGTCCTAAGTCACGTTATTAAGTTGTACGAATGTTTAAGTCCTGTCCTTAAAAAACGGCATTAGCTGGCCGGCCCCCTTAAAAGGCACTCGTTGTGAACCATTATGCCATGCAGCAGACTTTTGCCTCAGCAAAGAGAGTTAGTGAACTTCACAGTCTCTCATGTGACATCAACCATTCAACGGGATGGGGGGGGGGAGGGGGGGGGAGGGAATGACACTGCTTTGTCCCTGAGTTTATTGCAAAGACTTGAAATCCATGGATACTGGACTCTAGATTTGGGTCCTTTCAGATTAATAGTCTACGTTCTGTAACCAATGACCCAGATCAATTGTTACTATGCCAAGTGTGGATTTTGAGATATTTTGAATGCACAACAGTAACTTGGCCCCAGGTTTGTATTAGGGAGAAATATAAATTATCTCTAAATTTGTCATTTCTTTCCTTTTCATCTTCCCCTCTCATGGGGTACAGCCTCTGAAGCCTCGCCAGCTGGGCTTGATGTGTAATTAAGGTAAGATCACTGTGCTTTCAGGTATCCCGTGTGCAAATACAGGGGAGGGAGTCTTCAGGCAAACCTTATAGTCCATAAAATGGCCTTCTACAGTAGCTTTGACAAGCTCATCACTGTTGCCAGTCTTACAACCTAGGGGATGCTAGCTCAACAATCACTTTTGGCATGGGCTGTGAGCCCCCACAAGCATACTTGTGGCTTACAAGGTATTAGAAACCTGGACTCTTCAGCATTTTATGCTTGAACCTCAAGTTCCTGGCCTAAATTTAAGGTAGTTTGAAAGGGTACTTCATCCCACCTAAGGATTAGTTTCCTATAGTAGAGAATGATGGTTTGTATTTGTGTAGGAACAGACGAAAAAGTGTTAAAAGTAATTTTTATTTTTCCTAACAATACAAAAGTGAGATGTTTTTACTCAAACTCTCCCGTGAACACCACAACCCGAGTAAGTCCCAGCTGCAATCAAAGTGAGTTGGCTGTGGGCTGGTTGCTTCCCTTCTGCTGACAGGTAAACTACCTGTTGGGTTGTTTACACCTCGTTAAAACTTTTAACTGTCATATGCCAGCTTCATTGTTATCATTCTCCTAATAGTAAAGAACTGTTTTGTATAATTAGGAAAAATGCAAATTACTTTTAAAAATTTAATTTTTCTTTTCTTACCAGTGATTCTTCACTGTGGGGATGCCTGTGAATATGCGGACTGGCCTAGTGATGTTGGGACAATGTTGCTACACCTTCATGACTGCAAGGGAGAAGGATCCCCAGCTATTGTGCCCTGCCTGCAGAGGACACTCCTGCAGTCAGAAATCTTCATGTGATGAGTGACCGGAGTTGTCACCCTCTCATTGGATTGCGTATGGCAGGAGGAGACAGAAGAGGTTCAAAAAGGATTCTTCTCCTTTGGGGTCATCCACGGAGTTGAAGAAATCCCGACCTCTTTTTCTGAACCCTGGTATGCTTTCCTCCTCCCTTTACCAGTAGTTTCCTCCAAAAGCCATACGGAGAAGAGTGGAGCCCTTAAACTTGAGGCCAGAGGATCTTCTCCTTTTCTCTAGAGGAACAGTAGGGCTTCTTTGTCGGGAGGAGTTTCCATTTGGTTTGTAGGTTGACGACACCTTGCAAGTTGTTTGGGCCTGCAAGGCACCACTTCAAAGGATTTTTTGGTGACAGCTCTTGTTTCAAAGGATGTGCAGGAAAATGTTTCTGCTCCAGCATTGTTCACCTTCAGTTTGTCTTCTTAGGGAACAGAGAAGCGAGTCTCTCCTTCTCCGGCTCCTCCTTTCGAAGTCAACCTCTGACGCAAACTGTATTATCTCATGAGACTAATGAAGGAGACATGCATAGTGTTAGCATGTCTTCTCCTCTCATAAGGATCCCTGTGTTGGTAACCAACACGTCTCTCAACACGCGTGCAGTCATGAAAATGTGCATACACCTTAATGTGTGCGTAGATTAACTCACATCTCGAGTAGACTAAACCTTCTCTCCTTTTTCAGCGGTGGTAGCAAGCGCTCCCCCCCCCCCCCCCATTCGCGCGCAGCCTATTAAGGGTCTGGAACAGATTTGTTACCGTGCGCACGCCTCACCACTTCGTGTCCCACCCAAACGCCCTTCACCTAGTTTTGCGTCACCTAGACACACCTCATGGAGTCATTTGACTGGTCAGACAGTACTACAGTGGATCCTTCTCTTTGATTACGGTTCTTTCCCTTTGCCTACACACACACCGAATAGTCTGACCTATTCTTTACAGATTCTCCTCTATTCTCATACACTTGACAACACTAAGATTACCAAACAATTCTTCTTCACCCAAGGGGGTTATCTACTGCACTGTAATTGTTCAGTTGCTACTTTCCTCTTGGTACGGGTAGAAGAGACTCTTTAGCTATGGTAAGCAGCTCTTCTAGGAGAAGGACACTCCAAAATCAAACCATTGTTCTCTAGTCTTGGGTAGTTCCATAGCCTCTGTACCATGGTCTTCCACTGTCTTGGGTTAGAGTTCTCTTGCTTGAGGGTACACTCAGGCACACTTTTCTATTTAATTTCTCTTCCTCTTGTTTTGTTAAAGGTTTTATAGTTTATATAAGAAATATTTATTTTAATGTTGTTACTGTTCTTAAATTATTTTATTTTTCCTTGTTTCCTTTTCTCACTGGGCTATTTTCCCTGTTGGGGCCCCAGGGCTTATAGCATCCAGCTTTTCCAACAAGGGTTGTAGCTTAGCAAATAATAATGATAATAATAATAATCTATTTTCGCGCCACCCAGGCAAACCTCACCTCTTTTATGCATGACCCAGACGCACCTCTACTCTTTATGCGTCGCTCAGACAGCCTTCATTACGCTTTGCATCACTTAGACACACCCCACAGGATCCAAGACGTGTGCTTTCAGAATGGAGTGTAAAATAAAACCCTCTTTAGGAAGAGACCTTACGCCTGCAAGAGCATGTGTCCTCAAACTCAGTATCTCTGAGTGACCCTTGTCCTCGAACCCGTTATGGTTCGAGATCGCCCAGAGTATTGTACTGTAGTTTTTTAAATATTAAACTTAGCCGGTGAATATATAATAGCTGACGTCTCCGACGGCTCGACAGATGCCAAAAACTCACGAGCGATCGCCGTGAAGGTTGCGGGTGTGACCACCAGCGCCGACTATCGGCCAGATACCGCATATACTTGTCAACATCTCCAGTTCTTCTCTGTCGGTCTTGTCGACAAGTTGGTTCCGCTCGCTTTATGACCTCGAGTTTTCTACTGAATTGGTGAAGTACTTGGTTTTGGTTTTATTGCTTTCGCCGTGTTGGATTATTCAATACTATCTTCAAAAGAAATGCTTTTGAAAGGAGAGGAAAAGTGTTTTGCCCTTGCTTTTTTTTTAATCTCTGGTTTTTCCATAGAGAAAAGATGGCCGACCCTTCCCTCAGTGTACGGAAGTGTGTTTAAGGCTTTTAGTAATTATTTTATCACTTTATAAATTATTGTTGATATTTATAGATTTTCCTCTATATATTTTATATCTCACCCGCCTTTATTAGGCCTCTTCGATTAGCTTTCCATTTATACTAAACATCAAGATAAGTTTTATGTTTTGTTTATATGCGGCCTTTACCTATTCCTTGTAGGCGGTCCTAATTTGGAAAACGAAGTTAAACAACGTTGAGCCCATTCAACTTTTATTTTTGTTAAGTTTAAATCAATTGCTCTGTAAGAGTTATGAGATGAATATTTTTTAGAAAATATTTTAAGAAATATATTCTTTGAATAGTCTTCGTGCTGTTTTTTCAAAGATGAACTAACGTTTGGTTTATTTATGCTACGCAGTTTGCGCTCTATCGTTACGATAGAGAAAGAGAGAATCACGGTTTCACTTTGCAGAAAGAGTA
This sequence comes from Palaemon carinicauda, assembly GCF_036898095.1. Lineage (NCBI taxonomy): Eukaryota > Metazoa > Arthropoda > Malacostraca > Decapoda > Palaemonidae > Palaemon > Palaemon carinicauda. The sequence goes on from NC_090730.1 coordinate 122,325,658, forward strand.
AATCGATTTTGACGTTTTGTTCATTCTTCTTTCAAACTGAAGTGTTTTAGATACTAATTTAAAGGAACTTGTTAATTTTCAATTTCTTAGTCCTTTCAGTTTTTTCCTTTGGTCAAATAACCTGTTATTGACGAAGGGTGAGTGGGCCATTCTCTTGTGTGTGACAAGAGAGAGAGAGAGAGAGAGAAAGAGAGAACGATCCGATCTTTATTCTCGTCCCAAGTCTCTGTACAAGGAGTTTGGGAGCGAGTAACGTTGTTCTCGATTCAGTTTTTTACTCTCGTCCCAAGTCTCTGTACGGGGAGAGAGGATAAAACGTTTTAGTTTTTATTCTCGTCCCAAGGCACTGTACGGTGAGAGATTGAAAACGTAGTCCTTAGTGAACTAGTGTTTAGTCTCCTCCCCAGTCACTGATCTTTTTAACTTTATATATTTCCGTTTTATTCGATATATATGTATATGTTTATTGATTTTTGCATGTGTGTTTCATTTTGTACTAATGTGCTTACATTACTGTATACGACTCATTTTGCAATTCTAACCTTTTGATGTAAGGGAGAATTGCGTGCTTCAGGTAGAAATCAGTTTTATTCATGTCTAATATGAAATTATTGAAAAATACGATATCAGTGAAGTAAGTGCAAAAAAAATGTTCTGTGTTGCGGAGGGTTCGTTTGTTCGTGCTTGTCACTTGCCTAGTCCGAGACCTCTTTCAGGCTCCCCTGCACCAGGGAGAAGGAATGTCGTAGGACCTAAGGGAGTGAGGAGTGTAAACCAACGAACAGACGTTCCCTCAAAGGTATCAGGCGTTGCTCGGCAAGCACGTCCTTGCCATAAGACAGGAGAGATGAAGTTTCTCCTCGTCTTCCGATGATTCGTCTCTTTAAAAGCCTGGGCGTATAGTTTCGAGACGGTTGAAACGTTTATTAGTTCCTTCAGAACAAGTTCAACGTCCTAGCTGTAGTCATAATAAGAGTCCCGTTCATAGCGATGACGTTCATGTACAGACGTTTCTGCCACAGACTCGACGTGACGTTGAACGGTGGACGCCGTGGACACAACGTGACGTCGAGTGTCAGTCACCGTAGTCTCGATATAGCATCGATCAGCAGTCACTGCTGTTTACTACGTGACGTTTGAACGTCAGCCAATGCAGTCACAGGTTGATCCGAAGTTAGATATGCTGTTAAAGCTTTCTTCTTCAATAGAAGCTTTCGATCCTGTTCCTGTGCGAAAGGATCCTTTGCTTTTTGTACGTCACGGTTCTGGGATACGTGATTCGGGTCTTCAACCTTCTAGACGAGCTTTGTTACGCCACGCTGACGTTATCTCTAGTGACAGCTTTGCTGTTAAGCGAGATGCGGAGCATAAATCTCGATGTAACTTTGATCGCTTTGAACGTCAGCCACCGCAGTCACAGCGTGACGTTGAGATGCAGAACGTGACGTTGAGCGGTGGACGCCGTAGACATGACGTGACGTCGAGGGTCAGTCATCGTAGTCTCGATATAGCATCGAACAGCAGTCACCTCTGTTACTACGGGACGTTTGAACGTCAGTTACTTCTGTCACGTCGTGTAGTAGAATAACATTCTCTGCAGTCACAACGTGACATCGACCCTCCAACTTTAACTTCTGTTCATATACAAGTGGATGTAGCCTGTCAGGCTTTTCCTTCACGTCATTCTGAATATAAATCTCCTTCTCGCAAGACTTTAGTTTTATCAGATGATGTGCCTTCTGAAGAAGTTGATGACCCCCTTTCAACTAATGTACCTTTGGGGAGTCATTCAGAAGAGGAGTAACCTAGGGTGGTCCAACAATCCCTTGTATTTTAATTATGAATTTCTTTAGTGAAATTTTGTCCTAGACTTTCTTCGACGCCTGCTTTTACGAAGTCAGTTCTCTCTTGTTCTTCCAAGAGGGCCATGCTCTTACTGGGAGACTGGTTGGAATCCAGGAGAAGTTTAGGAAAGTCTGCTTTTGCTTTTCCTCCTTCTTAATTAGCTTCTCGCTCGGGCATCTGGTGTGACACAGGAGAAGCTCGAGGAGAAGTTCTCGGCTTGGGAGTACCTGCCTCTGCCCAGGGAGACTTCTTAAGCCTTGTGGACTCTCCTCGTCGTCTAGCCATGAGACGCTCCAAGATTTTATGGTCGGCTTCAGAGCTAGACCATCTCCTGTTAGGAGTTTTTTCGAGCGTTTGAAGTTTTTATTTGTTGGATTGGTCCCTGGGAGCCTTAAGTAAGAAGGTCTCTCCAGTTGTCAATGTATTGCTGTACAATTATGTCATGCATGAACAAGGCTATCAGGGATGGCTCCAATGATCTGACAGCCACGTTCACTGCAGGAACAAGGCTATCAGGGATGGCTCCAATGATCTGGCAGCCACGTTCACTGCAGGAGTACTTAAAATGTAAGTGCGCTCAATGTGTTCATTGTCAAGACAAACTTCACGATGAAGACTACCAAATCTGTCTTGGCAGCAGTAAGGGAAGGCGACTGGATGGTCTCTCTCGACCTTCAGGATGCATACTTCCACATCCCGATTCATCCAAACTTTCAACAACATCTGAGGTTTGTGGACGGGAAAGTAATGTACCAATTTCGAGCACTGTACTTCGGCCTCATTCCTGCTCCTCTTGTTTTTACAAGGCCCTTGCAAAATGTAGCAAGCTTTCTACATTTTTTGAGGATTCGGAGCCTCCCTTTATTTTGACGACTGGCTAATCAGGGCGTCGTCATTATATTGCTGTCTGGAGAACCTCTAATGGACATTAGACCTAACCAAGGAGCTAGGTCTCATAGTGAACGTAGAGAAGTCGTAACTTACAGTACCCCATCCCAGACTATTTATTTGGGAATGGAGATACAGTGTCTGATTTTTCGGGCCTTTTCGTCTCCCACAAGAATGGAACAAGCTCTGTTAAAAGTCCTTCACTTGCAAGAGAAAAACAGTTGCTCTGTAAGAGTTTGAACTAGCCTCGTGGGAACTCTTTCATCGCTGGAGTAGTTTATCTCTCTGGGGAGACTCAACCTATGCCCTCTCCAATTTCACCTAAACCATTGGAACAAGGAGAAGGGCTTAGAGAGTATCTCTTTCCCAAACTCCAACTCAGTCTAGACATGTCTGACTTGGTGGGACAGCAACATCAGACTTCGAGAAGGTCTTTCTCTTGCGATCAAGAACCCAAACCATGTGTTGTATTCAGATGCATCGGATTTGGGTTAGGGAGCTCCACTGGACAGTCTGGAATCCTCGGGTCTTTGATCCACGGATCAGAAGGAACTCCATTTAAGGCAAGTAACATCTCTCCTTTGGCGAGATTTGTGCAAGGAAAAATGAATGTCTTGGCGGACTGCCTCAGCAGAAGAGGACAAGTCATCTCCATGGAGTGGACGTTGTATAAGACTGTGTGCGAGAAGCTATGGATGACATGGGGTCAACCCACCATAGATCTTTTTGCGACTTCACTGACAAAGAGGCTCTCGACTTACTGCTTTCCAGTTCCAGATCCAGAGGCAGCCCACATAGACGCTTTCCTGCTGAACTGGTCTCACCTGGACGTTTTTGCCTTTCCACCTTTCAAGATCCTAAACAAGGTGCTGCAGAAGTTCACCTCTCACGAAGGGACCAGGTTGACATTGGTTGCTCCACTCTGGCCCGCGAGAGAGTGGTTCACAGAGGTACTTCTATGGCTGGTAGACGTTCCAAGAAGTCTGCCGTTACGGATGGATCTCTTGCGACAGCCTCACGTAAAGAGATTTAATCAAAGCCTCCCCACGCTTCGTCTAACTGCCTTCAGACTATCGAAAGACTCTCTTGAGCTCGAGGGTTTTCGAAGGAGGCAGCTAGAGCGATCGCGAGGGCTAGAAGATCCTCTACCATCAGGATCTATCAGTCGAAATGGGAGGTATTTAGAGACTGGTGCAAGTCCTCCTCTATTTCCTCTTCCAAGTGCCTCTGTAGCGCAGATTGCGGATTTTCTGCCTTATCTGAGAAACGGTCGCTCCCTCTCTGCATCCACCATTAAAGGCTACAGAAGCATGTTAGCTTCTGTTTTCAGGCATAAGGGTTTGGATCTTTCTAATAACAAAGATCTCCAAGACCTGCTTAAGTCTTTCGAGACTTCCAAGGAGCGTCATATTTCGACTCCTGCTTGGAACTTGGACGTGGTCCTACAGTTCCTTATGTCAGACAGGTTTGAACCATTAAATTCAGCCTCCCTGAAGGATCTTACCCTCAAGACATTTTTTTTTGGTGAGCTTGGCTTCGGCTAAAAGGGTTAGTGAGATACATGCTTTTAGCAAGAACATCGGCTTCTCCGCTAATAAAGCAGTATGCGCTCTTCAACTTGGTTTTTTTGGCCAAGAATGAACTTCCGTCTCGTCCTTGGCCTAAATCATTTGAAATCCCCAGTCTTTCTGAGATTGTGGGGAATGAAGTTGAAAGAGTGCTGTGCCCCGTGAGAGCTCTTAAATTTTGTTTATCTAGAACTAAACCGCGACGAGGTTGTTCAGAGGCTTTATGGTGCTCCGTTAAAAAGCCCTCTTTGCCCATGTCTAAGAATGCGTGGTCTTATTTTATTAGACTTTTGATTCGGGAGGCACACTCTCAATTAAGTGAGAAGGATCATAATTTACTTAAAGTCAAGGCTCATGAAGTTAGAGCGATAGCAACTTCTGTAGCGTTTAAGCAAAATAGACCCATTAAAAGTATTATGGACGCGACCTTTTGGAGAGGCAAGTCGGTTTTCGCTTCATATTACTTGAAAGATGTCCAGACTCTTTATGAGGACTGCTACACACTGGGACCATTCGTAGCAGCGAGTGCACTAGTGGGTGAAGGCTCTACCACTACATTCCCTTAATCCCAATATCCTTTTAATCTACTCTTGAAATTTTAATCTTATTTTGGGTTGTACGGGAGACTAAGAAGTCTTTCGCAATCTTTTTGATTTGGCGGGTGGTCAAAATATTGTTTCTTGAGAGCGCCCAGATTAAGGGTATTGATGAGGTCCTGTTATAGGGGTGTTCACCCTGGTTATAGCAGCTCCTGGGAGTCTTTCAGCATCCTAAGAGGATCGCTGGGCTTCGTGAGGATAGCGGACTAATGAGGCAGAGTAATAATCAGAGTCTGCTTCCTTACCAGGTACCTATACTTAAGTCTGTTTTTTGAATAGTTGTCAAAAACTCTTGAGCATATACGCCTTTATTGTATTAATACTGGTCTCTACCCACCACCTCGGGTGTGAATCAGCTATTATATATTCACCGGCTAAGTTTAATATTTAAAAATGATATTTTGATTATAAAATAAATTTTTGAATATACTTACCTGGTGAATATATAAATTAAAGGCCCTCCCTTCCTCCCCGATAGAGACCTAGGGGACTGAGAAGAACTGGAGATGTTGACAAGTATATGCGGTATCTGGCCGATAGTCGGCGCTGGTGGTCACACCCGCAACCTTCCCGGCGATCGCTCGCGAGTTTTTGGAATCTGTCGAGCCGTCGGAGACGTCAGCTATTATATATTCACCGGGTAAGTATATTCAAAAATTTATTTTATAATCAAAATATCATTTTTATGTCGACAAGTGCCGATTGTTGCCAATTGAGTTTGTTTTCAGTATCCTACAAAATGGAGAAAATTCTGTTCAGATCCTGAGTCCCCTGATGCCTCGGAGGATAGGATGTTATCATCTAATCCCCGTTAATCCCCGTTCACCTGTCCTGAAGAACAGCCCGCCTTGCGTACCAGAAAGGGATTCTTAAGTTTCCCCGAGGAGTTCAAGATTCAGGACTCAAAACTGATCCTAGAAGGGTTCTTGTTCTCGTTCCCCTCTAAGGAGAGCGGAGTGTAAGATGTATTTGTCTCTTGACCCTTCCTTACACTGGCTGGGTACGGTGTCGGAGAGGGAAGACGTTGCGTCCGACCAGGACTCAGATGCTTTTGGTGGTGCCCTTCCTTATCCTGCTGGACCTAAGGTTCCTGATACCGAGGAGGGAGAGTCAGAGTCAACTTTTCTGCAGGTGTTGGCCTGCATGAGCTGAGGTAATGGTCTTGGGGAGACCCCTTGCTCTCCCCTTAAGGGAAGAAAAGTGACTCTGGACAGGCTTTGCCTTGGACCTTGGGGCACCAAACCTCGTGTAGATCTTCCGTGATCAATTCTGGGCTCAGAAGCCCTAGATAAGGTCAACATGCAGATATGTGCAAGGAAGGATTCTCTAAGGCAAGGAGATCCTCGCGGAGAAATCTTTCGGCTTTCGGCTTTTTCTCGGCAGTTTCCTCTTTTAACTTCAGACGTTGCTGCGGACTATCTGACAGCATAGCATGTCTCTTGTACTTATACAGAGGCCACAAACATGAAGAGCATGGCAATGGTTACTCATCAGGCTAAATTGAGCGTAATGTTAGGAAGAGCAAGTCAAAATTAGAAATTTAGCATTTGAAGTCAGCAAATAGTAATGCACTACATTAGAAATTGTCAAAGAACGTGAATCAAGATGTAAAAGAGTTATAAATTGTCAAAGAACGTGAATCAAGATGTAAAAGAGTTATAAATTGCCAAAGACTGTACAATATACTATAATGTTAAAAAGTGAAAGTAAAAACATGAAATTTAGCATTAGAAATATGCAAATAATACTTTACATCACTATATTTAAAAATGGCCAATGAATGCAATTCAATATGTGAAATTTAGATTTAGAAATCAGCAAATGATACTCTGTGTGTTAGGAAATGATATCAACGACACTCTGTTAATTACCGTTTATATGCTTATATTCTTGATACCATCATCACCTTGAGATCAGATGATGAAAAATCCAAAATAAAAACAATTGGTAAGTGCTTTTGGTAAAATACACTTAGCATAGAAATTATTAAATGAAGTTCAGTTGAAATTGAAAACCGTGATTATTTTAAGCATATTTCATAATATACGCCATGTTGCCCGCTAAAACTAGAGATCAGCTGAGGAAATTGAATACCATGTTTTAAGGCCAGCCTACTATCGAGCATAGATTTAAACAATGTATAAGTTTATTTGTTCCCGTACTAACAAACCTTCCGTTATTTATTTGGATTATCTTTAGGCGATGCTGGAAGGTAGCCATTAGACTTGAAGTGCGAGGTGGCAACCCTGCCTAACTGCTTGAGTGGGTAGGATGGGGGTGGATGGGTGCTACCCGACCACCTCTATGTGTATACTCTCACCGGTGAGATACGTAACTTTATCTTTTGGCTCAGTAGAAACTGTACGTCTCCTCTCTTTCCTCCCAAAGCTGTCATTGTACATCTTCAATTGCTTTTTCTTTTCAGGTGTGCGTGACTTCTTTGGATTGCCTTCATGCGGACCTGTCTTGGGCGCGAGGGTGCTGCGTGCGGTACCTACATGTCATTGTTGGACACCGACCCGCACTCTCTGTGTCCTTCGTGTAGTGGGCATCTTTGGGAGCAGGGTTTGCCCTGCAGAGAGTGTAGGGCGTGACCTGCCTCCCAATGGGACTTCACCGCCACCCTGTGGGGAGCCTCTCCTCCTTTCAGATGTGTTGCAGGTGTGGCCAACCTTAGGGATTTTGGGAGCCCCTTCGAAGGAGGAAATTCTGGGTCTCCTTCAGCGCGGTGCTAGAAAAAACCCATCTGTCGCCCTCTCCTGGACCTTTCACGCATGGACGAGGCGATCGCTCGCCTTCGCCCCTCCAATGGCCTCCTGCTGACGACGACCCTACTCGCCATTCTGGGACCTCGTCGTCCTATAACCTCCAACCTTTTGTTTCTTCTCACAGGGACCTGTTGGTTGCAGGTGATGAACTTTCAGGGACAGGCGCTCCTCCCACCAGCAGCGCTAAAGGACAAGGCGCGCTATCTCGTCCTTTGGACACTCTCCCCCGGGTTGTAGTTCGTGACGATCGGAAGATCAACTGGATTATAGGTCATCACGATCCGAACACTCTTCTTCTTGAAGCTGTTCTTGTTCTAGGGCCTCACGCTCATGAGACCCTCAGTCTCAACGTTCTCCTCGGAGGCGTTCCTCTTCACGATGAGAATTCCGGTCCAAACGCTTGTGTTTTAGATCTTGACAATCTAGATCACAAGGACGACGCTCCCGTTCACGAGGGCGGTGTTCACGCTCGCAAGGGCGCCGAAAATGCGAACAATGTTCACGTTGACGAGGTTGACGCTTGCGTTTGCGAGCTAGGCAGTCACAACGCTCGTGCCTTTCTCAAACGTGAGCTAGATTCTCAATGTCTAGATGTTCCTTGTTTAGAGGTAGAGGTAGGCGTCCGCGCAGTCCATCAGCATCTAGCCCCTCAACCTGACCTTCGCCTAAACGACCTCGAACCGAACCTGATCATGAGACTGACAGTCCCTTAGACAGGCGTCCAGCTAAACCTCCAGTGCCGTTTACCGCTTGGAGAGTTTTGGCAAAGTCTTCGTCTATGCGACGCTTGGAAATGCGTCACGATGTGATGCATTTTCCAGCGCTTAGGGTTGCCCCTTATCAGTAACCCTCTCTACCAACTTCGTCGGACGTAATTGCTTCTTTGCTACAGCAGGAATGCGTTAGACCTTCCGCTTCCAGTATGGCTCCTATACCAATACCTCCGCCTCCAGCTTCTAGCACCTTCACCGGCAGGCCGATAGCCTTTCCAGAGGGTTTCAAGGAGCCTCCTAATAGGTTCTCTAATATCCCTATTAGTCCGGATCGTCCTTCTCGTCCATTGAAGGAACGTTTTCCTCTGCTGCAGAGATTCTCCCCTGCGTCGACTCATGGCTTACCTAGAGGTTCTGAGCTTCCTTCATGGATGAGCACCTTCCTCTCTACCCTGCAGAAGTCTCTGGGTGTGGCTCCTCCACCGCCACAGCCTCCGACTGCTCCAGTCAGAGCAACCCCTGCCTTTTACTCTGGTTAAGGCAAGGAAACCATGACTAAGAGGCAAAAGAGAAGGATGAGAGGCATAACACTACCTCACGCCGACATCATCCACCCTAGAACGAGGAGGGACATAGGCTCGCCCAGGGAGATAACTGTCCATCCTTTCAACCCTCAAGAAATTGAGGTAGTGCCTCTGGACCAGTGTTCGATTTCTTTACATCCTCCGGAAGAAGAGCCTTCAACTCCCTTTGCCAAAGCTTCGGCTGCTGGTGCCTCGAAAACCTCGCAAGTTCCCCCTCCTAAGACTACCAAGGAATGTCCTGTGCAAAGGGAGTTGAAATTCATCAAGACGAAACCCAAGCACGCTGCGGCAAGGGAAGCTCATATGGCTGAGACACAGAGAAGGTCCCCTGTGGGAGGTCCCTCTATCAATGCTGTTGACGACCCTTACCTACACAAGGCTCTGGACATGTGCCTGGAGGTGGACGACCCTTTGGATACTGATGGTGAGAATCTTCTAAAGGCGACTAGTCCGAACTTTTACTCTGAGTAAGAGAGACGTGAGTTGGTGCACACCTTTTGACAGGTCCTCTTTTGTATGAAGGCCATTAATAGGCTGTCTACTCCTGGTAACACCACCTAGGAGGGTAGGGACATGGTTCTTGACAAGATATTTGAGACCCAGAAACCTCCAAAAACTAGTGCAACTTTACCCCTGTCTAAAGGCTTGACAGCCTCCAAAAAGAAGGCTATCGCTCAGATAGCTGGAACTTCTAGTTCCTTGAGGGCAGGTTCTTCCTCCCTCTCGGCAGTTGAGCTTCTTAACATAGAGAGAGTCCTGAAGTACGCCATGCAGGTGGTTTCGTGGCTTGACCTATAGCTAGGATCCTTGGGCTTCATGGTCTGCTCCACGATCTTTCGAAGGAGTCAGCCAGGAAGACTTTGGAGTCTATCCTGTTGTTGGGTACCCAAACTCTTGAGTTCCTATCGCACCACATCGTCAACTTGTGGGCAAACGCTATACTCAAGAGAAGGGATACGGTCATCGGGAAATTCCATAAACAAGTGCCGAAGGAGGAAGTCTCCCGGTTAAGGAATTCTAACCTTGAGGGTTCTTCTCTCTTCGTTCCAGGGTAAACCTCACTCCACCATGTCCCTCAACCCTTCAGTAGAGTCTCAAATGAACGGTCTTCCCGCTGAAACTCTCCTCTCTCTGAGGGCCTCCCTCTCGGCAGCTGAGCTTCTTAACATAGAGAGAGTCCTGAAGTACGCCATGCAGGTGGTTTCGTGGCTTGACCTATAGCTAGGATCCTTGGGCTTCATGGTCTGCTCCACGATCTTTCGAAGGAGTCAGCCAGGAAGACTTTGGAGTCTATCCTGTTGTTGGGTACCCAAACTCTTGAGTTCCTATCGCACCACATCGTCAACTTGTGGGCAAACGCTATACTCAAGAGAAGGGATACGGTCATCGGGAAATTCCATAAACAAGTTCCGAAGGAGGAAGTCTCCCGGTTAAGGAATTCTAACCTTGAGGGTTCTTCTCTCTTCGTTCCAGGGTAAACCTCACTCCACCATGTCCCTCAACCCTTCAGTAGAGTCTCAAATGAACGGTCTTCCCGCTGAAACTCTCCTCTCTCTGAGGGCCTCCCTCTCGGCAGTTGAGCTTCTTAACATAGAGAGAGTCCTGAAGTACGCCATGCAGGTGGTTTCGTGGCTTGACTTATAGCTAGGATCCTTGGGCTTCATGGTCTGCTCCACGATCTTTCGAAGGAGTCAGCCAGGAAGACTTTGGAGTCTATCCTGTTGTTGGGTACCCAAACTCTTGAGTTCCTATCGCACCACATCGTCAACTTGTGGGCAAACGCTATACTCAAGAGAAGGGATACGGTCATCGGAAAATTCCATAAACAAGTGCCGAAGGATGAAGTCTCCCGGTTAAGGAATTCTAACCTTGAGGGTTCTTCTCTCTTCGTTCCAGGGTAAACCTCACTCCACCATGTCCCTCAACCCTTCAGTAGAGTCTCAAATGAACTGTCTTCCCGCTGAAACTCTCCTCTCTCTGAGGGCCTCCCTCTCGGCAGTTAAGCTTCTTAACATAGAGAGAGTCCTGAAGTACGCCATGCAGGTGGTTTCGTGGCTTGACCTATAGCTAGGATCCTTGGGCTTCATGGTCTGCTCCACGATCTTTCGAAGGAGTCAGCCAGGAAGACTTTGGAGTCTATCCTGTTGTTGGGTACCCAAACTCTTGAGTTCCTATCGCACCACATCGTCAACTTGTGAGCAAACGCTATACTCAAGAGAAGGGATACGGTCATCGGGAAATTCCATAAACAAGTGCCGAAGGAGGAAGTCTCCCGGTTAAGGAATTCTAACCTTGAGGGTTCTTCTCTCTTCGTTCCAGGGTAAAATAGGGAGGGCTGCTGAATGATGGAGGAAATAGTCAAACAATTCTCTCCTCCATAGGGCCATGACATTGAGGCCCTATAGTAGACTTTCCCAGTCTTCATGCAGTCAGCAAGTATCATCATCTTCTCACCCTTCAACTTCTCGGTCCTCAGGACTTACAAAGCTGTCTAAACAGCCCTTTTACTCCAAAGCCAGAAAGGGACAAGTCCTCCAGAGGTAAGAAGGGAGGAAAGGGAAGTGGCTGAGGTTGTCACTCCCACTAGAATTGGCATTCCTCTTCACCTACCACCTGTGGGAGGATGTCTGTAGTGCCTCTGGCAGAGGTGGCAGTTTCACGGGGCAGATTTCTTGACTTGGGTTCCAGTACATCTAAGCATCTATGCAAAGGGATCCGCAAAGGAGTTGGCCCTCAGGGCCGAAGTCCAGACCATGCTGCAGAAGGGTGCTCTCCAAGAGGTTGCAGACGGGTCCCCAGGCTTCTACAGTCAAATTTTTCGGGTGAGAAGGCAACATGGCTGGAAACCAGTCATTGATCTCTCCCCCTTGAACAAGCCTGTGCAACAGATTCAGTTCAGAATGGAGACGGCAGACACGGTCATTCAAGCGGTTCGACCTAGGGACTTCATGTGCACGTTGGATCTAAAGGGCTCATATTCCAGATTGCAATCCAGCCGTCTTTAAGGAAGTATCTAAGGTTCATACACGAGGAAAAGATAATACCAGTTCAAAGTTCTATGCATCGGTCTCGCGACAGCTTCTCAGATATTTACTTGAGTGTTTGCCCTAGTGTCATCTTGGGCTCATAGGAACGGCATTCGTCTCCTCAGATATCTGGACGACTGGCTGATCTTGGCAGGCTTGAAGACGACCCTTCTTCATCTCCGAGACATGCTTCTCGAGTTTTGTCAGGATCTGGGGATCGTGATAAATCTCAAAGTCATCACTGCAAATAATAGACACTGTCCAACAAAAAGTCTTCCCATCAGACGAAAGAGTACACAGATTTAGAGAAGTGGCTATACTATTCTTCTTAAGAGAAGTCCTTCCGGCCTTTCGTTGTATTTAGGTCATCTAACCTCTCTCCTCCGTCTGGTTCCAAACAGTCACATCAGGATAAAATCCCTGCAATGTCAGCTAAAGTCTGTGTGGAACCAACACACATCCACCGGACACTCAAGTTCCAATAACTCAGGATCAGGCTTGAATTTGTAGATGGCAGACGACAACCTTCGAAGGGGTCAGGATCTTCTTGTCCCTCCTCCGGATTTGATGCTCTTCACAGATGCATCAAAAGAAGGGTGGGGTGCTCACTTGCTGCATCACACGATCTCAGGCCTTTGGTCAGAGTCAGAAAGGTACCAGCACATAAATCTTCTAGAGGTGAGAGCAGCATTCCTAGCTCTTCATCAGTTCCAACAGTTGCCGGCAGGTCACTCTGTGGTGTTGATGACCGACAAAACCACAGTAGTGGCTTACATAAACAAAGAAGCCGGTACCTTTTCGCAGTCTCTATGCCATCTTGCAGTAAAGAACCTCAGATGGCCAGAAGAACATTCAGTGTCCCTATCAGCTTGGTTCATTCCGGGCAAGAGGGATGTGCTCATGGACAGTCTGAGCAGAGCGACTCAGATTGTAGGCTCTGAATGGTCTTTGAATCGTCAGATAGCCAACAAAGTCTTGACTTTCTGGATTTCCCCGACTAGACCTGTTCACAACATTTCTCAACAGTAAGCTTCCGCTCTACTGTTCTTCAGTTCCTGACCCTCAGGCTCTAAGGCAAGATGCATTACAACAACGTGGGACAATATTGACGTGTACGCCTTTCCCCTGTTTTGTCCGATGAGAAGACTGCTCAACAAGACCAGAGCAGCCAAAGATCTAATGATGATCCTTGTAGTTCCACTACGGCATCACGCAGAGTGGTTTCCGGATCTCCTGCAAATTGTAGATCTACCGAAGAGCTTCCTCCACGACCAGATCTACTCAAATAACCACACAAGAACATCTTTCACAGAACCATGCAGTCGCTTCTATTTCACGCCTGGAGACTGTCCAGCATCTCCTCTCTAAGAAGGGCTTTTCACAAGCTGCGGAAAGAATGTCCGGCTACTTGCGTAAGTCCTCAGCCTAAGTCTACCAGGGTAAATGGAGAGTCTTCTGTGGTTGGTGTCATTGAAGGAATATCTCTCCACTTGATACCATTATACCTTTGGGAGGAAAAGCTTCTTTCAGTCTTGGCAGTTAAAGGCTATCGCTCGGCCTTAATCCTCACCTTTAAGCTGAAAAGAGTTGACATTTCCTCTTCGTTGGAGCTTTCTTTACCCATACATAGTTATGAGATCACTTGCCCTCAGTCAGAGATTAGGCCTCCTCCTTGGAACATGGTTCGCATCTTGAGATCCTTAAAAGGATCTCCCTACATACCATTACGCCATGCAACTGACTGAAACTTTATTTTGAAGACGGCAAAGAGAGTCAGTAAACTTCATGGCCTCTCGTGTAACATCTCAGCTTCGTCCCTGAGTTCATTGCTAAGACTCAAAATCCGAGGGCACTGGACCATAGATTCGGGCCTTTGTAGGTTGCGAGTCTCCGTTCTGTAATCAATGACCCGGATTAGTTGTTACTTTGCCCAGTGAGGAGTTCGAGATACTATCTTAAACGCACTGCAGCAACACAGCCCCGACTAACACCTCTGTTTGTTAGCTTAGGGAGAATAAAGAGGAGGATCACTAGAAACACTGTCTCCTCCTGGATTCGGTAGGTGATTGAAAGAGCCTTGACTCCAGATCCTCCTCTGGCCTGACGACTTAGAGCCCATGATGTACATCCTTGGCATTTAGACGCAACTTTTCCTGTTGCAAGTACTACAAGCGGGCGTGTGGAAGAGACAAACTACTTTCACACCTCATTACTGTACATGTACTTGAAAGATGGGACCCACAGAAGACTCGATACTCTCGCTATCGGTCCTGTGGTGGCTGCTCAACAAGTGGTTTAAGAATACCTCAGGCTCCTTGATGGACAAGTAGCAGTTGGTTGAGGACATTGGTTACCCTGGTTAAGACTGGGATGAATGAGACTATGTATGGCTTTTCCTTTCTTCATCTTCCCCTCCTGTGGAGTACAGCACCATGGGTTCCTCTGCAAGCTGGCTTCAACCTCTGCAGGTAATTATCACTTCCCCTGTGTATCCCAGTATAAGTCATAAATTTATATACTGTCCACGTCCCCATAGCTCTCTGGGAGGTAAGTAATGGGAAACATCTTGATCCTGGAGTTATTTATATAAATTGGCCCGCCATCACCTGTCCCCCTAAAGTCCTGCCTGCAATAAAAAATGACGTACCTCACAGCTGTGAGAGTATATATAGAGTTGGCTGGGTACCCTCCATCCACTCCCAGCCTACCCGCTCAAGCAGTTAGCCAGGGTTGCCACCTCGCACTTTAAGTGTAGTGGCTACCTTCTAGCTTCGCCGAAAGATAATCCAAATAAATAACCAGGTTTGTATTAGTCAGGGAAAAATACAGATTATCTCCAAATTTGTCATTTTGTGTGTACTATTTAATTGATACTTTTTAAGCAAGCAAAGATTTTTTGTTTCTTTCGCTATATGTATGTGTTGTGAGAGAGAGAACATATTTATATGGTAACACTTGATAATAGCTATAAATTGATTGTATGAATACTATAATATGCTAGAACATATTGGGCTGATGTAATATTGATTATGAAGATGTTTTGAATAAGTTAAGAGATTATAAAAATGGTACTCTTTGTTATTATTCATATGTGTTCATTTTTTTGTTATAGTAGCAGTCGATTAAGATCAGCTGATCACAACTAAAAGTAAAGAAAAAAGAAGTAGTAATTGTTTGTTGTTAAAATGTACCTAAAATTGAAAAAAATGCAAAAATGCTTCAATAAAGCTGAACTAACTTTTAAAAACTCATGACCTTTTAGAGTGATAATATTTTCTGCTAAAACTAGTGGTAAGCTGATGAAATCACAATGTTGTGTTTTAAGCCTTAGCCTATGATCAACATAGATTTAAGCAAAATATAAGTTTATTTTGTACGTAGTATTTTGTAATGCGTAGAACAGTCGGAGATGGTAGAGAACGATTGGACTGAATTGGTTATAGAAAATTAGCAGACCTAGAATATGCTGATGCTGCTGTCCTTATTAGCAGAACACCAAAGGATTTTCAATGCTTGTTTACCAGAATGCATGAAATATCACACGAGGTTGTGCTCAATATAAGTAGAAGAAAGACAGAGATGATGAGAACAGAATATGCAATGGAAGATGAAATATCATTGAAAGGAGAAAGCATTAATTTAAGTTTGTTTCCAACACGGAGTACTTACCTCGAACTACTTTCTTAGGAGTATTTGGGATCTCCTCCCAACCGACCAGAATTTTGTGTTGTTTACCCTACTCCCGTTTTCTATGCGGGGGAACCTCTGGCGGAGTGATACGCGCCATGAGGCGACCCGGGGTCAGAGAGCGTGCTCGTTCAGATCTCGGTCACCAGTAAGTTTCTGGTCGTGTCGTGGATAACATCTCGACGTGCTCTCCTTACCCAGTGCGACCCTTTGTGTCCCACGCGGTCCCCACGTGGTCCCATTGTGTTCATTCCATGCCCTTTCCTACCCTTTCCCTCTGTGTTCCTGTGTCTCGTGGTGCCTTGCTAGTTCGTTATGGAGCATCCCCGTCGTTGTCCCGGGCCTATGGCCGGTAAATCTTGTGGGGCTTTCCTATCTAGCCTGAGGTTGACCCTCACTCCTTGTGTTCGTCGTGTAGGGGCAGCGTTTGTTCCCCTACAGACACGTGTCCGGAGTGCGAGTCCTGGAACGGGGTGCAGTGGGTGAGCTACAGCACCAAGAAGAAGGCGTCCAAGAGGTCGCCTAAGAAGCCGAACATCTCGCCGCTTGCTTCGCCCGATGCCTCTTCGGATAGAGCTTCTCAGCCGTCTTCCCTGCCCAGAGTAGGGGACGAGGTAAGTCCGTTGCGGGGAAGCGGCTCATTGCTCTTCCCCAGGAGGCTGTGAGGCCTGTTAGTGGGGATGATATGTCGGTCCAGGCAAGTGGGGGGCCTGAGGGAGGGACGGGAGTGGGTTCGGAGGATGGAGTCCTGGTGCCAGCAGGGCCCGTCTCTTCCGATGATCCTATGTGGGGAAAGGCTGCTGCAGCCTCTTCCCCCACTTCTTGGGCCTGCATTTCAGGTACGTCAGCAGCCGGGGGAGACGCCGACAAGGAGGATTCACCGTTGTCGCACCCCCTCGCGTGGGCGCCGCCGAGGACGCCCTTCAGGTCGCCCATGAAACTGGAGGAAGAATTCGAGACATGGTTTCCCAGTAAGAAGTTGCCTTGCTCTCCCCCAGCGCCTTCAGCAACGCTCCATTCCGTCTTCCTGGAGTCTTCGTCACCAATGGACCGGCACGAAGAACCACCAGCGGCGCGGGACGACTCAGACCGTTCGGCCCGGTCCTACAGATCTTCGGTCTTCGCTTTCGAGTCGTACTCTTTCTCCTCGGAGGACGGAGGTCTGAGGGACCCGAAGAGGAGACGAGAGAGGTCCCGCAGGAGGAGGTCCCGTTCCCGTTCCAGATCTCGCCACGCCAGGAGGCGCTCTAGATCCCCCAGAAGGAATCACAGGAGAAGCCATTCTCCTAGGGAGGAATGGGTGCGAGTCGCCATCCTGCGCAGCCACCTCCTTGGAGCTTCAGCAGTCCCGAGTACCTCTGGCTGGCTCCCAAGAGCTGTTCTCCCTCCACGAAGTACGTCCCCTACAGCAGGTCCGAGTGTCGGTGAAAATCCTCACTTCAGTCTCCAGTCGACAGGCATAAGTTCGTGAAGGTTCTGACTCCATTCGCCCAGCGGAGAGAGTCGCCCCTTCGGCCTGGCAGCCGTGTCCCAGCCTCCAAGACTTCGACGGGCTGTCCGGAGCGTGAGAGACAGCCAGTGACCACGAGGAAGCCCGCAGCAGCGTGGTCCTCCACAGGGAGAGACAGGTCCAGGACGGAGGCCTCCTTCCCAGTGGCGATGCCCGTTCTCTGACCAGAATCGCCGAAGTCGTACCACGACAAGAAGATGCCACCACCTCAAGCGGAGCCCCCCGTCGTAGGTGTATCTTCTCAGGCAGAGGACCAGCCGGTGGAAGGCCTAGGAGACGGCGGGGAAGGCTCAACGGCCGAATCCTCCGCGTATAGAAAAGTACTAGCCCTCATCAGGAGCCATCACAGGCTAGACGAGCCGAAGCCCGCGACGGATGAAGACTGGCTCTCTGGCTTCAGCAGGTTGGTGGACACCCCCGTCAAGCAGAGGCTCGCTGGCTCTTCCCCTGGCTAGAGATGTTAGGCTGGGCATGGAGCATATCAACAAGGTAGTAGCCAGCCATGCGGTTGCCCCCAAGAGTCAGAGCGCCTCCAAAGTCCTCCAAGGTCTCAAGGTTCAGAAGCGCTTTTATCTCCCTGAGGAGCGCCGTGCAGGCCCCTGTACAGTGGAACCAGCAATCGCCATCCTAAGCCAGGGGGTCTCGGAAGATAGGGCGTCCTCCGCCCCAGTTTGTTTCTCTCCGTCGGAGGCCTCCATGATGGAGGATTTGGCCCTGGACTTAGTCTATGTTTCATCATGGCTAGACTGGTGGGCCTGCACACTAGTGGGTTTTCAGGCCTCGCACGACCTCTCGGTCCCCAAGAACCAGACCTTGCTAAAGGAACTGATTAGCTCGGGGGGGAAAGGCCCTCAAGTTCCTGTCCTACCAGTCCCTCTCGCAGGCAGCCAACTGGGTACTGCGAAAGAGGGATATGGTACTTAGTAAGCTAGTCAGGAGGCTTTCAGACAGAGAAGCGAGAGCCCTGAGGAACTTACACCTGTGGGGAGAGTCAGTGTTCCCCCTGAAGGCTGTGGAAGAGACGGTGGAGAGGGTCAGAAAACTGAAGGATGCGGGGGAGCCCAGACCCCCTCCAGTAAGAAGACCTGCCCATAGGAGACCCTCTTCAGATGTCTCTCACCCTTTCCGCGCCTCACCTAACCAACCCAGAAGGGACGCCCCGGCAGCGACCTGGCTCCAGTCTTCGCAGCCCCCCCCCCCCCCCCCCCTGTAGGGGAGCTTCGACCCAGCAGACCCTTCAGACCGTCCTACTCGAGCTCCAGGAGGGGACGCTCTGGCCACGCCTCTCGAAGGAGGTAGGAGGGGAGGCCCCCTACTCCTGCCGAAGCCTCAGGTGGGGGGATGCCTCAAACAATCTTGGCAAGCATGGCGGGACCACGGAGCGGATCCGTGGACTGTAGCAGTACTGAAGGAGGGGTACAGGTTGCCCTTCCTAGCGAACCCCCCACCTCTGATCCCAGATCAACAGGCGGAGTGGTTGGCACCCAAGGACCCCTTGAGAATAGCAGCGTTGCAGGAGGAAGTTTTGGCAATGCTGGCGAAAGGTGCAGTAGAACCAGTCAAGAACCCAGGCCCGGGGTTCTACAGCAGGCTCTTCCTGGTGGAGAAAGCGACAGGGGGCTGGAGACCGGTCATAGACCTCTCAACCCTCAACAAATTCGTGTGCAAGACCAACTTCAAGATGGACACCCCGAAGTTGGTCCTAGCAGCCTTGAGGGAGGAGGACTTCATGATGTCCATAGACCTCAAGGACACCTACTTCCAGGTCCCTGTCCATCCCTCCAGCAGGAAGTACCTAAGGGTGAAATGGGGTACCCAGACGTTGCAGTTCAGAACCCCCTGCTTCGGACTGTCGACAGCTCCTCAGGTCTTCACGAGGGTCTTCGCAACGGTTTCAGCCTGGGCACACGAACAGGGCATCCGCCTGATTTGGTACGTAGACGACTGGTTGTTGCTTTCAGACTCAGAGGAAGCACTGAAGGAGCAAGGCGCAAAGCTCCTGCAGTTCTTTAACGTCTTGGGTATCATCATCAACCTAGAGAAGTCTCAGCTGATACCCTCCACCAGGATGACCTACCTAGGGATGGTCCTAGATTCCCGGTTGGCGAGAGCCTTCCCCTCCGCGGAGAGACTGGACAACCTAGAACAGATACTCCGGCCCTTCCTTTCTGGCCAGCCCAGGAGAGCCAAGGACTGGCAAAGACTGATAGGCCACCTCGTGTCGTTGGGAGGCTCAAGCTCAGGGGCGTGCTGTGGAACCTGAAAGAGCTCTGGAACCAGGGGGACTCCCCGCACAAGGTAGTCCCGGTGTCCCCGGAGACGAAGGAAGTCCTGGAATGGTGGCTCGTCAGAACGAACACCCTCAAGGGAATGCCCTTCGCAGCCGACCCCCCGGAGATGCTGCTGTTCACGGACGCATCCAAGGAGGGTTGGGGAGCCCATCTTCTTGACAAAACAGCAAAAGGAAAATGGGAAGTCGAGGAGACGAACCTGCACATAAACGTGCTGGAGATGATGGCCGTATAAAGGGCATGCCGGGAGTTCGTCCTTCTACAACTCCGAGGAAACACCGTGGCCCTGATGTGCGACAACGCCACAGTGTTGGCCTACGTGAAAAAGCAGGGAGGACTGAAGTCGAGGGAGCTGTGCAATCTCACAATGGAGTTCCTGGAATGGGCAGAGGAGGTACAGATCAAGGTCACAGCCAGATTCATTCCCGGAAGGAAGAACTTCCTAGCCGATGGCCTCAGCAGGATGGGCCAAGTGGTAGGTTCCGAGTGGTTTCTACACCCGGAAGTGGCCAAGACCCTCATCCTGAAGTGGGGCTCTCCGGTGATAGACCTCTTCGCCACAAGACTAAATGCACAGCTCCCCATGTTCTGTTCTCCTGTGCCAGATCCAACAGCAGCGTTCGAGGATGCCTTCCAACATCCTTGGGACAACCTCGACGTTTACGCCTTCCCCCCTTTCGGGATGCTCATACAGGTCCTCAACAGGGTGAGACGGGCGGACAACCTGTGGATGACTTTGGTAGCGCCCTGGTGGCCGGAGAGAGAATGGTTCGCAGACCTAAAGGAACTGGCACGCCTTCCTCCTTGGTCTCTTCCGGACAGACCAGACCTTCTCGGGCAGCCTCACTTCCAAAGGTTCCACGATAACCCTCGGTCCCTCCGCCTTCACGCGTGGAGGTTATCGAGCGTCTCCTGAGGAAGGAAGGATATTCATCGAAGACCGCAGCAAGGATGTCAGGGTACCTGAGACGTTCGTCAGTCGCCGTATACCAGGCGAAGTGGGCTACCTTTACAAAGTGGTGCTCCTAGAAGAACATCAAGCCGTTAGGGGCCTCAATTCATGAGATAGCAGACTTCCTGGTCTATCTCAGGGACGAAGTGGGCACGTCCATCCCAGCCATTAAGGAAGTCTGGGCGGCGTTGGGCCAAGTCTTCCTCCTAAAAGGCATCGACCTAGGTTCTTCCAGACAGGTCTCAATGCTCATCAAGAGCTTCGAGCAGTCGTGTTCCCCCAGGCCGCTAGAGTGCCCCAGTGGGATGTGACTAGAGTACTGAAGATGCTTTCGGAACCGCCCTTCGAGCCGCTCAAGGACATCCTAGACAAGGAACTTACCCTCAAGACGGTCTTTCTGTTAGCCCTGGCATCGGCCAAAAGAGTGAGTGAGATTCATGGTCTGTCGTACGAGGTCTCACACTCGAAGGGCTGGAAAGAAGCTACCTTCAGGTTCTTACCCGCCTTCGTAGCCAAGACTCAGAATCCAGTGGTTTGGGACCCTAGGTTTGAGGGCTTCTCAGAGCCAGCTATCCCGTGGTCGGACAACCTGAGGGACTTGCTACTGTGGCCTGTCAGAGCGGTACGCAAGTACCTAGAGAGGACGGCCAACCGTCGCCCTGAGATCAAGAGTCTGTTCGTCTCCTCAGGACTGGTGAAGAAGCCGGTCTCCAAGAATACGATCTCCTTCTGGCTGCGACAGGTGATCATGAGGGCATACAGCAGCTCAGGGGTCTCTCTTCCAGGAAAGCCTAGACCCCACGACATTAGGGGCCTGAGTACTTTTTTGAAAGGAACATGGCAGTGGGCCAGATCCTGAGAGCAGGTACATGGTCCAGACAATCTACCTTTACGGCTCATTACCTAAAGGATTGTTCGAGGAAATCCTTGGATGGGTTCTCGCTCGGTCCCGTCATTTCCGCGCTCCAAAAGATTTAAGGTGTAGCCCCAGGGAAGCCGCGGGCAGTAAGTCCAAGAGACACAGGTTCCTTCCTTACCCCTTTTCCCCCTTTTTCACCTTCCCCTACATGACCCTTGAATCCTTCACCTGCCATGGGACACGTCTGTCAGTGAAAGAATACGGCGCCAAGGATTTGTTGCAGAGGTGAGTTACTTAGACACTAAGATAGTTTTTTTGCGTAGTTTTCCCTATTTTCTCGTTTTTCTCTTTGGTCAGCAGAACCTAGCCTCCTATCTAGGTTCCCTTATTTCCCTGCGTTCAACGGGGTCTAGGTCCAGAAGGCCACTCCCACCTCCTAAGGTATAAGTCTCCTAAGAAAGTAGTTCGAGGTAAGTACTCCGTGTTGGAACAAATCACAAATTTTAAATAATTTGTATTTTTCCTAACAGTACTTACCTCGAAATACTTTCGGGTTATGGCCCTCCCATCCTGCCCCGAGTGCCTTACAGGACTTCCTAGAAACCTTCTACCAAAACCTACTGGTGACCGAGACCTGAACGAACAACGAACACGCTCTCTGACCCCGGGTCGCCTCATGGCGCGTATCACTCCGCCAGAGGTTCCCCCCCAATAGAAAACGGGAGTAGGGTAAATTACACAAAATTCTGGTCGGTTGGGAGGAGAACCCAAATACTCCTAAGAAAGTAGTTCGAGGTAAGTACTGTTAGGAAAAATACAAATTACTTAAAATTTGTGATATTTAGGAATTGTGATCTCCAATTCAGGGTCTTTAGAATTAGAGATTAGTGAACGATTGAAAAAAGCAAATTAGGCACTGGCTAGGTTAAGGAAAATTTGGAAATCAAATCGCTTGAAATTAATGTAAAAATCAGACTATATACAGTACCAGTTTAGTGAGATAGGTGTTACTGTATGGACATGAGTCATGGTATGACAATGAAACAATCTCTAACAGGTTTAGTAGATATGAGAATAAAGCCCTTAAAAGGATATTGGGAGTTAAAGTGCAGGACAGGATTAGAAATGAAACTACTGTATAAGAGATTACTTAAGTGCCATATGTGTATGAGATCTTGGTGAGGGGTAGATGGTTTGGGCAAGGCACTAAAAGAGTTCGAAGACTCAAGCCTACATGGCTAAGGACTATGAAATGTGAAATAGGAGAGGATGAATGGAGAAGTACAGGGTATTGAATTAACAGCTCAAGATAGAGACGACTGGCAAAATCTAACCGAGGCCATTTGCATCAATAGGCATAGGAGATGATGAAAAGTATTTAATAGACTGTTTTTAGGGAACCAAAGTTTTTTTTATTTTTTCTACTATATGTATGTAGTGTATGGCACCACTGAGAAAGAGAGAACTCCTATGTTATTTGTACAGTATGTATGCATATTCTTGATACAGTAGTGTCAGCTTGATATCAGGTTATCACAACCATAATGCTTTGACGAATAGAGTACTATATAGATTTATTTTTTGTTATATTTAATTGGTTATTTTTTTAAGGAAACAAAGATTTTGGGTGATAAAACATGACTATAAGATGACACAGGATAACATACTTGATGTGATTTATCATAGACTGACTTATGACCAAATTGGGTTTCGACTTGTTGATCAGAAACAAATGCGGTCTGTTAACTATATTTTGAAGAGGTATGATGCTGTGATCTCCAGGTTCCATAAACAGATCAGCCAGCGAGAGATCTTGAATCTCCTTAATGCGTCAGTTGAAGGTCCTTCTTTGTTCCCGGCAGAGGAGGTAGAGGTGATAGCTGAGAAATGGAGGAAGGCGCGTCAGGGGTTGCTTTTCCACCGAGCTGTGTTCTTTCGGCAGCCACAGTCTGCAGCCACTTCCATCCGCTCGAGATCATCACTTCCTCTTATGCAGGCACACAAACCTGCCCCAAGTGTGGGATGGAGACCCCCAAGAGCGATCTCTGTCCCACCCCTTCCAATATTAAGGGTGGATCAAACCAACACCAGCTCTATAAGTTCAGGTAGGTTAAGGGAGATGTGGGAGAGGAAAGCGAACCCAGTGTTTCCGCTAGGAATGGCAGTCCATCTATCAGGCCATATGTGGGAGGATGCTTGCAATCCTGATGGATAAAGTTTCAATATCACGGGGTGGAACCGTGAACTGAGGACATTCTTCAGTCTGGGCACCACCTACCATTAGACAACTCTCCCCTCCTCTGATTCAACCATCAGCGATGTCATTGTCCTACCGCCAAGGATTGGCGAAGCACTAGCCCTTCAGGCAAAAGTTCAGTCCATGCTGGAGAAGGGTCCCCTCCAAGATGTCGACGACAGCTCCACATGCTTCTTCAGTTGACTCTTTCTTGTAGAGAAGGCATCAGAAGGCTGGAGACCAGTCATAGACCTCTCAGCCCTAAACAAGTTTGTTCTACAATCCTTGTTCAAGATGAGACTCCAGGCACAGCCAGGCAGGCGATCAGGCCATTAGACTTCATGATGATGATCTATTTCCAGATCCTATTCCATCCTGACTCCAGGAATTACCTTCTATCTGCCATATTGAGCAGAGTTTAGCAATTTAAAGCTCCTTAATTTGGTCTCTAAATAGCTCTGAAAGTTTTCACCAGAAATTTTACTCTAGTACTGTATCAGCATGGGTACACACCAATGGTATTAGTCTTTTGCATTACCTGGACGATTGGTTGATCTTGGCAAACTCAGAGAACCTTTTTCTCCACTTAAACAAGCTTCTTTTGTTCTTTCATGATTTGGAGATTGTGGTGAATTGGGAGAAGTTGATCCTTGTGTGAAAACAAAGACTAATTTATCTGAGTATGGACATCGGCACGTGCAGGAAAAGTCTTCCCATCTCGGGACTGACTGGTATGCTTTTGAGAGGTGGCTCTCCCTTTCCTTCAATAGCCCCATCTGCCAGCACAGCTTTGGCAGAAGTTGTTTGGACACCTAGCCTCTTTTAGAATGTCTTGTTCCGAACATCGTCTCCACCTACGGTCTCTTCAATGGAGGCTGAAGAGACACTTTGCACAAGGCAGCAAGCTTCCTCTATTTTAAGTTCTGATAAGGGAGGATTCCAGACTCGATCAGGAATGGTGGCTGGTTGAGACAAATCTATTAAAGGGCTCGCCTATGCTGTTACTTCCACGAGAACTTCATTTGCTCATGAACACATTGAAGGAAGGTTAGGGAGCTCACCTCCTACAACACCTAGCGTTGGGACAGTGGACTAACCAGGAACGTTGATGCTATATCGTGTTGGAGCACTCCAACACTTTTGCCCTCTTTTTAATGATTAATTGGTGGTGTTGATGAGTGACAACACCTTAGTGGCGTATGTAAACAAAGAAGGTGGTACTGTTTCTCTGCAGCTTTGCCAACTAGCAGTGGAAATTCATGAGTGGGCAGTGCTTAACTTTATCAGTCTGATAGCTTGCTTTATTCCAGACAAGAAGAATTTCGTGGTGGACAAGCTGAGCTGGAGGATGCAGATTGTTGTGTCAAAGTGGTCTTTGCCCCCTCAGATAGTGAAAAAGATCCTGACTTTGTAGTGTTCGCCGACAGTCGACCTATTCGCAACCTCACTAAATCTGAAACTTCTGAAATACTGTACTGCTCACTGATGCCAGACTCGGAAGCAGCATTCAAAGGCAACTTCCAGTACCCCTGGCATGGCCTTAACATCCATGCTTGTTTGCCGTTTTGCCTGATAAGCGTGTCTTGAACTGAGTCTGGTCCACTCCCAACCTGAATACAGTATGATTCCATTATCCCCAAAATGGCCCCAGGTAGAATGGTACCTTTTACTTCTTCTAATAGAGACTCTGAGAGAATTGCATCTTCTCTCCGACCTGTTGTGCCAACCATGCATCCAGATATTCCGCTGCTCGGTGGAATTGCTTTGGCTTCATGCGTGAAGGATATCCAGCATCTCTCAGAGAAAGTCTTTCCACACAAAGATGCATGAAAGATTTTTGGATACCTCTGGAAATCTTCAACATCCAAATACAAAGCTAAGTGGGCCATCTTCTCGTTTAGTGTCTTTCTCCACTCGACCGGTAACTACCAAGCAATTGTTTACACCTTGTTATAAAAGTTTAACTGTGGTGTACTCCAGGTTCGCTGATAACTATCCTATGCAAAGGACTCAGGTTTATATAGTTAAGAAGAATACAAATGATCTCCAAATTTGTCACATCATCTCAGGCAATTCTGATATTCCATTTACATATCTCTTTTCTCTGGCTCTTACCAATTTGCTTTTGAACTCTTGCCTTCTACCCCTTCAGCTTCCAAGTTTTGATCTTCCTATTCCTAGTATGGGCTCTTCTTTGTTATTTGCCATCAACCTAAAATCATACTTTGAGTTTTGTTAGGGTTCAATTTTATCCCCCATTATTAGCATAGTACACTAATTTTAACTAGATTTCTATTAAGGGATTCAGCAAACACAGGTCTACATTCTGAAGCTGGAATTGATGGAAAGAGAGCAGCATCATCTGCATATGCAACAAACATGTTTTTTGGGCTCAAGCCATGTCGTCCTGATGGAAGGTTCCTATTGGTAGCTTTCCAAGGGATATTTGGTTACAGTGATATTCCTAGAGAATTGACCTTTAGGTCTCCAGAATTCTAACTCCTGGCGCAAATATCCATAAAATTTTCCTTAAGGATATCGCATAATATCAGGGGACGTATATCTTGATACGACACATGGCAATCTTCACCCCGAATAGCATTTTCGTTTTGAGGGGGAAGAGTGGTGAAACAGAAGGGGAGCCGTTATCAAGGTTACCCTTCCTCCCGTACTACTACGAGTATCCAAGATGGCGATCGTTCCTATTTTTGTAGCGAATTCGCACGGTAGTTTTCCCTGTTGATCTAACGTTTGTGATCGTTATTGCAAGGATTAATCATGCAATCTCCAGCTTCTTCTGCCTCTGGAAAGTTGAGTATTTATGCATACATTTTCCTCTTCCTTATGTCGATCGTATACGTTAGAGTTTCGGCGATTTAGGTAACCGAGATCTCGCTCCGCGCTAGGCTACCTAGCCAATGCGCTTTAGTATACTTTCATACATTATCCCCGTTTACCTCGTGTATCGTTTTATCAATTCAATGGGAGATAGTATATCTCCTAGAATTAGTTATATAACTCGATACTCGTCTCCTGTGGAGATTTAAGGGTAATCCCTCCTTCCCTCTGAGTGCCGCCATAGGCTATAACCCTATCTGGTCTTGCCATAGAGTAGTTCACTCCGGCTTGACTAGGCTAGGGTTTTCTGTCTCCCCCCCCTTGCCAGCGAGTATCCCGGCTTTGGTTTTCGACAGAACACCTCAGAGTATTTAGTCTTTCTGCCGGCGGCCGAGCAGCAGGGCAAGTAGTCACTCCCCTGCTGGCTTACAGCTGTCAGCATAGGAGGCTAAGCCTCCCTAGGCCGCACCTGAAGTGGTAGTATGATGCCGCCACCTTCTCCCCTGTGGTCTAGAAGACTAGTCCTGTTTCGGCAGACCCTAGGCAGAAGAATAGATATTCTTCTGCCGCCTAGGATGGCGCCGATACTGAAACAAAGTTTCTCCCCTGTGTGGAAGTGGCGGCAGTCTTGCTGCCTTCTTCCACACTTGAGACAGGACCCTTTTCCCTGCCCCTCTCTGTCCTTAAGCGATGGCCTAGCTATCGCAATCCTGTGGCCGTCGTCCTACAATCTCACCGCTTGCTGGGTAGATTGTTGTGCCGGCCGGGCTCCTACATAAGCAGCTATACAGTATAGTCACTCAGTCTTTCCCTTATGGATGCAAGGCTCCGGGAAAGGTTGTGCCGGCTGTGACGGCTGCCGGAGGGAGACCCCTCTACTGTTGAGTGTTCTTCAGTCCTCCCTTGGATTGCCATCCACATCCCCGAAGCCGGCAGAGGAGGGAGACCCCTCTACTGTTGAGTGTTCTTCAGTCCTCCCTTGGATTGCCATCCACATCCCCGAAGCCGGCAGAGACCGGCAACGGGTCTTATGCCTAGATGGAAGCTTGAATGACGCATTCTCCCCTTCCATTTGAACCCTCATTCTGGAGGAAGGCAGTAAGGTTAAGTACTTACACCCTTATTTACTGTAAACATACAATTTAATAAGGCAGCCATTCACTCCATGCTTTCTCTCTCTCTGTCAGCTAGTGCCGCCAGGTACTAACCCAGCCGGCAGCATGCCGACTGGACCGGTGCCGTCAGGTCTCATGCCCCCTGCACAGCGACTACCGAAACCCTGCGGTACTGTGACCCCCAAGACTGCAACATCTGCCGGACCTTGGTGACCGAAGGTTTCATCGACCTCATGTCAGCGAAGTCTAGGGATGCAGCACGAGCAAAGCTGCGCAAATGGGTACGGGGGTTCCTAAAGAACTCTACGGGACCGTACCTACCTAATGAAAGGATGCGCGACTTGCTGTTTCCAAAAGCGGGTAGCGAAGCTGTCGTACCCCAAGCATGACCCAGACCTCCCTGCGTCCAGATTGCCATCGAGACGGATGTCAGTGAGGCATTGCAAGGCATGGCCATCCACCAGGAGGAAAGGATGTCTGAAGTGTCCACGGACACTGAAAAGCATCTGCTGAAGGATGATCCCGAGGAGGAGTCTACTCTACCTCCAGATGAAGATGATGATGTCAAGTCGGAGTCCCTTCCGTCTGTGCCGGCACCGGAGCCGTTACCCTCAACATATTCCTCTTTTGCCCCTCCATCAGGCGACCTGATGCAGGCCCTGGCCCATCTTAACGACCATAATGGAGAGCATTCGCAAGCAAGGCAAAGCTAGGGAAGCGAAACTCGAGAAAGAGCTCTGTGAAGCTCGACTCTCCGCCTCCCGAGGGTCATACAAGCGACCCAGAGTCCAAGGCTTCCCATCCTGCTCCGAAACCAATCCCTGGAGGTATGCGGAGTTTATGCCAATAACCAACGGCAAA
Source organism: Palaemon carinicauda (assembly GCF_036898095.1). Taxonomy (NCBI): domain Eukaryota; kingdom Metazoa; phylum Arthropoda; class Malacostraca; order Decapoda; family Palaemonidae; genus Palaemon; species Palaemon carinicauda. Next base: position 122,353,998 of record NC_090730.1, read on the forward strand.
CTCTACATATCAGAGAAGATGGGAGCCGTCCCCCTAAATGACATTCAGTTCTGGCCAAGCTTTAATGCTTACCCAGACTGCTTCATCCGACTGAAGCAGGAGCCAGCATCGAAAGAGGAGACGGAACCCAAGGAGGTCAAGGTATTCGACCACGACAAGGCACAGGCTCTCTTGTCAAGCAGCCTGGAGAAGCTGGGCTACACAAACTCTAAAGTGTCAGCCCTGAGCAAGAAGCATCCTACCTTTCTTGCTCCTGCTTCAATAGCCTTCCCCTTTACATCGAAGGCTTTTAAAGCCGTTGCCAAGGCAGTGGAGGCAGGCAAACCATGTCCTACACTGGAGGAGTGTAGACCTCTGTCGTTAGCCCTGCCCATGAAGGATAAGAAGTGGAAAGAAGTCCACCTAACCTTCTCAGTAGGGAAGTTGGATGCAGATATCGAGGGACGACAGTTCAGCAAGAATCTCCTGAAACCGTCAGACTTTCTCTTGCAAAGGGAGCAAGAGACGAAGGAGAGACTGGTGGCATCCCTACCCCTACAGAACTGCATGGAGATGTGTGCAGGCCTAATGAGCACCCCAGACATGAACATGGTCATGGCCAAAATGCGCATGGCCACCTTAGTAAAGGACCTGTACGCCTTTATGAAGGCCAGGAGAGCATGTAGAGAGTTCGTGTTCACTGCAGCAACAGTGAAACACGAACCCAGGAAATTGATAGCTTCCAATATCTTGGGTAAGAACCTCTTCCCAAATGAAGTGGTCAAGGAGGTAGTCTATAGAGCCGCCACGGAGAATAGGAATCTTCTCCAGAAGTGGGGCATTTCGTCTAAACGCAAGTCTTCCTCGGATGCGGGTCCCCAACCTAAGATGAAGACCAAGAAACCCAGACTACACTCTCGGTTTGCCCTACAACATCCCACAGTCACCATGACCATGATGGCCCAAGTGGTTGCCCAACCACAAACCACATTCTAGGTGGTGCCACAGCAGCTGGTTGCCCAGTCACCAGCATTCAACCCCGGGTTCGAGAGGCAAACCACTACCTTTCGTCCCAAAGGTAGAGGCTCCAGACGGGGCTCCTCAAGACACCCCTCACAAAGTAAGGGAGGACGCAGTCAGGGAGGTAAATCCTCCAGACAACCGAAGCAATGAGATGCTTCAGGTAGGAGGGAGGCTCCAACAATTTCAGGATCGTTGGACCTTCGATCCTTGGGCCCACAGCCTAAGCAAGAACGGACTTGGATGGAGCTGGAGCAAGCCTCCACCATCTTTTCCTCAATTCTTCCAACACTCCACCCCCTTATTGGAAGAATATACCCTAGAACTATTGAGCAAACGGGTAATAAGGAGGGCAAAGTCCATCAACTTCCAGGGAAGGCTGTTCTGTGTTCCCAAGAAGGACTCGGACAAACTCAGAGTCATTCTGGACTTTCGCCACTCAAGTTCATCAAGAACAGTAAGTTCAGGATGTTAACCCTTCAACTCATAAGCTTCCCGTTACCAAAAGGGGCATACACAGTTTCAATAGACCTGGCAGATGCTTACTGGCATATTCCAGTCAACCGCCCCCTCTCCTCCTACCTAGCATTCGAGCTACAGAAGAAAAAGTACGCCTTCAGAGCCATGCTCTTCGGACTAAACATAGCCCCAAGGATCTTCACGAAAGTTGCAGACGCAGTTGTTCAACAACTACGCCTAGAAGGTGTTCAGGTAGCAGCGTACCTGGACGACTGGCTTGTGTGGGCAGCATCCAGGACGGCTTGTCTGCAAGCATCCAAGAAAATGATCCAGTTCCTGGAATATCTGGGATTCAAGATCAACTTCAAGAAGTCTCGACTCTCTCCAGCTCAGGAGTTTCAATGGCTGGGAATCCATTGGAACTTGAAGTCACACCGCCTCTCCATTCCCCCAGGGAAGAGGAGAGATATTGCGGGGTCTGTTAAGAGATTACTGAAATCTGACAGGATCTCAAGACGCCAATAGGAAAGAGTACTGGGCTCTCTCCAGTTCACAGCAGTGACAGACCCAGTGCTAAGAGCACAGCTGAAAGATGCATCAGGAGTCTGGAGAAGATACGCATCAAACGCTCGAAGAGATCTAAAAAGACCGATATCGACCTTACTACGATCACTTCTCAAGCCATGGTCGAAGGCCAAAAACCTAAAGAGGACCGTACCCTTACAACCACCTCCACCATCGATAACCATCCACACGGATGCCTCGACGGAAGGATGGGGAGGTCACTCCCACCAAAGGAAAGTCCAAGGGACTTGGTCTTCTCTGTTCAAGACCTTTCACATCAATATTTTGGAGGCCATGGCAGTCCTCTTGACGTTGGAAAAACTCTCCCCTCGCAGATCAGCCCACATCAGGCTGATCTTAGACAGCGAAGTGATAATGAGATGTCTGAACCGACAAGGCTCGAGATCGTCCCATATCAATCATGTGATATTGGCCATCTTCCGTCTGGCGGAAAAGAAGAGATGGCACTTATCAACAGTTCACCTTCAAGGGTTCCGCAATGTGACGGCAGACGCTCTATCCAGGCTCAAGCCGATAGAGTCAGAATGGTCCCTAGACGCAGACTTATTCTCCTTCACCTTACAACAAGTCCCAGAACTGCAGGTCGACCTCTTCGCGACGAGCGACAACAAGAAACTACCTTGATATGTAGCCCCATACGAGGACCCTCTAGCAGAGGCGACGGACGCCATGTCCCTCGATTGGAACAAATGGACCCGGATTTACCTGTTCCCTCCGACCAGTCTCCTGCTGAAGGTCCTCAACAGGCTTAGATCCTTCCGAGGAACGGCAGCTCTAGTGGCTCCCAAGTGGCCCAAGAGCAACTCGTTCCCTCTGATAATGGAACTGAAGCTAAGGCTGGTCCCTCTACTGAACCCAGCACTATCTCAATGGGTTCAGAAGTTGACCTTTTTTCATTTCATCACAGAGAACCCAAAACCTTCATCTCATGATTTTCTCGCCCTAGCGGTTAAGAAAAGATTTGGGATCTCAAAAGGCAGTATAGACATCTTAGAAGAATACAAGTCCAAGTCAACCAGAAGACTATATGAATCATCTTGGAAAAAGTGGGTTGCTTTCGTAAAAGCAAAAGGACCAAAAGAAAGCTCGAAAGACTTTTGTCTGTTCTTTTTTATCCACCTTCATGAACAAGGTCTGGCAGCCAACACGATAACTACGTGTAAGTTGGCCTTGACTAGACCTCTTCTATACGCCATCCAAGTGAACCTGACAAACGAAATCTTTAACAAGATCCCGAAGGCATGTGCTAGACTTAGGCCTGCAGCTCCTCCGAAGACCATTTCATGGTCCTTGGACAAGGTCCTACACTATGCTTCAACCGTGAACAATGAAGATTGTTCTCTTAAGGATCTAACTCAAAAAGTTATTTTCCTGTTCGCTATAGCCTCATGGGATAGAGTTTGTTAAATAGTGGCCCTATCCAGAGACGAGGGCCATATTCAGTTCACAGAAGTGGGAGATCTTAATCTTTTTCCTGATTCAATCTTTCTCGCTAAAAACGAGCTACCCACTAAGAGATGGGGTCCCTGGAGAATCTGCCCTCTGAAGGAAGATGTCTCTCTGAGTCCAGTAGAATTTCTAAAGGCCTATCTTCGAAGAACTTCAGACTTTAGGGGAGGACAGCTCTTTAAAGGAGAAACTTCAGGATCAAACTTATCCCTAAAGCAACTGAGGACGAAGCTCACCTACTACATTCGCAGAGCGGATCCTGACAATACACCCGCAGGTCATGATCCAAGGAAAATTGCTTCATCACTGAACTTTTTTCAGTATATGGACTTTGAGCGTCTTCGCTCATATACTGGATGGAAGTCATCCAGAGTGTTCTACAAACATTATGCGAAGGAAGTGCATAAACTGAAGCATTATGTGGTGGCGGCAGGTAGTGTATTAAAACCTGTCGTCTAGTACTACGATGAACAGCGTCTTGATTGGGACTTTCAAGTAGGGTGGAAAGGTGTTGACACCTTCCAGTGCAATACCTTTTAAGTGAGTGTCACCATGGTGACACTAAAGACTGTTCAAAATCTCAGGTGTGGAATTATACAGATAACTCTTGTGCCATGTGTACTTGTACACAGTGTTGATAATATACAATGTTTACAGAAAATTATATTGGAAAATTTTATCAAATTTTTAAATTTCATAGTGGCACTAATCATTTCTTCCCTTTCAGGTGGAAAATTTTTCTGTTTAAAACTGTATGTATAATTCCTGTAATATATATTGCACTTGTTATTCTAATTTTATTCATTTATCGTAAATAAATGTATATTAAAGTGTAATTGCGTCTTATTTCGCCCCACAATTAACTCATTAAAAGTAGCTAGAGTTTTCTTGCTTATTTACCTAAGTAAATATCATATTTTTGTATACTTACAAACATTGAATATAGTTGATACTTATTGTTCTGATAACATATACAAACTGTGAGACTTTTGTATATCTAGTTGATACTTATGTTTGTTCCTACAATATATGCAGACCTTGAGACCCTTTTTCTGCTGTCTAGTATGACTCTTCCCAGCAGGGGGCAGGAAGCCCTAACATTGTCCATGATTAGTGGTAATGACGTATAATGGTAACATCATTAGTGGTAATGACGTATAACGGTAACATCTTATGTCTCAATGGTTCAGATGACCATAGAAAAAATTGTCCAAAGGTTAAGGCACTTATGAAAATCCACAGATACAGTACTTTCTAGTAATTCTCTGGTAAACTTCCATCAGGACAACATGGCTTGAGCCCAAAAAACGGATTTTGAAGTGAAGCGAAAAATCTATTTTTGGGTGAGATAGCTATGTCGTCCTGATGGACCCGCCCTCCTTTTCCACAGAAAAGGCTTAGGCAAGATCCTTCCCGAAACTACTATATCTGTAGCTCCATGCTCAATGCTACAAGGAATGTTCGCCATCTTTGATACTCGTAGTAGTACTGTACGTGAGGAAGGGTAACCTTGATAACGGCTCCCCTTTTGTTTCGCCATTCTTCCCCCTCCAAACGAGAACGCTATTCGGGGTGAAGATGCCATGTGTTGTATCAAGATATACGTCCCCTGATATGCGATATCCTTAAGGAAAATTTTAAGGATATTCTCACCAGGAGTTAGAATTCTGGAGACCTAAAGGTCAATTCTGTGGGAATATCACTGTAGCCAAATATCCCTTAGAGAGCTACCAATAGGAACCTTCCATCTGGACGACATGGCTATCTCACCCAAAATTAGATTTTTCGCTTCACTTCAAAATCCGTTTTCTTAGCCAAACCACATATCGTGTATGTAATATGGTTACAATGGTGCCCATCAACAACTGCTCTTTATAAAGTACTGTAGTACTTGAAATTTCAATAATGATACTTAAAAAAGATTCATCTAGTTCCATATGTTTAACCATCAATACAAGGGCCTCATGATTGAAAAAGACAAAGGCAGTACTAGGATGAAGGATAGTCATACAAAATTCCTGACCACAATAAAAATATTTTGTTTTACAGTATTGGAGATTGTTAGAAGGGCTTCATTTGCTCCAATGCCTTTGCAAAAACCATACTGCAAACTAGGAAACATGTGTACATTTACCATACCTTTGTTTAGATACTAATACAAACAATCGTCCTTTAATAGGAGTACAATAGCCTATGATTTCAGCAGTAGTTAGTTGGAAGGTGGCAAATAAGCTTCGCCCACCCAACCGACCACCGAGCTCCCACTTTGTTTTCAGCTGCTGGATGTACTACCGGCGTCCTCATCAGGCTGTTTTAATCTTTTGCTTTTATTTTAGATAAAATGTGTAGGCAAAGTTTCGTGTACATGGGATGTTTAGAAGGAAGGAAGGATTTGCAATTGTTTTCCAAAAACAGTAACTGTGTGACAGTGTTATATACCTACCGATATCCACATTCTTTTTCCCGTTAGACAGCATTTGTGTTTACTGTTTATTTCATCGCTATTAATGAACATTACCTTAAGGTAATTTATCTAGCCTTAAATCTCCAAAAACTGCTCAAAATCCAACCATATTAGCAACCCTGCTACTTCCCATTCTGTCCCCCATTTGACAACACTAGCCACCCCATTTGAAAGTATTTGTTAACAAGTGTATGGCTTGTAAACAGCTTGATTGCTCTGTTGAATTTACAATACCTTTTTAAGCACAGAAAGAGCTCTCATTCTAGAGTGCTTATCTGGTTCTTGTTTAACAACCAATTACCTTGTGAGGGGTTTAGTGATACCGTCGTGTGTATTTTCATTGATTTTGGGTAATTTTTGTGCAACCTGGCTGGAATTTTTCTTCATCATGGAATCTCAGGACAATTCTATAATTTCCCCTTCAAATCCAGTTAGGATCTATCCTTCTTGTAGTATCCGGATAAGTTGTAGGGAGTACTGTATTACTTGCATGATAAATGTTTTAAATTCAGAGGCAAGGTCAACCGTGACTGTGTAAGTCTTGGTCCAATGGCAAAATGACTGCTTGTGTTAAACAACATTATAAGTCTTTGCAGTGCAAGAGGGCTCAAAAGGAGAAGAAAAAATCCTTAGCGAGTGATGAATTCCTTGTGTAAGTCTTGGTCCAAAAGCAAAATGTTTGCTTATGATAAACAACATTATAAGTCTTTGCAATGCAAGAGGGCTCAAAAAGAGAAGAAAAAATCCTTTGCGAGTGATGAATTCCTTGTTTTCCATTTTTGGTTAGTGCCATAGCCTCTGTACCATGGGCTTCCACTGTCTTGGGGTAGAGTTCTCTTGTTTGAGGGTACACTCGGGCACACTGTGCTCCTATTTCTCTTTCTCTTGTTTTTTTGAATTGGTGTGTTGTTCAGGCTTTTGTTACCTTCGGAAGGGAAACTCCTCTCAGTGTTGGTGGTGAAAAACTACCGCTCGGCCTTGAGCCTTGCCTTTAGGCTGAAAGAAGTTATCATTTCCTCTTCGTTGGTATTGTCTCTCCACATACTGAGTTTTGAGCTTACCTGTCCTCAGTTGGAAGTTGTATCTCCTCCATGGAGCGGGGTTCGCGTCCTTCGGTCCCTGAAGAGTGCCCTCCTACGAACCAGGACACCAAGCATTAGGTCTTCAACTGACCTTGGCTTCATCCAAGCAAATCGTCGAACTCCATTGTCTTTCCTACATCTCTCATTCAAAGCAATGGCGAGAGGTAATACTCAACTTTGTTCCTGGGTGTATCTCCAGACTTAAAAATCCGGCAGCAACGGATCCCAGATTAGAACCTTTCCAGATTGGGAGTCTTCGTAGCATAACCAATGATCCAGATCAACCGCTACTTTGCTAGGGAGGATCTTGAGTTGCTACCGCAAGATAACTACAGGAGCTCGCCCCCGAGTGGCAGCACCCTTAGTGAGCTCAGGAGAGGTCAAGAGAAGGATCACCAAGAACATGCTCTCTGCATGGATTCACAAGGTCATAGACCGGGCATTGAATCCTGATCCTTCTCCTCAGCTGAGGAGACTTACAGCTCATGACATTAGGGGCATAAGTACATCCCTAGTGTGGGGAAGTGTCAAACAACCTTCACCGCCTACTTCCTGCAAGACGTGACCCACAGGAACACGGAAACGTTCTCCATTGGCCCTGTGGTGGCTACACAATAAATGGTTTAAACATCTCAGGCTCCTTGATGGACAAGTAGCAGATGGTGAAGGGCAGAGTTCACCCGGGATTAAGTTTGGGATGATTGATAAGAATGACTAGCTCTTTCTTTCTTTCATCTTCCCCTCTTTTGGAGAACAGCACCCATGGTTTTCTGCAAGCTGGCTTCTGCTGTCTGCAGGTAAAACCATTTCCCTTGTGTAACCTGGTATAAGATATGTATACTTGCTGCGTTCCCATATCCCCTGGCGAGGTGAGATTGGGTAACGTCTATGGTTGATTCAAAGATTTTTGTGTCTGAGAATTCTTACCTAGACTAGTCACATCACTAGTATCACACAATCACACAGATTGCTCAGGCCGCTATCCATGCTCTGCACGGAATTTAGCGAAGTGACAGGGTTTCTCCCTGTTATGTGCAGAGCACATATGGGTAAACTCGGGGTAAAAAACCAGTCAGTTGATTGGACATCCACCCACTTACAGGGCGAGTCTTCCCTAATAAAGAGAGTAAGGTTTGTATTCTGGTGTCGGAACAAGTGACAAATTTGGAAGTAATTTATATTTTTCTTAACCATACAAACATGTAGCTCTTTATACATATTGTCCCGCCATCACTTATCCCCTGCGAAGTCCTGCTTGCAAGTAGCAGTTGGGTAGTTACACCTCGCTACAAAGTCTTTTGGCTAGTTTCAGCTTCGCCAAAAGTATATTCCCTAACAAAGAGCTACAGGTTTGTATGGTTAGGAAAAATACAAATTACTTTTAAATTTGTCATTTTAACTAACTAATAATTTAGTAACAGGATACCATCCCTAGGGCAAGGGGAATGGCAGTGTATATTGAGACTGAGTACCATGCTTCTCATAACTCCTGCTATGAATGTGGATTTCATGGGATTCAGGTAATTAAAGTTTGTTGCAGGCATAACTTTTGTGTTTGATCTACCGAAATCCAGTCTTGGATGATTCTATCGTTGATTGTTTTCTTACCATTATGGCTAAAATACAAGATGATAGAAAGGCATCTTTTGTTTTTGTTGGTGATTTCAATGCTCACCATAGGAAGTGGTTAAATTCTGTTTTTCCTACTGATTGTCATGTCTTAAGAGCTTTTGACTTTACCTCTGGACCAGGATGTGGGTAAATCATAAGTGAAGCTACTCATAGGTCTGTTTAACTGCTTGAACCTAGTATACACTGACTCTAATGGCATTATAACAAGTATTATAAGGTTGGTTCTCCAGTCGGGACATCTGATCATACCTTAACTTCATTAATAGTGAAGACTTGGCAGCCTGTCCCAATTGTGTCTCATTCTCATGTAAGATTTACAGTATATAAAATCTCAAGCAGACTGGATTGGTATTTTGAGTGACCTTTAAAACCTGATTTGGTCACAATTGTTTACTGTAGTAGTGTTGAGCCTGTTCTTTTGAATGAGAATCTGGTCAACATAAGTGATAGCTGTATAGCCTTTTCGTGTGCTAAAGTACTTAGTGAAAGACAAACCCTGGATCAATGATGATTATATATGTGTTTATTTGGCAAAGCAGGAGGCCTATCATCTTTGGAAGTCTAACATCAGATTTGACCTGGAGTAATTATACTTAGCTAAGAGCTTTAGCTCGGAGAGTTTATGTTTCAACTGAAAAGGAATACGATTTCACCATAAAAGAAACCCTTTCTTATACAACCCAAGAACATAAGTGGTGGGCTGTCCTTAAATCTGCACTCTTTGGTATAGGTGTAATAGCTCCTCCTTTACTTGAACCAGATGGTATCACTCACTGTCCAAAGGAAAAGTCAACCGTTTTGGCTGATGTGTTTGACAGTAAGCAGAGTAATAAGAATGTTTATCGTCCCCATTTCTATTTTCTCAAGTCTAAAGTAACTACTGTAGCTTTTTGGTCTCGTGGAATTAAGGCTCTTTTGATGGACCTTAATGCTTATGGACGTGTAGACCCAAATGGCATTTTTCTTTTTATTATAGACTGCATATTTCTTAGCTCCTAAGTTATATGTTATTTTCTAGAAGTTAGCAATATATTTTATTAACACTTATTGGAGAAATGATAGAGTTACTCCATTATGTAAATGGGTTTGTGGTAGCTTGAGTTCTGCTGATTACTGCCAAATTTCCATAACTCCCATAATCTATAAATCCCATATCTAAAAAATTTTAACATCTTGGCAAAACGTCGAAATAGGTTTGGTGAAGTTAATCATCAGTTCTCTAGTATGCAATTTGGCTTTCATAAAGACCTTGGAGCATGTGATGCCCTTCTTGTTGCCTTTCCTCACTGGTCTAATTTTTCCCTGTTAGAGCTCTTGGGCTTATAGCATCCTGCTTTTCTAAGTAGGGTTGTAGCGTAGCTAGTAATGATAATGATTATAATATGTGGTGTGGGTCTTCTGGTTCTGGCACTGGTGATTCCGATCCTGATTTGCTTGTTGCCCATGCTCCCCGGCAACCTGTTTTTACACCTATATGGTCTACCGATTTTGAGTCCAGGCTTATTTCCCTTGAAGCTAGTTGGGGTCAAAAGAATTTAGACAGAGACATTTAAGTTAACTTTAACAAATTGACAGAAAATCTTGTGTTTGCTTTTACTAGGATGTCTAATAACCTCATGGATTCTCTAGATTCTCCTCATTAGATACCTGTCGAATCTACCCAGGTTAAGTGTACAACAAATCCCTCAGCTTGTTAATCCTGACATAGTGTAGGCCTAGGAGGGAGCAGGATGGGGCGAGTGTCTGATGATAAATCTTTCCCAATCAATTCTCCTCTTGATCCAATAACCGGGCCTGAGAACTCTAAAGTGAGAGCTTGAGGTTTTAGGGTCGGCACCAGGCCAAAGTTTCAGGGCTCAGCTAGAAGGGTCAGATTATGATAATGAAGATGACGATGAAGATGGGTCCAGCGTCTCTGTGTCTGTTGATCCTTTTAACGAGGAACAGGACGTCGAGTTTGTTCAGTTGTTTGAGTTGGTCTTCGGTGTTCTTTCTTAGGCAAGACCTAAGGAACAAACCCTTCTGGACCTCTCGCTACATCACAGAAGGTGACTTCCTTGTGGGTTCTCCCCAGTCGTGTGAGTCTGCATTTTCCTTTTGCCCAAAGGTTTGTTAGGTCAAGGCTGATATCTCAGCTAAAGTCTCTAAGGTGATTTGAGAAGGGAAAAAGTAGTGTTCTTCTCTCCTCAGGCACCGAATGGGTGTCTACCAGGTGACAAATAATGCCTTTCTCTAAGCCTTCCAAGCCAAATTCAGATTTTGCCTGGATTTTAGCTAAGCTTTTGTCTTCTCCGAAGGCATTGGTTTCTGTTGCTCTTGAGGATTTTTTGGTAATGGAGTCTGTCTTCAGGTCATTACAGGAGACTCAACCATTCAATATGTAGCTCCTAGGAGGCCTGTTTAGGTACATAGGGGTTTCGGTTTTGTCCCTTATAATGTCCCATTATTCAAGAAGTTCTGTTCCTCAATTTCGTTGGCCTCTGTTCGTCGGAGGTCTCTTGCTGCTAGCATACAGGCTTTCCTTGTTTCTTTGAAGCGTCAACTGTATGTTTCCCTTCTTCATCCTTCAGTTTCAGGCTATGCCACTTTTCAATGAGTCCCTATTTGATTGGACTGTCCTTTCAGATGTTTTCTTGGAGCACCAGAGTGATGTTGCTACTGAAGCCCAAAAAGCCTTATCTAGAGCTTTTGCCTCAGGATTTCCTCCGCTTTGTTCAGGTGGGAAGTGTAAGACAGTTGCTGGAGGTGGACAGCTGACTTCAATTCAGTCTCGTCCTATTGTCATTTGTTTTCAGTCTTGCCGTGCTGTTTTTGGTTCTCCTTTGACTGGTCTCCCTTCTCAGATCTCTAGTGCTATGACTCCCTCGTTTGGCAACTTTCCAAGCAAATGTGAGAGAGATTCTTGGTGTGTCTCGTGAGGGAAGGGAAGGGAACTGTCAAATTTCGGTTCCTTTGCTTTATCCTGGGACATGGATTTGCGGAGTCAAGAGTCGTTACTTCGCTTGGAGTATGTCTCTCTTGCCACTGGCCAGCTTGGCAAGATAGAGGGGTGGAAAAGTGGGTAATGGAGGTCTTGAGGGACAGGTACCAGGTCCCTTTTGTTTCCAGACCATCTCTTTCCACTCATTCACTCTGCTTTGACAGTTATGCCCCCAATTCCCTGAGGAGTGACAAGCCTTGGAGAAAGAGTTGTCAGCTCTTATAGAGGAGGGCTGAGTGGAGCTGGCTCCTCCTTCCCCGGGGTTTTTATTCTCACATGTTTGTGGTCCACAAAGCTTCAGGCACCTGCCGTTCAATTATAGACCTCTCGGCTTTGAACAAATTTGTGGTGAAACCCAAGCTCAAGAGGGAGACTGTCCATTCAGTCTTGTCGTCGGTCTCCAACAACCTTGAGGACGTGTACCTTCAGGCTCCCATTCATCAGGAAAGCAGTTCTTATCTTAAGTTCGTCAACTTTGAGGAGTTGGTCATTTGTGTGAACTACGAAAAGTCCAACATGATTCCTTGCGAGACTATGACTTACATGTAGATAGTCTTTAATGCCTTGATTTTGAGAGCTTCTCCGACCAAGAAATGTATAGACAAGCTGCTTAGTCTGATGGAAGAATTTCTTTCCTCAGAAAGGCAGCCTGCCTCCCTGTGGAGTAGTCTCCTTGGTCATTTTGGAATCTTTGATCCAGCTGATCCTAAGGGGTCACCTCAGGATGAAATCTCTTCAACTGGCACTTTGTCAGTCTTGGGACTTTGTGACTGAGGAGACTTTTGTTGCAGGGACCTTTATAGGTGGATCCAGGGGGACAGGGTTGAAGTGGAGACGAGTCTCCTCTCTGTGCCTCTGGACTTCATGTTTTGGTCTGATGCTTTGGATCAGGGATGGGGTGCCCATCTGGGATCTGAGGTCATTTTGCGACTGTGTTCCGAAGAAATGGGCAGTCACTGTGGACTTCTTTGACACCTCCCAGAACTTTTGGTGTCACATTTTCTTTGTCCTTATCCAGGATCATCAGTGCCGAGATCAATGCTCTGCTGCAGGACTGGTAAGGGCTCCAGACTTATGCTTTTCACCCGTTCTTTTCAATGAGGTCCATCCTCAACAAGACTAGGGCAACCAGAGTTGTTCCCCCGACTTATTTGAAGTCCTCATGTAACCCACCATTTGTGTGGCAGAGAGGAGAGATCTCAGCTATCCTCATTTCCAATGGTTACACCAGGGCCTCTATGTGCTTCATCTGCATGCCTGGAGACTGTCAGGAGGCTCTCCAGGCAGGAAGGTTTCTCTTCCAGGGTCACCAGACAACTGGCTCTAGCCAGTGGCAAGTCTACTCGCCAAGTGTATCAGGCCAAGTGGTCTGTCTACAAACATTGGTGCCAGGTTCGGGGTCACTCAATTTCTAGGCCCTCCTTGCCTAAGATTGTAGGTTTCTTGGTCCACCTACACCAGGACAGGGCCTGTCACCTCCCTGCATTAAAGGGTAACAATCCATGCTGGCTGTGTTTAAGGTGAGGCTTCCTGAGATTTCTTACTCTTATGTTCTCAAGGACCTGGTACAATCCTATTCCCTTTCTTATTCAAGAGCTCAGTTGCCACACCATTCATGAGATGTCAACAGAGTTCTTCAGGCCCTCAGGTTGTCTCCTTATGAGCCTTTAAAAACTTTAAAAATATCTGAGTTTAGAGTCTTATCAGCTAACATGATCTTCCTTGTCTTCCTGGGGGTTGCCACGAGAGTTAATGAGCTCTGGGTGCTCTCTTTTTATGTTGCTAGGTTGGGTCAGGACCTGATTTTGTCTTCTCCCAGAATATGTTGATAAGACGGAGAGAATTTCTCATCCCATTCCTAGGGAATACCCCTTGAAGTTCCTGGCTGACTTTTTGAGCAACATGGAGGACAAATTATTGCTATGTCCTATGAGAGAGCTCTATTTATTTGTGATACATGGGATGTTCTGGAATGTCCCCGCCATTTGCTCATGTTGCCTTGGAATATAGAGAGGCCTATTTATAACAATAGGTTGTCCTTTTTCCTGAGGATCTTGATTTCCAAGACTGAGGGCCTTGGCGTTGGTGAAGGCCAGGTGCCATGAGCCTACAGTGTTAGGTCGTTTGCCACATCGGTGGTATTCATGAGAAACATCCCTGTTCCCAGAGTGCTTGAGGCAATGATGTCCGTTTTCCAGAAAGAAGTTTAGCAAATTTTAGGCGACTTTAGCTCTTTGGGACCTGTGGTGGCCTCAGGACAGGTCGTCAGACCCAAAGTATTGTTTGTTGTGTCCCCTAACACATGGAGGCTGCCTGTTGCTAATGTACACAGTGTTAATTCCGGATTAGGTATGTCATACAATGGGGTTTTTGGTTTTTGGGTTATGTATGACTGTATGGTTAGGGTATCCTTTTCATGATGGGATTTTAAGCTTTGCTATCCTTGGTTAAGTCATTAGACTTGTTGGGTGACAGAAGGGTTAGAATGCCCTGACAGACACATGCTTGCTCCCAGCGTACGACTTTCGTGAGAGATTTGTGATGGAATCACTGACTCTTTCATAAGCAACCAAGTCGCCAAGTACTCTATGCCCCTAACCCCTCAGCGTTAGATTATAGTTTGACTGCTTCTTTGGATTTGGCGCAGTGTGGGATGGATGGCGTGCCATCTCAACTTGTACAAATTTTTACGCCATCACCCTCTGGCAGACCCCATTGGGTGCAGACTTAGTCTGTTAAGAGTTGGGCGCCAGTGATCCGGTTTTAAGTCGCCCATATTTGCAGGTAATGGGTGACGCAAGGCATTGGAGTCGTCGGTGGAAGGTGCTAACTACCCCCACTGACCAGTGTACACCCACCTTAAGAGAGGTAGCCCCTCTCTAATAGAGGACTGGTTCCCGCTGAAGCCTCTTCTCGTGTTGGGCCACAGGGGATAGGAGGAGTGACATCCTCCGATAAGAGGTGGATAACACGGTTTGCTTCATCTTTAAAAACTAAAACATAGAGAATTTACGAATCCTTCATGTCACTCAAATTCCCATAGAAACTAATTATGATGTGCTGTATAAATCCTTTCAATGTTATGGTCATATCAAAGAAATTAGAATGAGGCTTGAAAATGACAAATGGGATTCGTGGATATCATTTGATAATCATGATGAAGCATTCAATGCAATCAGTGATATGAATATTAAAATCAATAATTTGAACATGAATGGTGCTCTTTGCGATGGGATACCTATAGATCTAGATATATACAAACCTGCAGATTGGATTGATAAAGGTACAGAGGTAGTTGTACCCTCCCAGAGAAACCCAAAACCACCAAAGTGGCTTATTGCTCAGTCAAAAGGGAGTACAGGAAATTATTTTGCGATATGTAAATTTTTTCAAAAGAAAGTAGGTACCATTGTACCTTGACATATATCTCGTTTTGGAAAGAACAGTTTCCTCTTAAGTGCCAAATCAGAAATACAATCTGTTAAACTATGCAATTTAAAAACAGAGAATGATGACATAAAGTTGGATGTGAAACCCCATCTAAACTTCAGTTATGGAAGGAGAGTAGTTTTCAATTGAGACATATGAGTTTTCAGAAGAGGAGATACTGGCCATGTGTCCTTTAAATGTGTGGAAAGTGCATAAAGTCCCTGGAATGTCTGTGATTATCCTGACTTTCCAGGATGCTGATGTGCTTTTCCACATTTACATAGAAAATGAACAGATTAAAGTTTGAAGTTTTAAGCAGAAGCCACTACAATGTTTGAGTTGCTTTAGATATGGGCATCCATCTAAAGTTTGCAAGAACGATAAAATGTGTAGTACTTGCTCCAATGTTTACCATGGATAATATACACTAGCGGCCAATTGTATGAACTGCAATTTGAATCATAAATCTACTGATAGGAGCTGCCAGCAATATGAGTTAGGGGAGGCTGCTCTCAATAAATCCAGTATCGAGCACATAAGTGTGGGGCATGCCAAGAGACTATTGAGTAAATCAACAAGTTAAGCAAAGGTATTGAAATCAGGAGGAAAAATGAGGCAGGAGATATCCAACCCAACTATTACTGCCAGTATTATCTCAATAAGAAATTCGCCATCTTATAAAATTCTGCATGATAGAGCAAGAATTTCACCTAAGGCTTTGCTCACCTCTATTAAACCTTTGTCCCCCATTACAAATGATAATACTAACCTCTCTCAGGCTATATCTTTGTCTGATTTGATGGAGGTTTCACATAAAACTGAGTTATCAGGTGCACCTGCAGTGGAGAAAACACCAAAACCTGATAAATCACCTCCTGTTAATAGGAAAAGAGAGAGACCTCCATCTCTTTTACTCCCATCCATTAAAAACACCAAAGTTATGACATCAAATAGATATGATGTTCTGCCTGTTGATATTTTAGAGCAACAGGAAAACTTCTTAAATCTATCAAAAATTCAAGTTGAGCTCCACCATCCCCCATAAGAATTAGGTAAAAAAACACTGAAAAGGCCAATATAAAACCTAGCTTATCAAGACCCACACTTAAGAAGCCTACAGAAAATATTGTTAAATCCAAATCTGTCAATGGGAAGACCTCATCCAAGATGTCTTCCAGAAAATAATACATAGTTTTCTCCTCCATTTTGCAGTGGAATTGTCTGGGTTTAAGGGCCAAATATGAAGAACTTAAGCTCCTAATTCACGAGCATTCCCCCATAATTGTATGTCTACAGGAGAGCAAGCTTGATGCTAATACTCCTTATCCTCACGAATATGTCAGCTATAGGACACCATATGATCACCGAGTAGAGAGCCATGTCGGAAGTCTCATATAAGTAGAGAGCCATGTTGGAAGTCTCATATACGTTCGTCGAGATGTTCCCCAAATATCTTTGTCTATCTGTACCCCTCAACAGGCAGTGGTTGTACAGATTGATATAGGGAGAAAATACACAATCTGTTCTCATTACTTTCCTCCATATGATAACTTCTCATGATAATTTATTACAGGTGACTCAACAACTCTCACAATCTTATCTCTTACTAGGAGATCTTAATAGTAGGCATCCATTATGGGATGATGTTTTGGCAAATGTAAGGGGTAATATTATATCATCAATTTTGGAGAATGAAGATGTCGGACTCCTCAATACAGGAGTGCCCACACACTTTCATGTTCAGACTGGTACCTTGTCCTGCATTTACCTATCAATTGCAAGCTCTAACTGTCTTCTCAATTTTAATTGGACAACATTAGATGATTGGCATACTAGTGATCATGCACAAATCATTATAAACACCAACAATGGTCCAGCTTTACAGAGGTCGCCATGATGGAATCTTGACAAGGCGGACTGGGATAGATTTCAGGAGCTAAGCGAAATTGAAGGAAATGCAGAACAGTTTGAAAGTGTTGATGATGCCATAGACTTACTTAATGGAACTTCACGCAGCAGCAGTCAATTCCATTCCCAAAACAACAGGGATATTCAAACGACGACCAGTACCATGGTGGTCATCAGAACTAGCTGCCCTGCACAGAGCCATGAGAGTCTTTAACTCGATTGCGAGAGCGCCGTAGTGAGGAGAATTTGATTATATACAAGAAATGTAGAGCACAGTTCCGTCGTGCCACGAAAGAACTTGAGCGCCAATCTTGGGTGTTGTTTGTTTCCTCCATTAACAATAGAACATCATCATCATCCGTGTGGAGTAAAGTAAAAAAGATAACAGGCAAATATACCCCAAACCCACCACCATTGTTAAGGGTAAATGGTCAGTATGTGACGGAGCAACTGAAGTTAGCAATGCCCTGGCTGATCATTTCTTAAATGTATCATGCAAGTGTGAAGCAGCTCCCGGTCATCAGTAGAGGAGCGTTGAAGAAGAGACTGTTTTAGATATCTCAACAAGAAGGGAAGCGTCATACAATTCTCCTTTTACTGAAAGAGAATTTGATTCTGCACTTGGTACGTGTAATGATACAGGCCCTTGACCCGATGGAATTCCATTTGCAATGATTAAACATGTACCTGTTAATACCAAGTTATTTATTTTAAGCATTATTAAGAGAATATGGCATGATCATAGTTATCCAAGTGTTTGGGAACTAGCCATTATTTTAGCCTTTTTGAAACCAGGTACGGATAGGTTTTTTGCAGCAAACTATTGACCAATTGCATTGACTTCTTGCTTATGTAAGATCACAGAGAAGATGGTCAATGCAAGAATGATGTGGTACCTTGAAAAGAAAGGTATTTTATCCCTTATCCAGTGTGGATTCAGAAAAATGCACTCCTCAACTGATGTGTTGATACGACTTGAGTCTTCTATTTGTGAAGCCTTTGCTTCCAAACAGCACCATGTAACAGTCTTTTTAGACCTTGAAAAGGCATATGACACTGCATGGAGGAATGGTATACTCATAACCATTCATTAATTGGGGTTGAGTGGAGAGCTACCACTCTTTATTCAGCCATTCCTTTCACATAGAGTTTTTAAAGTGAGAGTTGGAGAAACTCTATCAGAAAGGAGTTCCTGAGGGTATTGTGCTGAGTTTAACCCCATTCACACTCGCAATTAATGGGATATCCTCAGTCATGCCCCAAGATATTCCCTTAACACTATTTGTTGATGATCTCTCCATATCATTTGCTGGAGCTAAAATGGCAATGGTTGAGAGAAAACTACAAATCACAATTGTTAAAATTATCCAGTGGACTGATATGAATGGGTAAGTTTTCGTCAAGCAAAACTACTGTTGTTCATTTTTGTCGTATTCGAGGATTACATCCAGACCTGGATATATGCATCAAAGGTCAATAGATCTCATGTGTAAGTGAAGCTAGATTTCTAGGGTTGATATTTGATTTTAAACTTTCATGGGATCCTCACTTGAAAGCCTTAAAAGTAAAATGTCTTGAGACACTGAATCTTTTAAAAGTTTTATCCCATACATCATGCAAAACTTTTAAAGTTATACAAGTTGTTAATTTTTTTCAAAAATTATTTATGGATGTAAAAAATACTCCTCAGCTACCCCAAGCTGACTAAAGATTTTAGATTCTGTACACCATGCTGGTATCAGATTGTCCACAGGAGCCTTTAAAACTTCACCTATCCCAAGCCTCCTTGTTGATGCTGGAGAATTACCTTTAGATCTTAACCGAAAGTCTTCTATTGTTTGCTATTGGTTCAGGTTGCAAAGACTCCCTAATTCTTTAGCCTGTCAGACTGCAAACCTTGTAACACATTGTAGATATTTTGAGTTGTACCCAAAATCTCCTCAACTTTATGGTTTCTGGGTAAAATCATAAGTAGATAGTCTAGATATAGGTAGAAATAAAGTGCTCCCATGTAGGATATCATCAACCCTCATAGAAATCACCGGAGATATCTTTTTGTAAATATATTGGTATAAAAAGGAGCATGACTGACTTAGAAGCCAGGTCGCTCTTTAGGGAACATGTTGAAGAACATAGAAATTCATACATATACCAAAGGCACTTCCCCCAATTTTGGGGGGTAGCCGACATCAACAATGAAACAGAACAAAAAAGGGGACCTCTACTCTCTACGTTCCTCCAGCCTAACCAGTGACTCAGCCGAGTTCAGCTGGTACTGCTAGGGTCCCACAGCCCACCCTCCCACATTATCCACCACAGATGAAGCTTCATAATGCTGAATCCCCTACTGCTGCTACCTCCGCGGTCATCTAAGGCACCGGAGGAAGCAGCAGATTTTTTTTTTTTTTTTACCCAGTCCTTCTACACACCTAGTTAATTTATTCCAGAACTCATTCCGCTCTTCTTCACTTTTCTCACTACCTGGCCCATACGCACTGACAAACGCCCAACATTCCCTACCCAACCTAACCCTTACCCACATTAACCTAGATGATATCTCCTTCCATTCCACTACTTTACCTGTCATCCATTCACTCAGCAATAAAGCCACACCTTCTCTCGCTCTTCCCCTTTCAATCCCAGACACTCTACCAGACATTTCACCAAACATCACTTCACCCTTTCCTTTCATCTTTGTCTCACACAAGGCCAATACATCCATCCTTCTACTTCTAAACATACTTCCAATCTCACATCTTTTACTCTCTATCGTACTACATCCACGCACATTCAAACTCCCCAAAACTAGAGTGCGGGGAGCAGTCACTCTCCCCCCAGCTCCATCTCTTTGATAATGTCTCACAGGATTTTTATACAGGAGAGGGGGTTCCCAGCCCCCTCGTCCCGTCCCTTTTAGTCGCCTCTTACGACACGCAGGGATAACGTTGGTGCTATTCTAATTGTTTTTATGCCCCCGCGGCCACAGGGGGCATAAATTCGACTTTTATATATACTGATGACTCCAAATCCGATGCTGGCGTTGGATATGGAGTATTTAGTAGTGCTTCCTTTAGTATTCTCTATATTTACTGTTGAACTACATGGCATTCTAACTGCTATTGAGAAAATAGCGTTGAATGACGAGGGCGACTTTACCATTTATAGTGATGCAAGAAGTATCCTACAAGCTTTAGAAGTTTTCAATTCCAATAACCCTTTATTTATAAAGATTTTAGAATGGCTTTTTATTATTAGAGTGAGGGGTATAACAGTTCAATTTTGTTGGGTTCCAGTACATGTAGGTGTGTTTGGAAATGAGAAGGCAGATTTACTGGCAAAGAATGCTGCAGCTGAGCTGCTACCAAGAAGGTAGCGCATTCTTTGTAATGATTTTTTTACCTTGCATTAAGAAGTTGGTTTATGATAATTGGCAACAACATTAGGATAATTTGGCCAAAATAAATGAGAGAAATAATGAAAGTTATATCTCCTTGGAGATATAACATTATGCCCTGAAAATGGGAGACAACTCATTGTGGTTTCTGCTAAAGGGCCAACACCAACTGTATTGCGACGACTGTTTGATAATTTTAACAGTGAGGCATTTATTGACCGAATACCCCAATTATAACAACTTGAGAAATAGATATGTTTGTGGCTCGAGGTGAGGATGGCAGGTTTATCCTTGCCGAGATTCTTGGACATGATATGTCCTACTAGACGAGCAGCATTTTTAGATTTATTTCAGAAGTAGGTCTTCTGAAAACTATTTAATTTTTATAATGGCATCTTAAATTTTATGGTTTTAATTGAATGCTCTTTTATTTTTTATTTATAATAAATGGTATCGGCGTCAATGACCCTAGATGTCAGGATGCTAGAAAACTTTAAATCAATCAATTAATCAACCCTCAGCATCAGACAGTCACGTGAGAACAGGTGGCATTTAGTTGCACTGGTGTTTGTGCTAGTGTCACTGGGATTGTTGTTACACCCCCAATCTGCACCTGTCATGAGACTAGCTGTACTTTCCAGGCACTTATCCCTGAGGACTGAATCATCATCACTTCGATCCCACCCTTCTTGGTGCCAGTTTCTCACAGA
>NC_090730.1:122390088-122412588 GCF_036898095.1 Palaemon carinicauda
GTGAACGATGGTGCCAGAGATTAATATTAAGACCAGAAATAAGAAATTTAGTAGACAGTAAGTTTCTCTCCAACATTCCGAGATGAAAAAAATCAGCATCTGAAGACCATACTGGAGAACAATACTCGAAACAAAGTGGAATGACAGAATAGAAAAAAAATCTTCGGAATAGATTGATCATCGAAAGAGTCAATAGGCCTTTTCTTTGTATAAATGAAGAAAAAACAGCCCGAAAGTGTATCTCAAAAGTAAATTTGTACTCAAGAGACACTTAAAATTTTAAAGGAGTTATATATAGTTAAAGAAATATTATCAACGCATAGATTTGGTTATTGAGAAGCCAATGTCCTCGACCTATTAACATTAATACTTTTAGTTCGGTAGGGTTATACTTCATGGCCCATAATTTGCACCATGCACTAATTTTAGCTAGATCTTTATCAACGGACTCACCAAGCCTAGAGCTACATTAAGGAGATGGAATTGAAGCAAAGAGAATAGCATCATCTGCATATGTAACGAACTTGTTTTCGAGGCAAAACCACATACATATGTGTATAAAGTATGAAAAGTAATGGGCCAAGAACACTACCCTGAGGAACACCAGCTATCACATTCCTGTGCGCATTATGGTGTCCATCAGCAACAACCCTTTGCAATCTGTTACTGGAAAATTCATTAATGATACTATGGAGAGACCCACCTAACCCATCGGTTTGAGTTAGGAAAAACAGGGCCTCATAATGAATCCTGTCACTAGAATCAAGGCTTATCATACTACCTTCCTAATCACCATCAAGGGATTTCTGCACAGCATTTGAGGTTATAAGAAGGGCGTCACAGGCTCCAAGGCCTTCGTGAAAGCCAAATTGTAAATTGGAGAACAGATTACTACCTTCAGCATACATGTTTAGTCGTTTTGCCAAAAGGAAGTTAAAATATTTAGATAATATTAATTTTTCATAAATCTGACCATCCTTCGCATACAGATTTTCTCATATTTTACTGTCCTGCACGTAGTGTAAGGTATGCAATTAATTCTAACAGTCTTGCGGTTCGCCATCAAAAGGCTCAATACTACATATCATTCTAGAAGTTTTATTCCAGCTGTGATCAGATTGTGGAATGATCTTAATTTTGTAGTTAAATTTGAGAAGGTTCAGAAATTCAGCTTTTTTGTTGAACATGTTGACAAAAGTCTTGATTCATAGTTTATATATGACATTACTTTAATATCATTACTGCTCCTAATATATTTTATAATTTTTGCTTAATCATCCTATTTAGTTTATTAGTTATTTCTCTATTTCTTTTCCGCACAAGGTTGCTTTTTCTGTTGGAGACTTACGGATGTAGCATCTTGTTTTTCCAACCAAGTTTGTAACTTGGCTAATGATAATAATAATATGGTTAGATGTTCATTATATATGTAAATATATTATCATTGTTATTATCACTAATCAAGCTGTAACCCTAACTGGGAAAGCAGAATGCTATACGGCAAAGAGGCTCCAGGAGGAAAAACAGCCCAGTGCAGAAAAGAAAAAGAGAAGTAACAAGTAATCTATAAATGTTAAAATAATAAAAAAGATAGATATATTACGGTCGGTAACAAAGTTAAATAGTTGAGTAATATATGAAATATGAAACGAGACTTATGGCAATCTGCTCAACAGAAAAATATTTGCAACAAGATTGAGCTTCTGAACTTACACAGATTCAACTGCCAGATTAGGAAGATCATTCCAGAATCTAGTCATAGCTGGAATAGGTCAACTAGAATACTGTGTAGTATTGATATTGAGTCTTATGATGGAAATTGCAAATCTTGTGATATAACTGTATACCTAGTACAAGCTAGATGGTACAGTCTTGGGGGACCCTAATGCAAAGGATGATCATAATCATGCACAGGCAACTAACTGATCAACGGTACCAGAGAGTAATATCCAGATCATCTTGTTTTGGTAAAGTTCTTATAGTTTATATAGATATTTATTTTTGTTACTTTTCTGAAAACATATTTTTCCTTGTTTCCTTTCCTCACTGGGCTATTTTCCATTTTGGAGCCCCTTGGCTTATAGCATCCTACTTTTCCAACAAGAGTTGTAGCTTAGAAAATAATAATAATAATAATAATAATAATAATAATAATAATCAGGAGGAAGGAATTTAATAGGCGGCAAGTTTTTGTCCAACAAATTAAAATGAACGGCAGCAGTTAAAGACCAGAAAAGAGAACATTACACAGTGAAAAAAAAAAAAAATTCCACAGGATAGATTGATCACCAAAAATTTTAAAAAGATTCAATACGCCATTTTTTTGTGCTATTAAAGGAGAAACAGCTTGTATGTGTTTCTCATAAGTAGAATTTTATATGAGTTCCATACAGAAATAGAAAGTTTTTTTTTTTTTTTTTTTTTTGTAGGGTTCAGTTTCATGCCCCATAATTTAACGATCTCTATTAAGGAATTCAGTAACCACAGGTCTACGTTTAAGAGATAGAATTGAAATAAAAAGGGTTGCATCATCTCCATATACAACAAGCTAATTTTCAATACCAATTATGCATATGTAATGGGTCGAGAACACTAACTTCAGGAATATTGTACCAGATATTCTATTCCTTTAACCTCTGGTGCCAATAAATAACAGCTCTGAAATTTATAATTTGGAAATTTAGTAATGATGCTGAGAAAAGACCCATCAACTCCCATTTGTTTAAGTTTGAAAACAAGGGCCTCATGATTAACACGGTCAAAGGAAGCACCTAAATGGAGGCCAAATCATGCGAACTTTCTGACCTCAATTAAGGGATATCTGTACAACATTGAAAATTGTAAGAAGGGCATCACGTGATCCAAGGCCTTTGCGGAAGCCACTCTGCAAACTAGGGAATAGATGCTATCCTTCAGCATGCCTATTTAGACGTGTTGCCAGAAGACGGTCAAAAGGTTAAGATAATATGGGAGTTATGGAAATTGCGAGGTAATCAGCAGGGATAAAATTACCACAAATGCATTTGCCCACAATGTGCAAAAAAATCTCTTCTTGCTAATTTGCTAAAAAAGGGCCTCTCTCTCTCTCTCTCTCTCTCTCTCTCTCTCTCTCTCTCTCTCTCTCTCTCCTGAAAACTAACTGGAAATGCTGTCTAAGGGTTTTAGTGTATATATATATATATATATATATATATATATATATATATATATATATATATATATATATATATATATATATATCTATATATATTATATATATATACTGTATATATATATATATATATATATATATATATATATATATATATACATATATATATATATATATATATATATATATATATATATATATATATATATATATATATATACACATAGATATAAGTGATAGATATCTCATTGGTGCCTAAAACCCTTGGACAGCATCTCCAGTTAAACTAAGGTCCAGTTAGTTTTCAGGAAAACTGCCTTTATTTTCTTCCATTTAATATTTGATGTCAACAATTGTTACGAATTACTTTTTTTTTTTACATGATTTTACGTTGGTTGAACGATGTCATTACTCACCATTGGTATATTAAGGCTCATGGGGGTGAAAAATAAGGTGCAAAAATGATTGATTACTTCGAAATTAATTAAAAAGTATTGATTAATAAGAACTAAGGTTATTTGAATTGAAAGTATTTAAGATAAATTTGAAATACGTTAATGAGTTTTCCAAGGGTTTACAGAATTTCATGACTGAATTCAGAACACACACACACACACACACACACACACACATATATATATATATATATATATATATATATATATATATATATATATATATATATATATATACATGTACAGTACAGTAGTAGTATTATTTATTATTATTGTCATTATTGACAGCCAAGCTTCAACCCTAGTTGGACAAGTCATATGTATATATATATGTATATATATATATATATATATATATATATATATATATATATATATATATAGGCTATGTATATATATATAATGTATATATATATGTATATATATATAATATATATATATATATATATATATATATATATATATATATATATACAGTATGTTAATATGTCTGTTGGGATGTTTTGCTGTTAACTTTATTATCTCTGAATGTTTTTGGGTAAGGTTGCTAGTCAGATTCCCTCCTCCAACCTAGAGTGTAATCGGCTACAGTCAACCAGCCACTAAGGGCTTTAACCATTGCTTAGAATTAACTGACGGAATTTACTAAACAAATTATTTTTTCCCCATAGTATTGGTTTCCGAAGTTTATTCTGATCTAGTTTATGTATGTGTGTATGCGCGTTTGTTTTCTTTTTTTAAGGTAAAATTTAATTTATAGATAAGCATGCAAGTTTATTTTGCCGGTTATAAATATTCGATTCGCTTTTCTCATAGTGTTTATCTAATTTTATTGGCTTATTTTATATACTCTCGTGACCGTTTTCAAGTGGAATTAAGCCTCTTAACATTTTCTCATATCACGTGTCTGTTTTTGTAAGGAAAGCAAAATAGAAGCAAAGAAATGAAGGAAATTGAATCAGTGATCTTAGTTCTTGGAGCGGGCGCTAGATGTCTCTAGTGCGGGATCATTCAGTCTTAGCCACTATTGATTTATAACCTTGTGTAAGAGGGCTGCCCCCTCGATAGAGGAGTGGATGGGGAGGGGGGGGGGGGGAGGGTGAGTTAGTGTTTGTAGAAGGAAGGTTTGGGGTGATGGTGGTAGGTTACCCGAAGGCCAGTTAGCTCCCCTTGGTATTTTTAGATTGTGTATGCAGTTCCTAGGAAGGAGAAAAGAAAAGGGGTCTTGTTGTTGTTGTTGTTGTGATGAATATATATATATATATATATATATATATATATATATATATATATATATATATATATATATATGTGTGTGTGTGTGTGTGTGTGTGTGTGTGTGTGTGTGTGTGTGCTGTAGAACTGTGGTTTTCATTCAGTGAATTGTGTTGGAGGGTTCTTGACACCTCGAATTTCAATTTCAATTCGATGGCAAATTTCTTCGACAGCGCTCTTCTCTCTCTCTCTCTCTCTCTCTCTCTCTCTCTCTCTCTCTCTCTCTCCCTCCTCTCTCTCTCACACACACACACACACACACAAAATTTCATTTCAATACTTGGAATTTTCATTAATGTGATTATTATTACTTGCTGCTTCAGCAATCTCAAGACATGGACATTGAGGCAAATCGGATTGTAGACTAAAAACAACATTATCTTGTAGACTACTCCGCTGCTTAATAATTTCCGACCTTGATTCGAAGAAAGAAGTAAAATTCTCCCTGTGATATCGAAGTCTTTTGGCCCGCCCCTCGGCCAAGCGGCATTGCGCCTGCGTGTTCGGTCGAAGCCCCGGTTTTATGAATGAATGCTTTGTACGAAGCCGGCGAAAATGTAGAGTTGTTCGCGTGCATATAGAATTTTGTGATCGTGTATATATACTGTATGTGTGGGAGGATGGATGATGAAGTTTTGGGGATACGTAGTGTGTAGTCAGTTTATTTCTTATCAGTATCAGTGCCTTTTCATTGAGATTCTTAGGTTATATTAACGCGAATAGTTTCATGAATGGAGTTTCAGCTTACACTTTATTGGGCTCGCCGTAGATTCGGAAGAGTACCACCTTCCTTGTCTTCTTAATACTTTCCTCGGCTGTTTCAGAGCCATGAGGGTTATTATATAGAGGGCGACATTTTATTTCTGTCAGTATAAAGGAATGAATGCTTGTTTGTTTACTTCGAAAAGAGATAAGTCATGGTCTTTGTTGCTGTAGAGGTGACAAATTGTTGAGGAATTCAGTGACAATCTGAATTTTGATGAATTGCCCAGATAGGAGTGTATATATATATATATATATATATATATATATATATATATATATATATATATATATATCTATATATCTATATATATATATATATATATATATATATATATATATATACATATATATATATATACTGTATATATATATGTATATATATATACATATATTGTGTAAACATTTATAGTTTGTTAATAAATTTCCGTTTTTTTATCATGAGTGATATATGTATTTTTCAAAGCTTTATATAATACGAGTACTTGCTTAATTTAGGTTCCCTATTAATTTCAATACTACCATTTTTGATAATGTAATTTGGAAACAAATACATTTTTATTGTAAAATTGAAATATATTGTTTCTCAGGCGAGTGTTTTGGGCCAAGTACTTTCCATAATCCAAATTATTACATATGATTTGTGGTTTGGTCTAGAAAGCAAGCTCGTTGCACATGCAGATGATGCTACTCTCTTTGCCATCAATTCCACCTCTTCAAAGTAGATTTTGGGTTGCTGAATCCGTTTATAGAGTTGTAGCTAAAATTACTGCCGGAGCAACTTATGGGGCATGAAGTTGAACCCTAACAAAACACAAAGTATAGTAAGTAGGTCGAAGACTGGGGCTTCTCAGCATTCAGATATCTGCATTGACAATGTTTCTTCAACAATATACAACTCCTTCAAAACTTTGTGTGATTTTTATTGCAAATTTACTTTTGAGAAACACATTAGGTATGTTTCTTCTTCAGTTGCACAAAAATGGCTTATTAAGATTTTCGATGATTAATCTCTACTGAATTATTTTAATGCATGGATTGCACCTTGTTTCGAATATTAATCTCCTGTCTGGTCTTTAGCTGCTGAATCTCATCATAATTTGTTGGACAAAAACTTGTCTATTAAATTTCTTATATTTGGTCTTGATATTAATCTCTGGCGCAGTCGTTCAGTTAGTTCTTTATGCATGTTGCATAAGATTTTTTCAGAATTCTGACCAATCTTTGGGTTCAGATCTTCCCAGACTAAACTGTCCTGTACAAAGTACTGGGTAAGCAATTAATTTTAAGCCATGCCCTCTCCTTCATAAGGCTCAACACTACACAGAATTCCAGAAGTTTTATTCCAGCTGTGACCAGCTTCTGGAATGATCTCATCAGGCAGTCGAATCGGTGGAACTTCAGAAGTTGAAACTTGGAGCTAATGTTTTTATTTTGAAGAGTCTAACATGAGTCTCTCTTCATAGTTTATATATGACATATTTGTTATAACGTTGTTACTGATCTTAAGACATTTTATTTTCTTCATTCATTAATTCTCATTTAATCAATTAATTTCCTTTTCTTCATTCGCCCATACCAGTTGGGGCCCTTGGATTTATAGCATCCTCTTTTCCATCTAGGGCTGTAGCTTAGCTAATAATAGAGTAATGATAATGATAAAAATGATTATCATAATAAAAGTCAGAAGTAATGTAGAAGAACAAACAATATTGATGGGTTTTCATTCTTTGAAAATAAAATTAGTTGTCAACTGATAAATAAACTTTTTAAAGGTTTCATTCCTATATTAAGAGAGAGAGAGAGAGAGAGAGAGAGAGAGAGAGAGAGAGTTGGCATGGATAAGAGGCCATTGACCAAGGTTGCAAATATTGATTGTTGCAGTTGTGGTAGTTTCCTTTTTTTCAATCGAGATATATTTCTCTCTCTCTCTCTCTCTCTCTCTCTCTCTCTCTCTCCGAGAGCTGAGTCACACAAATATAGGAAACCATTAATGTTCTGGGATTGCTTAGTCATAACTGTTCTTTCACACTTTTCCTCCTTTTACTTTAATAAAAGTCTCTCTCTCTCTCTCTCTCTCTCTCTCTCTCTCTCTCTCTCTCTCTCTCTCTCTCAGTAGCTTATCTGTTCCAGTTATGTTTAATCTGTATTATTCGCATTCTCTTTTCTATCAAGTATTCAACTAAGTATTCGGAAAGTCTGTGGCTACCAGTGGGATTTACATTCCCTTTTATTTTTTTATTCTGCAGGGTGTCCGGAAAGTCAGGAAACGCCAGTGGGAATTTTTTTAATTCTCTCTCTCTCTCTCTCTCTCTCTCTCTCTCTCTCTCTCTCTCTCTCTCTCTCTCTCTCTCTCTCTCTCTCTCCATCAAAATCCTATACTTGATCTTGAACCTAAGCTGCAAAAACTTTGTTTGAATAATGAAAATTTGCTATGACATTTTGGATTAATTGCCCCTTTTATATGTCCTTGGGAATGTTAGCTGCATTCATGACTATGTTTTGGCTCGAGTGGAAAATTTGAAGAAAACTTGACTTTAAGGTTTAACTATATAAGCTGATGATTATAGGCATGTAAATTTACATGCTTGGGAGATACAGCATATGGATTGTATATGTATACTTATATATATGCGCGTATATAAATTATGAGATTGCGTTTGCCCTTAGATTTGTAATTAGATTCAATCATTATTTGAAATGATCATTGTCAGTCACGATGTGGCCGCCGATTTTGAGTCGGTTATGATCTGCCTGAGTGAATTTGAATATCATTCTCTGTTACTAAAGTGACCATTGGTCTGGTATCTCAGTTCACCAGGAATCAAAGCCGGGAATTTGTTCAGCTTCCTATGAAATCAGTATGTGTACTGGGTTTGGGTGATAGGATGACAGGGTGACAGATCCTCAGTGAGAGGGCTTTTGGTGCAAATGACGAAGCAAAATCAGTGTCTGAATGACAAGATGTATTTTAGATACGAATGTGTCCAGTTTCAAAGTACATGACATCAAAGATATGCTCTCCTTGAATTTGTAATTTTACGGAATTTTATGTTATCCATACTCCTGTTGCGTGTAACAGTGTTTCATGCCTAAGTCTGGTACGACTCGGAAGGTCGTGCAAGTTCGTTACCACATGAAATTACGTTGCACACACTAAAGTAGTTTTACTTGACTCAGTAGGTTGTAGGGTGAGGTAATTATTTAGATCAGTGGCAACCGTAATGCACGGATGGTGTTCCTTCCATCCAAGCAGACAATGAGAAATTAATTTATGCATTTTGTAATTAAAGATTTCGTTTTCCTTATTTGAACTCTACATTGATATACATGCCAGTACTACACAAGTGATTTTTATTTTTTTATTTCTGGTCGTTTCATGTATATGTAGTGACAAACTTCCTGGGTAGTTGTGTATTAAAAATTTCACGAGGTTAAAAAATAGAATAAATAGAGTACAACTTAATTTAAAGATATTTTTTCGGCCGTGATATGGTCACCAAACACCTTCTCAATGCTTAAAGCTTTCCTCCTTTTGAGTATCCACATAACACATGTTAAGAAACGTACCTTTTTGTACATTGATAAGTTTTTCCTCGAGATCCAGCAAAAGGTAGCCGGCCGACGGGTGTTGGAGTCAAGATACTCGTTTGATACAGTACAAAAGTTTGTATTCATGCCTTTGTTTATGTGTGAGTATCTGGAGAATGGTTCCACAACAACAATTAAATTGGACGCCGACTTTTCCAGAAACCTTGGTCTCCTACCTTGGAAATCCTCGTTTCTTAATTTTATTTTTTTCTGTCCGCTGACGTCTGACCTTGATGAATGTTGAGAAAGGAGGGAGGCTTCTCACTTGCAGTCCCTTGTTGCATCTTCCCCTTTGAAATCGAATCATACCCATTGGTGTGCGAGGCGGGTTATTGGGCATGAGAAGGGAGTCGGGTTGATTTCGATCGGGTTGGTAGGTCTCAACGAACGCCCGTCCATCGTATTGCCTCTAAAGGCGTTTATGTGGCGCCGTCCTTCTCTGACTTTGAAATTGCGTTGTAACAAATGTGCATTCTCTCTCTCTCTCTCCCTCTCTCTCTCTCTCTCTCTCTCTCTCTCTCTCTCTCTCTCTCTCTCTCTCTCTCTCTCTGTGGATGGGCAGGGGGCCCCAGAGACAATATCGGAATACATTTACTTAACAAAGTGTTAATACAACTAGTACATAAGAAGGGTTAAATGTTGTGTATATGAGTACTGTAAATTTTGCCATAGACTTCATACAGGATCAGACATTACGTAACCTATCTGTAAAGTGCACAGCTGAATGTAAACGAGCAAAGGAGTGTCCAGGTGAAGTGCGCGCAGAAGGAAAAAGGAAGTTTCTACGGAAAGAATGGCTGATGATTTTTATTCCGTTTGGTCAGCTGACGATTTTGTTCATTCTTTTATAGCTGTGAAAACTTTACAGAATATATATATATATATATATATATATATATATATATATATATATATATATAGCCTACATACATACATATATATATATATATATATATATATATATATATGTATGTATATGTATATGTGTATATATATATATATATATATATATATATATATATATATATATATATTTATATATATGTATATATATATATATATATATATATATATATATATATTATATATTTATATATGTATGTTGTTTGTGTTTATGTGTATATATAATTTTGACGACAGGTGACTTATGATGAGTATAGAATATGTACTATATACACGAAAAGGAAAAATGATAATAGGCGTTAATAATTTCGTCTTATTGGTTTTATTGGTGATATAAAGGGGCTCGTAATGAATGAGAATAAGTATAAGGATTTCGTATTTATGCGGAAGTAGATCCCTAGGCTATCACTTGGTGGTTCCAATTAAGTTATATTTAAGAAAAGAGCCTAATACAGGATTTCCTACTGGTAACGGACCATGACTTAGATGTAAATTATGACTTTGGATACAGACAATTAAAAAGGATTCATCAATAGTACTTACGGTAAAATCTTTATTATGGATTACTGTCCTGGTTTCTGTCCAACCGATGCTGTGATTTGATTAATCTTAACCAGTTGGCTAATGGAGATGTTTATGAACAAGTGTTTGATATGGCTATGAGTA
This sequence comes from Palaemon carinicauda, assembly GCF_036898095.1. Classification (NCBI taxonomy): domain Eukaryota; kingdom Metazoa; phylum Arthropoda; class Malacostraca; order Decapoda; family Palaemonidae; genus Palaemon; species Palaemon carinicauda. The sequence continues at coordinate 122,400,892 of NC_090730.1, forward strand.
TTCCCTTGTCCCCTTTTATATCCAACATATATATGGAGTTTAGTCCTCTCAAATTGTTTGCCATCGCTATATTAATGTTCTCAGGATTCTAAAAGAAAATATGAATATTTAGGCTTCATTTGTTGCTATCACTTGAAAAAAAAGTTGTATCCCGTTTTTCGAAATTTTAATTGTTAGACAAGCCGATAGATTAAAATTTTCCATATTCATAGAAGGCCACCTAATATCTTATCAAATGTACCTTTCGTCTGCCCAAAATTGAATATATTGCCATCAATCTCTTTTATCCCAACTGATTTTTAACTCTATGAATGTAGCTAAGAAAATATTCTATTATGTCCAGTAAGGAAAAATGGAAGCAATGGATAACATACTTTGTTTATCTTTTCATGAATGTTTTTAGATGCCATATCTTTATAAAAACAGATCGTAGGGTAATGTTTGAATTTAGTTAAGATTAAAAAACATGTTGATCAAGTATAGCTATCAAAATGACAATATATAGTATTTCTTTTTCTCAGATTATAACATGTTTTGTATCGGGCAGACTTTTAAAAGCATCTCTATCAGAAAAAAAAAAACAACAGCATAAAATTACCATCTCCAGGAAGTTTTATTACTATTACTTGCTAAGCTACAGCCCTAGTTGGAAAAGCAGAATGCTATAAGCCCAAGGGCTCCAACAGGGAAAATAGCCCAGTGGAAAGGAAATAAGGAAATAAACTACAAGAGAAGTAACGAACAATTGAAATAAAACATTTTAAGAACAGTAACAACATTTAGATAACTTTTTCGTATGTAAACTGTGGAAACTTCAAAAAAAAAAAAAAAAAAAAAAAAAAAAAAAAAAAAAGAGGAAGAGATATGTTAGAATAGTGTGCCCGAGTATACCCTCAAACCAGAGAACTCTACCCCCAAGACAGTGGAAGACCATGGTACAGAGGCTTTGGCACTTTGCTTTAGCTTCTCAATGGCCAAGGTCAAGTCCCAGAATTGGTCGGTCAGAGTCCAGTACAGTAATCCCTATCATTAATTTTACGCAATTACAAAAGCAATTTGCCTTTTTAATTGTCTGTACTGCACCTAAGGTCATAATTTATATCTAGAACATTGGTCTGTTCCAGTAATCCTCTATTAGCTTCTTTTCATGAATCCGACTTATCTGGAATCACCAAGAACCTGAAAGTTTAGGCATCCCATTCTTCTGTATACATTAGATATCCCTGTATATTCTCATGTAAGTCCGTTGATTTCACCAGTAAGACGAAAGTACAAACTACAATAAAGTCTTTTCATTTTTCATTTTGTGGCTATGATACATGCGCGCTCGACCACACCCACATATTCACACACACACACACACACACTATATATATATATATATATATATATATATATATATATATATATATATATATATATATATATGTATGTGTGTGTGTCTGTGTCTGTATGATTTATATATGCGTGTATTTATAATTAATATATTTAGCAACCTGGTGGATTTTACTATAACAGTAGGTGGTTCCCCTAAAAACATACATAAAGGTTAGTACCACATTCATGCGTTATTGTAAAACATCCATCACCATAGTTTCTTCGGATAGTAACTCAGAAGGTTCATTGCCAGCCCTCCTTCGGATCCACCCGCCACTTCAAAGATTTTCATGCATATCTTATACAAATTCTCTCACTGGTTGGGTGTCAAGGCTTTCCTCTCTCCCTTTTTATCCTCTTGTTGACTTTTCTGAATTTTACAGTGTCTTTAACCTATTGTCGTCTAGTCCTTCCACGTTACGGAATTACCTACTTCATTTCGCCCACTTTATTTTTTTTACTGATTCGTTGTATTTCTTTTAACAATTTGTTATAGTTTTTAACTATTTGTATTTTTTTACCGATTCGTTGTATTTATTTTACCGATTCATTGTATTTTTTTCTTACCGATTTGTTGTATTTTTTTATAGATTTGTTTTATTTTTTAACGATTCGTCGTATTTTTTTTAACAATTCATTGTATTTTTTTTAACTGATTCGTCGTATTTTTTAACAATTCGTTGCATTGTTTAACGATTTGTTGTACTTTTTTTTTTATTGATTTGTTGTATTTTTTTTTTACCGGTGTGTTGTATTTTTCAACGATTCATTTATTTTTAATATGATCGTTTTGTTTATCTCTTTTTTTTTTATCGAATCATTGTATATTTCTACCAATTCGTTGTGTTTTTTAACGATTTGTTGTATCTTTTTAATGATTCTTATTTTTTTTTATCAATTCGATTTATTTTTTAGAGATTCTTAGTATTTTGTTATACAATTCGTTGTATTAATTTTACCGAATCGTATTTTTAACTGATTTGTTGTATTTTTTTGATGTTTCGTTGCATTACTTTTACCAGTTTGTTGTATTTTTGTACCAATTCATTGTATTTTTTTTACCAATTCATTGTATTTTTTTACCGATTCGTTGTATTTTTCTAATGTTTCTTTGTATTTTCTTTTACCAATATGTTGTATTTTTTTACTAATTTATTGTATTTTTTTACCTATTCATTGTATTTTTCTAAAGATTTTTTTTACCAATTCGTTGTATTTTTTTTTCACCAATTCGTTATATTTTTGTGACGATTCTTTGTATTTTTTTTTACACATTTGTTGTATTTTTTACTAGTTCGTTGTATGTTTCTATTATTAAAGATTATTTTTTTTAACGATTCGTTGTATTTGTTTTATCGATTTGTTGTATTTTTTGAAGACTCCTCGTAATTTTTTTTTTACCGATTCGTTGCATTTTTTTAACGATTCGTTGTATTTTTTTAACGAATCGTTGTATTTTTCAACGACGTAATTTTTTTTTATTGATTTGTTGTATTTTTTAACGATTCTTTTTATTTTTTTTAACGGTTCATTGTAATTCTTTTAACGATTTGTTGTATTTTTTAACGATCCGTTGTATTTTTTTTAACAATTCCTTGTATTTTTTTTTATTAAAGATTTTTAGTTTTTTTGCCGATTCGTTGTATTATTTTAACGATTCATTGAAATGGTTTTAACGATTTGTTGTATTTTTTAACAATTCGTTGTATTTTTTTACCATTTCGTTGTATTTTTATATTGAAGATTTTTGTTACGGATTCGTTGTATTTTTTTAACGATTCATTGAAATTTTTTTAACGATTTGTTGTATTTTTTAAGGATTCGTTGTATTTTTTTTAACAATCTGTCGAATTTTTTTTACGAATTCCTTGTATTTTTTTTATTAAAGATTTTTTTTTCCGATTTGTTGTATTTTTTAATGATGGATTGGAATTGTTTTAACGATTCGTTGTATTTTTTTTACGAATTCGTTTTATTTTTTTTATTAGAGATTTTTTTTACCGATTCGTTGTATTTTTATTAGCGATTCATTGTATTTTTTTTAACGATTCGTATTATTTTTTTTTTACCAATTCATTGTATTTTTTTACTGATTCGTTGTGTTTTTTTTTTACCAGTTGGTTGTATTTTCTTTACCAGTTCACATTTTTTTTTAATTTGTTGTATTTCTTTACCGATTAGTATTTTTATCGATTCGTGTAATGGGTTTAAGTTGATAAAAACTGAAATCCAGTCAGTATTTGAATTACAGCAATGGTATATTGTGATAGGAGAAAGAAAGTGGGACTGTATTTTGACGCTATTGTGTGTCTGATTACTACTTATTGCTTTATTTTTAAATTTTTAGATAGTTTCTGTCATGTTAACGTGTATTATTTAACGTTTTCTCTGCGTGAATTTATATTTTCAGGGGGGTGTCTAATTTCCACTCTCAGAGGAAAAGCAGTTTTTTTTTTTTTTTTTTTTTATTTTTCGTCCTCCATTTTCCCTCCATAGATCCAGTTTTCATTTTAAATTCTTACAGAGTGTTATTTACGTCAATTTTCTCTAGATCTTTTGCGAGTTTTTAGTTTCTAATCTAACTTCCAAAAGACATTTAAGCATTCCATGCAATTCTTCTTAGTTGAGTCTTGATAGATCATAAATCTGGAAGGGAAAATAATGCGGATAATGTAAATAATGAAGTGGCCACTGATGCAGTCAGTGTTTGTAAACAGTTGAGTTGAATTTTATACCGAAGACGACCTCACAAGGTGACAATGGTAATGGTGGACGCACAACGTATTTCTAAACGTCCACGTTTCTGAATAACATCTAGAACAGTGGTTCCCAACCTGGGGGAAATTACCCCCTGGGGGGAAATTTGAAGCTACCAGGGGGGAAATAATTACACTACCTACTAACTAAAAAAAGGATCAGGTGATAAAGCTAGCCCTGATATTGATACACTGGTGCACAAAAAGCAGCCTCAACCTTCTCACTGATTCAATTTTGAAGTAGAAGAATAAACAAAAGTCCTTTTATTTTGCTACTAGCCGCTCTCCATATACTGATAAACAAATAGTTACAGAGTAAAATGGATAGAGAGCGGTTAGTAACAACTAACCTCATAGCTCTATGGCTATGCGGTTAGTTGTTACTAACAGCTCTCTATCCATTTTACTCTGTAACTATTTGTTTATCAGTATATTTGTATAATGAAAAATAGATTAATAAGTCGTCACAGTGTGTTTTAACTACTCTTTCCCTCATACACATGAAGGGGAAATCTAGAGGGTTTGCACTGGGTGCAGGGGGGAAATGACAGGAAAAAGGTTGGGAACCACTGATCTAGAAGATATGGTAACATTCTTCTGCACTTTATGTTGTCAGGACAAAAAGTTATTAGTCTTTCACTCAACTTCAGAATTCATTAGATCAGTTGACGAATGTCTTTCTTGTATGTTGTAAGTTATTAAGGTTGCGTTTATTTAGTATTTTATTGGAATTTTTGCGAGGGTGATTACATGCTGAGAAAGAGTATTTTGGAGGAGGTGGGAGCTGAGCATCGCACAAAAGCAAGGACTTCGCACGATTCTGCTATTAAGTAAAGAGGATCACGACCATCTGCTCGGATCTGTGACGTAGGTCTTTTTTTTCCCCCTCAGGAGTTTATTCAGTAATGATGAATCTTCCCTTTTTGGCGATAAAATTAATTTGTATGTATTTGTAATATATACGCGTTCAGAAAGATAAATGTTTTTTTCGCATGAATGTTTATTCATGCAGTTTTCATTCAATGTGTGTCTGCATTTATATAGGTCATATTTGCTTTGGCCAGCGTGATATCACATTCGTTTATGAGATTACAAAGTCTGAGTCTCTCTCTCTCTCTCTCTCTCTCTCTCTCTCTCTCTCCCCCACGCACGCGCGCGCACACACACACACACACACACACACACACACACACACATATATATATATATATATATATATATATATATATATATATATATATTGTAAACATGTGTGATCGTGTTTTTTTATTCACAGCGCAAACCTATTATATTTCCATGTTATACAAAAATGTATCTTTACAAATGCAGAGGAAATTTTACCCATTTAAAGCAAAATATCATAACTGCTGTATATTTTCATACAAATGATTTATAACATTTATGGAAATAATCTACTTTCCTGTAGTACTAGAATGTGCATATGTAGCCTTTTTTCGTCCTAGTGCTATTTTTTTGTAATTCAGTTTCGCGAGAAGTCAAAGTGAATATATTTGAAAAATGTCGATTGTGAAGAGAATATTGTAGATATATGTGTATGGATGCTCTCAGCAAACACTCAACTTCAATGACTCGAAGGTCAAGATTGCCGGGGTGGAAAAAATAAGCAATCAAATGTTTGTTTCGTATGAAATCGGTTCTAACCAATTTTGGTTGGCTTATTAAATTTGGAGCATAGCTGTTGACTCGGTAAAGAATTTGGATTGGCTTTCGTCACATTTTTTGGTAATTTGAGAAAGATCTTGGCCGAGGTGACTGTAAGTAGGAAAGCCTTTGGGAGATTGGTGTGTTGGCTACGTGGGAATATGGGATGCTTGATAGATTAACGAAATATTTTGAAGGTTTTCATTGTAGCAGATGCTTCGATGATGTCCCCCTTTCCTGGTGATGCCATATGTTGAAAACATTTTGAGAGAGGCCTCAAGATGAACTTGAGAAATATTTGAAGACAGTGGTATGAGGAGCATATGGCTCGAAGGTGAGCGCCCATTTATTGCAAGGAAACAGAGGCAGTTAATGCAGTTGGTGATTAAAACTAGTAACTGAAGTGATAAATCAATTGTGGAAAAGTATTGAAAGTGTTAATGAATGTTTGTTCATATAAAAATGTCGGAGATTGGTTTAGCAGAAAGGATTTGAAAACATGAAATTTGTGTGCCTTGTTAGAGGTGTTTCAGCTTTTGGATTGTAATAAAATTTTCCATGTACATTTTTAAATTGCCTATCCAAATATTTTTGACAACGATGATTAGAATAATGATTTTTTTCCCCTAAAAACAAAGAACATAAAGGAAGGCTACTTCGACAAATAAGAAATATTTAAATCTTAGAAAATAATAATGGTATTTCTCTGATTAACATTTTTTCACATTACGAATTTTAGTTTTGATCATTTCACTGAATCGACTTTAGGCTTGGCACCAAGGGAGGGGACAGCTGCAAGTTGGATGTGTTAGTAGATATCACATCTTAGAACACTGAGGTTAAACAAATAGCTAACTAGAGGGGCACTCAGTAGAGCGCAGACCTCCGCCGTGGGAGCTTATTTCTTGAAATTTTGATTGACCTTGACCTTTGACCTCAAAATGTATTAATTGACGTAGATTTTCATACACTCAAATATGAGCCAAGTTTCAAGTCTCTGTGACAAGGATGTTCAAACTTATGGCTGATTATGTAATGTGGACGTTTTGCTCGTCCGTCACATTTACCTTTGACATTCTAAAATTTAATCAGTTCCACCTCTTTACATAACAGTTTAAAATCCCTACAAGTTTCATTATTCTACAATTGAAATTGTGGCCGTATTTCTGTTGAATGGAATTTGACCTTTACCTTGACCTTGACCGTGGACTCAACCTTGACCTCGATCTTAACATGTATAAATTGGCGTGCATTTTCATACGCTTAAATATGAACCTAGTTTGAAATCTCTGTGACAACGATGTTCAAACCTATGGCTGATTACGTGAGTTGGACATTTTGCTTGTCCGTGACCTTTGGCCTTGACCTTCCAAAATTTAATCACTTCCAGCTTTCTACATAACAGTTAATCTCTGCAAGTTTCATTACTCTACGATTAAAATAGTGGCTAGGAAGGTGTTATTATTATTATTATTATTATTATTATTATTATTATTATTATCATTATTATTATTATTATTAATTGCTAAGCTACAACCCTAGTTGGAAAAGGAGGATGCTATAAGCCCAAGGGCCCCAACAGGGAAAATAGCCCAGTGAGGAAAGGAAAAGAGGAAAATAAAATATTTTAAGAAGAGTAACAACATTAAAATAAATATTCCTATATAAACTATAAAAAACTTAACAAATCAAGAGGAAGAGAAATTAGATAGAATAGTGTGCCTGAGTTTACCCTCAAGCAAGAGAACTTTAACCCAAGACAGTGGAAGTCCATAGTACAGAGGCTATGACACTTCCCAAGACTAGAGAACAATGGTTTGATTTTGGAGTGTCCTTCTCATAGAAGAGCTGCTTACCATAGCTAAAGAGTCTCTTCTACCCTTACCAGGAGGAGAGTAGCCACTGAACAATTACATTGCAGTAGTTAACCCCTTGGGTGAAGAAGAATTGTTTGATAATCACAGTGGTGTCAGATGTATGAAGACAGGAGAATATGTAAAGAATAGGTCAGACTATTCGGTGTATGTGTAGGCAAAGGGAAAGACCCATAACCAGAGAGAAGGATTTAATGTAATATTATCCGGCCAGTCAAAGGACCCTATAACTCTCTAGCGATAGTATCTCAACGGGCGGCTGGTGCCCTGGCCAACCTACTAACAAACACACACACAAACAAACGGGGTAAAACAGAGCCTCCTTCCAATTTCGTTGGCGGAGATAATTAATGTACGAGCTCATACGGTATATAAGGTACTTCAATAAAGATACGGTTGAGGATCTTCAAATAGCCCATAGTGGAGACCATAGACAGATGCCTCTTTAGTGGAAACACTACGATCTCTTAAGATTTAAACTACAAGGGTTTAGTACTTCCCCCAAACCACATCAACACTATATAACCAAGGTGTTTGTATGGTTTTGTATTTTTTTTTCAGTACATGGGCGTTCTCTCTCTCTCTCTCTCTCTCTCTCTCTCTCTCTCTCTCTCTCTCTCTCTCTCTCTCTCTCTCTCTCTCTCTCTCTCCTGTCTGTTGTCAATTTCAGGGTTTGTGATTGTAGATTGTAGATAATTATTTATATATATATATATATATATATATATATACATACATATATATATATATATATATATATATATATATATATATATATATATATAATTAATTTAGCCCTTAGCCCTTTTTGAATCTCATGATATCTGAAACATTAAAACTTTTCTCTCCTATAATACAGGAAAAATATTTCTTATAACATTTTTGTCATGCTACTGAAAACCTTCAATATATGATCTTAAATATCTGTTAAAAATCCAACGAAATGTATTGAAGGACTTCTTTTGTAGGATACATTGAATGTAATTCTAAGATTGATAAAATTAAACAGAATTTTATTTGTCATTTTTTAAACGTGGTTTACTACACATTTTATTCTGAGTAATGTAGTCATTCTTTTGTAAATCGTCAAAGGTCATGATACCACAATGAGCGGAAGAACTGCAATAGTTAAGTACATTTACTGTTGCTACTAAAGTCACAATAATAATTTTCCTCTCATTGATTTCGTCGTTTCAACACCATCAGTGTTAATGTTAATCAAAATAATAACTATTTGCCTGTAAAGTATGTTAATCAGGTTCACTATGCATTATTGTCAGATTATTTCTGTAGAGTATGAAAACTATATTTTTGGAAACTTTATTGTATAAGCGAATAGAAAAGAATAATGTTTTAATTTACCTTGATACTTATATGGTCGCCATCTCGGATTTCACAAAATGGCTGCTTAAAAAAGAATTTTGTCAATACCTCAGCTTGAAATATGATTTTGACAGTTAAATTGACATTTTCAGGGTCAAGGAATCTAGTGTTATAAAAATAAATTAGCTAGATTCACCCACAAACTTACTTCACTGAAATATATTCCGTTTAATTGAATGTTATAAAATGAACAGACATGGACGTTCCAATGAGTTGGTGAACCTTGTAGAACCAACTTGTTCCTCATGACAGAGAAAGAGTTTAATCTTGTAGGTAATCAAAAAGTCTTTCCACATCATCACCATTATCAGTTTCGTACTTTTCTGTGTCCTCATCAATCTGATAATCACCTGATTTTCACACTGGTAAAGATCGATGCAAGATAAGTTATTTCTTTTTCAAGAACATCTGGAGAAGAACCATTCCATATACTATATACCATGGCTATCTTGTGACTCGGGGCACCTTGTGTGGTGTCCATTCTAACTTCTGACTGGTGTTTCTACTGTTGCCAGCTTTTTAAGGAGGTGGATCAACTTTAATTTATCCAGGTATTTTAGCATTGTACCATCTGGAGCAAAATGGGCTCTTGATGTCGGAGTAAATTCGTTGTGTCCAATAGGCTTTTTATGATTGCTGTTTTTGCTGGACCTGGCAAAGACCCTCATTCTATGATACAAGTCCTTAGTCTCCTTTAGATTCACACTCTTGTCTCGAAGGTTTACTGTTGTTTACTTGTTTGCAGACGTGAACATCTTGTTATTCTTATTCTTTACTGGTGGCCATAGGCTGATGTTTCCATTGATTTGCACTGACATATCTTCATACAGCTTTTAACAAGTTACATCTGTATTCAAGATCGTTGGTACATACTTATCGAGGATGTAGGCATGAATGATCACATTGTGCAGGTTGTCACCTTCAGAGCAAATGAGTTTCCATGTTTCAGTATGGCAGCCTCCAGTTTTTATTTTTTATTATTTTTTTTTTTTTACATCATTTTCCTTGACAACACTTGAGCAGAAGGTCATGATGCTCTCTGGATTTGTCAGGATCCAAGTCAAACTGATTCAAGAACTCTTTTGCAATGTGGGAGAGTTCTGGTGTGACCATAAAGAACCTGTATAGTGTTGACATTGTTCGACCTGCTGAATAATCCAGAAGGAATTTTCATCAGCATGTTCAGATGCTTGTATGCATGGTCTGCCCCGATGGATGAAAAGGGAATGTCATTCTTTGTGACTGTAATGTTGCCTGCTTGCAGCTCTTCCTAGGTTTCAGGATGATTGGTCTTGGATGATTGGTCCTCAGATCAAGTATATCTGTGATGTATCAAGGCCAGAGTCGCTTGTATTTGATCCGGTTAGAGGTGAAGAAGAGCTTACACAGCTTCTCTCCGGCTTGAAGATAAAGCTCCAGGTCAGTATTCCAGGTTTCAGCAACTAGGAACAATATTGCTTCTACTCATTATATGTAGTTCATTGTTGCCTCGAACATTGCATTTTTAGTGGTCAAAGCCTAAAGTAGTGTGGTGATTTCTCGTTTCACAGACACAGCTTTTGTGTTTGCTCCTCTCCGAACAGGCAGGTTCAACTCTGTCTGTAGCTTTTAGACAGACTCTCTTTTTTGAGAAACTTATATGATGACAAAAACGTTTTAAAAAATCCAAGATGGTGGCCATGTGGGACTCTGGCAAATGCTTATGCTGTAAGGTTTCCAAAAATGTATAGGTTTCACACGCTCCACAAAAATTCAACGAAAGTAAAATTCCAAACATAGAGAACCTGACTTTATTGCCTGATCACGTGATAGTTTACACAGTGTTTCAAAGAGAGAGAAGAAAAATGTCCATTTCTGCTTTTGTTGTTTTGAGAAAATTCATGTTCCGAGTACTGTAGTAGTTCTGCTTAGATTGGCTGCATAGGATAATGAAAGTGTTGTATTCAATATTTGCATAGATACTGTTGGATAGTCTTATATTCATGAATGACTGGACTCAAGCCGTAGTTTTGGGAAACCAAAAATGGAGTGAATTTTAGACCACTTCAAAAAAATGAATTGGCATTATGTAATTGTTATAAAGGAGTTGGCTTGTTTAAGGAGTGGTGATAGTTTTGCTACGGAAGTTTTTGTAAAATTACTCTTCTATTCTCTCATTTGAAGTAAGTGTACGATATTGGTTCCATTTTAAAAACGATGGTAAAATAAAATATGGAAGAAATGGTAAACCACAACCCTACGGACAATACAAAAGGTACATTCATTCTGTAGCTTATTGCAAGAGCTATTGGTGACAGTAGCTGGCTGCAGGCTGGACGACGGAAGTCTAACCGCGGATTTTATCATTTTTAGACTCGTAGAAGTTAGTGCCGGCAGTTCACCTCGCACGTCACTGTCGCCAGGACCCAAGGGTCTTCGTAACATTTTCTCGAGCCCTAGCTGCACCTACTTTTTATCTTTTTGGGCCAAAATCATAAACCCAATCCGCAAAATTTCCAACTTCATTCATCAACATTGTGACACCTTAACGTCTTACGGGTTTGCTATTTGCACCAACTGTAACAAATCCTGGCCATTCAGTATGTACTGTAGGTATTGCACTTCAATGAGACTAGTGTTGCTCTACTTTTCATACTAGGGAGATT
>NC_090730.1:122420088-122452588 GCF_036898095.1 Palaemon carinicauda
AGGACGAACAAGTTATTGGCGGTGTCTTCCCGGAAAGCCAACCATTTGCCATTTCTTCCCACCTACAAGATCCCAAGTCCTTCAGTATAGGAATGGTATATTAATATTCCAAACCATCGGTGCTTCTTAGGAGAGCTTTGTCCATGTAGCAGGTCGTTCTGCTTACCACTATCGCGGTAATATTCGGTTACGAATTGTGTCTTGTCTGGAAAAAATAAAAGGATAAAGTTAAAATGTACTACATTGAAATAAAACAGTTGGTGGGAAATGTAGAGATTGGACGATGGGGTTAAAGAGTTAGTTTCTGTGAAATGAGGTGCTTTGGTCACGTGGCGAGATTGAAGTAAGTCGCGTAAAGTAGGAGATTTAGAAAGTGCATGGGCGGAATTGATGGAATGATATACACTAAGTATAAGAATACTAGCTATGAAAGGATGTCGACACATAATGCACGAGAATTTATACACCTTAAACATTATAAACCTGCTTATGTTGAGGATGTTTTCAGTATATTTTAACAGTTTCAAGTTGAAAGGAGTGAACGTTGTACTATTTTTGTGGGGAATATATATATATATATATATATATATATATATATATATATATATATATATATATATATATATATATATACTGGATATGTATAGTATATACAGTATGTATATATATATATATATATATATATATATATATATATATATATATATATATATATATATATATATATATATATATATGCAAATTTTCTTTTTAGAAGCACATCAAGGCAGTTTCTTTTTTAATTGCAGGAAGTCTTTTAAGATTTTTAGGGATCAGTATATCAGTTGTGGTGCCCGATGTGGTAACGTACCTGACTGGTGAACGCCGGACTGGGGTTTGAGCCCCGCTCAAACTTGTTAGTTTCTTTGCTCGCTGCAAACTCACCTTCCTTGTGATCTAAGGATAGTGAGTTTGGGGGAGCCTATAGGTCTATCTACTGACTCATCAGCAGCCATTGCCTGGCCCTCCTTGGTCCTATCTTGGGTGGAGAGGGTGGTTGGGCGCTGATCAAAAGTATATACGGTCAGTGTCTAGGACATTGTCCTGCTTGATAGGGCAATGTTACTGTCCTTTGCCTCTGCCATTCATTAGTGACCTTTAAATGTTTTCCTTCCTTCCTTCATTGTACCTTGTTTAGATTATTGTTTTCCTGCTTTCATCTTAATTTGTTGGATAAAAACTTACTGTCTATTGAATCCCATATTCATGATCTTGATATTAATATTAGGCATCATCATTCAGTTTTCTTCATGCTCGTTTCATAAAATTTTACAAAATTCAGACCATCCATTGTATTGAGATCTTACCTGACTGTACCCTCCTGTACGTAATACAAGGCATGCAGTTAATTCCAACACTGCCTTCTCTATCATAAGGTGTCAATACTGCATAGTATTCTAGAAGTTTTATTTCAGCTGTGCCAAGCTTGTGGAATAATATTCCTAATCTGGTGATTGAATAGGTTGACATAACTCTCGCTTTTATGATTTAGATATGATTGATCTATTTTAACGTTGTTACTGATCTTAAAATCTATATTTTTTATTTATTACTTATATGTAGTTTATTTCCTTATTTCCTTTCCTCAATGGGCAAGTTTCCCTTAGGGCTTATAGTATTCTGTTTTTCTAACCAGAGTTGTAGCTTGGCTAGTATTGACAACAATTATGCTAGTTTATGTATGTCTATATATGCATAGGCACTATATATATGTACGGTATATATATATATATATATATATATATATATATATATATATATATATATATGTGTGTGTGTGTGTGTGTGTGTATATATGTGTGTGTGTGTGTGTCTACTGTATACAATAAGTATATGATGTAGGTGTGTACCAACGTGCATTTATGTATTATTAACACATTATGTGTGGATTTGGAGAGACATCATGTTATTGATACCGTGGGCACAGCCTAGTAGTAATAAGAAAATCTGCAAATGTTTGTGGAAATCGAAACGTTGAAGAGCCTTAGGATACCTCAGATGAATATACTGTAACTAATAATTTTTTGCATTTTCTCTCTCCCTATATATATATATATATATATTTATATATATATATATATATATATATATATATATATCTATATATATATATATATATATGATAAATTTTGCCCATTTAGATGTGTTTTTCATATTCAAATAAGCCATATATTTTTGAGACATTAATGTCTGGATTCTCTTAACGACCTCGGGATCAAAGCCCCAGGCAAAATCACACAAAGACAAGAGCTTGTGACCGGCGGGGAGTCGAACCCTGGTCCGGCAAGCTTTTATTGGCAGTGATTTACCACTTGGCCAAATGGTAAGTCACTATTTATACAAGCTTGCCGGACCAGGGTTCGACTCCCGGCCGGTTACAAGCTCTTGTCTTTGTGTGATTTCGCCTGGGGCTTTGATCCCGAGGTCGTTAAGAGAATCCAGACATTAATGTATAAAAAATATATGGCTTCTTTGAAAAAAAAAAAAAAAATATATATATATATATATATATATATATATATATATATATATATATATATATATATATATATATATATATATATATATATATATTTAATGTCAACGGATAATGAGACATCGGAACATGGGTTTTTTCACTTTATTACAAAAAGGTTCGTGAATGCACTGTGTACAGCCGATACTCTCAGGTGAGCACCTTGTCTAATGAATGCACAAAGACTACTGACTACCCCTCGCAAGCAAGATACAATCTCGCTACAACATGCTGAATTGTTAGGTTTTGTGGAATTCTCCACTGTGATGGAAATAACTGTCACATACATCACCTCATGATTATAGAGTTCATTTACCTTGACGCATAAACACATATTTTGCATACAAGGATTAGGACATATATATATATATATATATATATATATATATATATATATATATATATATATATATATATACAACATGTCCTTCCACTCCTGTATGTTTATGGTCTTTCTATACCAGTCTATACCAGCAAATTTTCTTAGTTCGTCAATCCATCCCTTGCTTATTTTGGAATTTCTAGAGACTTGTTATTCGTAATGTCCATCGTTATCTGTCTTTCTCACTATATGTCCATTTCTTTTTCTTATATGTTTGAATATCCTCTAGCTTGCTCTCGTATCCATGTTCCTCCTTATCCGTCTCTTAATGTTATTCCCATCATTATTTTTTCTATAGCTCTTTGAGTTGTAATTAGCTTATATTCTAAGGCTTTAGTAAGGCTTCAAGTTTCTGATGCATAAGTTAATACTGGTCGGAGAATCTGGTTAAATACTTTTCTTTTTAGAGAAAATAGCATTATACGTTTCATAATCCAATTTTCTTTACCAAGAGCTCTCCATGCCATGCTTATCCATCTTTTAATTTTGGTTTCATGTCATGGGGAAACACGGTATGCCCTATGTACATATATTTATTAACAATCTCTAGAGCTTCGACCATAACCCCTATTCTTTGTCTGCATTTTAATTTAACATTATTTTAGTTTTAATCACATTCATTTTCAGTCCTACATTTGTGTTTTTTCTATTTAAATCTTCTATCATCTTTTGCAATTCCTCCTATGAATAACGAAACGCAACTACAGTATGTCATCTGCAAACCTTAAGTTGATAAGTTATTATATATATATGTATATATATGTATATATATATATATATATATATATATATATATATATATATATATATATATATAACACGAATATATCAGAAAGGAAACGAAGAAATGTTAAGAAGAAATTTTAAATCTATACATTTTTTCGCAGTCACTAAGGTACATAACTTTAGACGCGAGGGAGCAAGCAAATACAGATGCATGCATATATGGAATTGGGACCAGATATAAACTTAAATCAATTTGGTCACGTGAACCGTCACCATTGTATGCACCTACTAAGGCATGTCAACCTAACAGCAAAATATAGCTGAAATTTAAATGAAGTAAAAATGAGGACAATGATTGACCACATATTAAAGACACAAGGTGCATAGTTATGTATACATTTCATATTTTATCCGTCATTTTGTTTAATTTTATACCAGACCGGTAAGCAAATGGAACTTTCAAGATCGATATACTATACTTGAATATCATAATATGTAACTAATAGCTATAGCAAGCATATATATATATATATATATATATATATATATATATATATATATATATATATATGTATGTATGTATGTGTGTATTTATGTATTTATATATGTGTAATATATTTCAATAAAAGTCTTGTTACCCTAACTGAAATAGCTTTGCCATTCCGGAAAAAGCTGATGGTATTGTAACTTCCATGTCTGGTGTTTAATTTGTCCACCAGGTATATATATGGAAAGAAATAGATTATGGTAAAATGAATAATTGGTTGAAAGTATGAAAGTTGTGTAACGCTATTGCATAGCTCGGTTAATGTCTACTAGGTAAGCAAAGTAAACGTATTATTATTATTATTATTATTATTATTATTATTATTATTATTATTATTATTATTATTATTATTATTATTACTTGCTGAGCTACAACCGTAATTGGAAAAACAGGATGCTACAAGACCAGGGGCCCCAACAGGGAAAATAGCCCAATGAGGAAAGGAAACAATGAAAATAAGATATTTCAAGAACAGTGACAACAGTTACATATATGCTTCCTTATAAACTATAAAAGCTTTAACAAAACAAGAGGAAGAGAAATTAGATAGAATAATGTGCCCGAGTGTACCCTCAAGCAAGAGAACTTTAACCCAAGACAGTGGAAGACCATGATATAAAGGCTATGGCACTACCCAAAACTAGAGAACAATGGTTTCATTTTGGAGTATCCTTCTCCTAGAAGAGCTGCTTACCATAGCTAAAGAGTCTCTTCTACCCTTACCAAGAGGAAAGTAGCCACTCAACAATTACAGTGGGGGAAGAAGAATTGTTTAGTAATCTCAGTGTTGTCAGGTGTATGAGGACAGAGGAGCATCTATAAATAATATTCTAGACTATTCGGTGTATGTGTAGGCAATGGGAAAGTAAACCGTAACGAGAGATAAGGATTCTATGTAGTAATGTCTGACCAGTCAAAGGACCCCATAACTCCAGCGGCAGTATGTCAGGGGGTGGCTGGTGTCCTGGACAACCTACTACCTGTTTTTATCAGCATTATTTTTTATTGTTATTATATTTATTATTATTATTATTATTATTATTATTATTATGATGATGATGATGATGACACCGATTTTATTATATTTATAATACTGAAACACTCGAAACGTTATATGATTTTTTCCACCTTACATGCAAGACCTTTCACCGAAATAATGTCTTATACCTGGCCCTGTTTAGATTTTCCCAGAGTTTAGTAAGATATTATGAAAATTTAGGTAGTATAATCATGTAAATGGCTGATTTTTTATCTCTTTATCAGGTGCTAATTTATCACTGCTTTCATTACTTGTTTTCAATAATGAGAGAGAGAGAGAAACTTATTCAACCATCTGTTTTCCTCTTCCTTGGATCATAAAGAATACAAGAATAAGCCTTCGACTTCTTCATTTGTCAAAAAAAGAAAAAAAAAGAAAAATAATAATAATAATAATAATAATAGTTATACTTCGAGTCGTCATAAACAACGTACATTGGGACATATTCAAAGGAAAGTACCTTTCTATGCTTTTATATACTGATGACTAAATTTTCGATGGGTGCTGGCTGTGCTGCAGCAGCCTTGGACAAAACAAGTCAGCTCTCATTACCTACCGAAGCTTCAGTATTTACATCTGAACTACTCCTCAATTTTATTATCAATTGACATTGTTAAAACAATTGAAGATAGGTTGAATCACAGGTTTGTCATTTATTCCGATTCAA
Source organism: Palaemon carinicauda (assembly GCF_036898095.1). NCBI lineage: Eukaryota > Metazoa > Arthropoda > Malacostraca > Decapoda > Palaemonidae > Palaemon > Palaemon carinicauda. Next base: position 122,426,004 of record NC_090730.1, read on the forward strand.
GAATTACCATAGAAGCCCTAAAATGTTACACACATGAGAACCAACTGGTATTGCAAATTAAAGAGGTCCTTTAACAAATTCTATTCTCAATTGGTAATTATTGAAATATTCTGGATTTCTGCCCATGGAGTTTTCGGTCATGAAAAGACAGATACTGCTGCTAAATCAGTCATAAATTTACAACTTGACATTAAACTCCCCATTAAGGACTATGTAATCACAATGGAGCAGTTTATGGTTACGTAATGGCAAAGAATGTGGAATAATAAATTCGAAAGTACCGAAGTGAGACACATCAAACGAATTGTTCTCCGTGGGTATCATCATGCCAGTAGGGTAAAGAGGACGGAAGTATTTAGATTACGTATTGGTCCTACGAGATTGGTCCGTGGATCTTTAATGTGCACACCTCACGAGGCAGTTCACAGGTGTAATGAATGTGACACTATTTTAAACATACAACATTATCTCTTGTGAGTGTAAAGTTAGTTCTTTCAAAGATAAAGAATTATGTTTCGATCAAGAAAGGGTGTAAAGTTCTTTCAAAGATAAAGAATTATGTTTAGATCAAGAAAGGTCTTTTGATGTTTTATTGGTTAATGACAATATTGCCGTTTTTGAGAAAGGTTTAATAAATAGAATTTGTATATATATATATATATATATATATATATATATATATATATATATATATATAATTTTGTCTCTTAATTTATTTTTTATCTATTCATCATCATCATTATCATCTCCTCCTACGCCTATTGAAGTAATGGGCCTTGGTTAGATTTCGTCAGCCATGTCTTAGACTGACTAAATCCATAGAGGATTCATTGGCTAAATTCATCAAAGGATAGCCAGTTCCTTGTGATGCGCAGTACCTATCTGTCTACCTAGGGCAAGTGACCCCTGTCGGTCCATACTGATTCCAGTAAGATCATCCGCTAGGCATCGAGATTAGAAGCCGAAGAGACATCTTGTCTATCGCCTTAAACCCCTTCCGTCACCCTGCTGCCAGTGACTTCATCGAGATTTAGGGAGGCATTTCCTCCACAGCCAATGTTCTCGTTACTACACTATATATATATATATATATATATATATATATATATATATATATGTATGTATGTATGTATGTATGTATGTATGTATGTATACATATATATGTACACATACATGCATACATACACAACAAATACAGCCATTTCCAATCCACTGCAGGACAAAGGCCTCAAATATATCCTTAGTCATTCCGGGTTTTGGCCATTTTCATTACCTTGGTGTCCACTGTGGATTAGTGATATATATATATATATATATATATATATATATATATATATATATATATGTGTGTGTGTGTGTGCGCAGAATATAGCCAGACACATGCTCTTTATTATATTTGGGAGATTCTCGTTTGAAATAGATTTAATATATAAACCATTATACTCTATCCTGAAATTAGTTGTGCTTGCTCCGTAGGAGTCCAGTTTGACTTAGTGGGTTGGTTTTCTCTTCCCATACACACGCATATATATAATATATATATATATATATATATAATATATATATATATATATATATATATATATATATATATATATATGTTTGTGTGTGTAAATAAATGTACGTTTCATGTCAAAAATGACGGCTAAATGTATTGATTGATATATATATATATATATATATATATATAGAGAGAGAGAGAGAGAGAGAGAGAGAGAGAGAGAGAGAGAGAGAGAGAGAGAGAGAGAGAGATGCATAAACCCATTGATTGATCTTTGTGTCAGCTATGTTGACTGCACAATAATCAGTTATTTAGGAATATCAAAATATTGGTCCACACAAAATACCCCATTCAACACTATTGCGTTGCTTATAAATGTATTTCTAATATAATGACAAATGAAGATGAATATAATAAAGGAAAAAGAGTTGAAAAAAGGGATACTATCTGTTCAATTATCTTCAAATTATTGTATGCGAAATATCTGACTAACACTACTTCAATGGCAATATCCCAAAAAATATTGTGAAGTAATATTCTGCTTTCCTTTAATAATAGGGATATGTACGCGTGGTTAGCAAAATGTATGAATAGAAAAATCATGCGAATTATAACGTTGTGTTTTCGGTATTAGGCCCAAACAAATATTTCAATGTAAACCGGCCGAGGTTACAAGCTCAGCGTAGGAGATAGTCACTTCAGTGGTGCAATCCAGCTAATTCAGATCGCGAGAGGCAACCAAATGTTCAATTTTGTGCTCTATTATCAAAAGTGTTTGTTCTCCTAAAAGTTAGTTTATTTCAAAAGCTGTTCTTGCCGCTTGTAATTTTGTTTTGTTGGTATTGATAATACGGTTGTTCTTTTGATGATAATTTTGTTTAGTTTACTTGCGGGGAGATAACAAATTATAGATAGATTTGAGGTCGTGATTATACTGGAGAGAGAGAGAGAGAGAGAGAGAGAGAGAGAGAGAGAGAGAGAGAGAGACAATTGCTTTCGAAACGTCACACACCAATACACAGGTGTCAAAACACTCATTAAATCCCGTGACTCATATTGGGGTACACAGAGACGCACCTCACTCATGAACACACACACAAATAAACAACCACTTTTGACCTTTACCGTGTAATTGGTGTTCTCTCTCAGGTGTTCGAAATTTGGTTTAATGGTTGTGTTGATGTTTTATCATCATCATCATCATCATCATCTCGAAATTTATTTTAATGGTTGCATTGATGTTTCAATGTTATCATCATCATCATCATCATCATCTCGAAATTTGCTTTATTATTATTATTATTATTATTATTACTAGCCAAGCTACAACCCTAGTTGGAAAAGCAAGATGCTATAAGCCCAAGGGCTCCAACAGGGAAAAATATCCCAGTGAGGAAAGGAAATAGGGAAATAAATAAATGATGTAAATAAATTAACAATAAATCATTCTAAAAACAGTGACAACATCAAAACAGATATGTCCTATATAAACCATTATGGTTGGGTTGATGTTTCAATGTTATCATCATCATCATCTCAAAATTTGCTTTAATGGTTGGGTTGATGTTTTATTGTTATCTTTATCCTCCTCCTCCTCCTCCTCTTCCTCCTCCTCCTCCTCATCATCATTATCATCATCATCATCATCGTCGTCGTCGTCATAAGCGTCCCTGGTAGGGTGGGTCGTGACATTGAAGTCTTTATTGCATAAGCGTAAAGGTGTTCCTTTTGAAACTCGTTCATTTGGGTCACAGAATGGAACGACCTCGTTCATTTGGGTCACAGAATGGAAAGACTTTTTAGACTGATTGACCAAGCGGTTAATATGTCCTAATTATGATACTGGAATAGTTTGATATTTAATGCAAAGTAGTGTTTTTAGATTGTTAAAATCTTCTTGTTATTGGTTCCGAACTCACCAGTCGAATCTATTATGATTAAATGGCATGGCATTGTATTCTGAAAATAATAGAAACTTGCCATTATTTACGTTAATAATAAAGCAGTGTCACGTAGAATTCTCTGCCAGTTCGTCTTATGCAAAAAGGGTTTTTTTTTATAACTTGAAGAATGCAATTTGTTTAAAATCACAGAAAACATGAGTGTTAGATTTACCTTTATGATTTGGAAGTCGCAAAAATAGTGTATATTGCATGGTAGCGGTTCCAAATTTATAGAACTACCTTTAGCTTATAAACAGGAAATAAAATACTGCAGAGCTTGTAATTTTATAGCCTTCAGCATCACAAACCAAAAAGTACGACCGTAGGATTGGCACTTACGCAACTTCCTTGAAAAAAAAAAAGAGAATATCACTAGACGATAAAGTTTTGGATATGCAGCTGACTATAAGCAGTACTAGACAAAACATCCGGTTCCATAAAGATAAGATGTTAGTTATAAAGATGAAATGTTAGTTTCCGCCGCCTGTGAGTTGTTTATGCTCCTCATTTTGAGTACTTTCAAACTAGTAGTTATTTTGAGTACTTCAAAACTGGTAGATATTTTGAGTACTTCAAAACTGGTAGTTAATTTGAGTACTTCAACACTGGTAGTTATTATGAATACTTCAAAGTTAGTAGTTATTTTGAATAATTCAAAGTTAGTAGTTATTTTGAGTACTTCAGAACTAGTAGTTATTTTTAGTACTTTAACACTAGTAGTTATTTTGAATACTTCAGCACTGGTAGTTTTTTTAATACTTCAGAACTAGTAGTTTATTTTGAGTGCATAAAAGCTAATAGTTATTTTAGAGTGCCTCAAAACTAGTTATTTTGAGTACTTCCAAATTAGTAGTAGATTAACATCTCGCTTTTCATACTTCTACAATGCACTAGATTTCGAAGACAGTGTTAGTAGTTATTTGGGTCTTTTATTTCAATCTTATGAAATTATTAGTTGAATAATACTGTAATATTAAACTAGAGGAAGAAATGTACCGTGCTTTCAAAACTGAAAAGCATAATATTGTATGTGAGGCACGTACAGGATGCGATGAAAGTGGCCATGGAATTGCATCTCAGCTTCCTACTGAAATAACATAATGTTTGATTGATGTATAACTTATTAGCCTTTTTGAAACAATGGAGAGTTTATAAGAATTATAGTGGTAATAAATAAGATTTTGTGCCTTAGGTGAGAGAAGCGTAGCGTTGCCATAAGATATTCTGTACTGGCCATGACAATTAATTAAGGGGAATATAAATATTTCTTTTTGCCGTAAATGTTTATCGAGCGAAGTCCTGTTTTCCATCCGGATTGAAATTGAATTTACACACTGTGAATCACTTACGTTTTACTGGGCTCCACAAGGCACTTAGAAGCGTTGGAAGACCCAGGCTTACGTGGCTGAGAACTATGAAGCGTGAAGTGGGAGATAATGAATGGAGATGTATTGAATTAAAAGCTCAAGAAAGAGACGACTGGCGAAATGTAACCGAGGCCCTTTGTGTCAATAGGCGTAGGAGATGAGGATGATGTATCATTCACTATCCAAATCATGCTCTCATTAGTTATGGTATTTCTCTTTATCAATACCGTATTTTAATCTTTATACTGAAAAAGGGAAAATGGAACGTTTCTATTATAATTTCATAAAATTTTGTTAGAAACATACATTTATAAATGATGTGCACAGACAAATACAGAGTAGCCTTGAAGTTACCATGTCTCCCAATTGTGGATAAGTTCCAGAATCTAATGTATGTGAGCCGTGTTTCCTGTATTATTTTTTATTTGTTGAGTGTGTGTGTATATATATATATATATATATATATAGATATATAGATATATATATTTATTTATATTTATATACACACACTCGGGCACGCTGTTGTGTCTTGTTTCTCTTCCTCTTGTTTTGTTCACGTTTTTAGAGTTTATATAGGAGATTTTTTTTTAATGTTGTTAATCTTCTTAAAAATTTAATTTTTCCATGCTTCCTTCCCTCACTGGGCTATTTTCCCTTTTGGAGCCCCTGGGCTTATAGCATACTGCTTTTTCAACTAGGGTTGTAGCTTAGCAAGTAATAATATTATATATATATATATATATATATATATATGTGTGTGTGTGTGTGTGTGTGTGTGTATAATGTGAGTTTAATATGAGGCGCTAAGACTCCCACTCATCTCCTCTCCTCGTAGTTTACATATAGTTCATTCCATCATTTTTTACTTTGTGTGTGCGTGTGTGCACCCCTTGTGTGTGTATTCAGTGTAGCTCGTAAGTTATATTTAGAAGACGTAGGTTATCAATCTCTTTAAAAGCTATGTTTACTTTTAACACTTCTATTTGGAAGGTTTTGATCGAATCTTGAACTTTTGTCTGTTAGCTCTCTCAAAGTTCCTCCTGTCTCTTCCCTCTCTGTGATTTACTTTTATAACGCTTTCTTCCAAATATAATTCAAAGCTTGAAACAAGAATAGCATTACTGACTCATGCATCCGTTCAATTAATCAAGAGTGCTTGAATGCTATTTAATTTAGGCTATATTCGCTTCATAATTAACTTTTAGTTTTTTATTCATTCACCAATTCTGCTAAGCTTACTGGGAATTTTATTATTATTATTATTATTATTATTATTATTATTATTATTATTATTATTATTATAATAATTATTATTATTATTATTATTATTATTATTATATTTCTCCGGGAAAAGATGTTTAATGTGATAAGTTAATTAAATAGTTCGGCGTTGTCTTTCATTTTTTTTTTTTTTTTTTTTTTTGATATCTAAGCTTGGAGTTCATTACCAGTGAAGTATTTTACATTTAATATGGAATTGCATCGTGTTATATTATATACTATTTTGTTATACAGTATTGTGATATTTGATATGTTTCTTTGCTCTGTATTTTTGAGTTACCCAATTTAGAAGGAATACTTTTAAACTCAGTAATTCATGGTGACATTTAACGACACTTTCAATATTTATTTCTAGAATGAATAATAATAATAATAATAATAATAATAATAATAATAATAATAATAATAATAATAATTGGTAACTAAATTGCAAAGTGCAGTGAATATTTCTCATGTTTATTTGTTATTTTCTCATCATCAAACTAAAGAAATATTTTCCTTCCTCTTCAGGTATGTTGGGATGCTGTATTGCCAAAGGATTCGTCTGGGTGACTAATAGTCCGTAGATTGGGGCGCTCAAGTAAGTTGGGAATGTTATGTGTATATAGGATATTAATCTGTTCTTTTATGTGCGTATGTTCAACACGCACACATATTTACATTGATTGAAATCACGAGTGTTAGTGATATATATTCATCATAAAATAACCACGTGTTGCAAACTCACAATTCAGCTATCATGGTGGAGATGGGTTTATTTCAAGTCTATGAACAGATTCCTGAATTCGACAGGAATACGTACGGGGACTTGTCATAAACTTATATCTCTCTTGATGGCTCAGTTGGTAGAGTCCTCGCAGGCATGGTTTCCGGCCGAATAGGTAGGGGTTCGAATCTCTACCCGGCCAGAAGCTGTCACCATAGAATGAATTCCAAGTGGATATATATTCCCAAGATAGAATTCGGTATTAAATGCCATTCGTGGGTGATATTTACACACACACACACACACACACATATATATATATATATATATATATATATATATATATATATATATATATATATATACACACACGTGCGCGTGTGTGTGTTTGTATTCAGATATATTATTATTATTATTATTATTATTATTATTATTATTATTACTACATGACACATGAAACCCAAGGTGGAAAAGGGGAACTTCAGAAGCTCAAGAGTCATAATAGTAAAAACAGCATAGTGTGGAAAAAATAGACAAAAAAAAAAAAAAAATGAACCATGGTAAAGTAAAATGTAAAGTGACAGATATACTTTAAAACATGACTTAAGTCACACCATCAACAAAAATGTTTTTGTACCAAATTTGAACTTCTGAAGTTCCACCGGTTCATATGAATGATTGGGAAGATCATTCCACTATTTGGTCTCGATTTGGATGAAAATTTTAGTATAATGTTTAGTAGTGAGGGTCGTAAAAGAAAAGGCTAGTCTGAGAATTCCTGTAATTTCGTGCCTGCGTCTTCTTGGTGGATAGTAAAGTCGTAAAAGACCTGAATGCAAATGATGGTCAGAATAATGAATGATTATATACCACATGTTCAGTGAGGTGAGCTAATTGAAAGACAGTTCTCGATATTAATATCCAGATTACCAGGAATATGAATTTTATTTGAATTGAGCGTTTTTTCCAATAACTCGAGATGAGAGTAAACTGATGGAAACCACAGAAGAACAAAATTCAAAAACAGGAAGCAATAACAAAAAAAAAAAAAAAAAAAAAAAAAAATTCAAGATAGACAGGTCCCCAAAATTCCGGTACAATTTTATCAATGTACCGATTTGTTTTATACAACAGGAGAGGAAGTCTAATACAATAAGTTTCACAAAAGGTAAATAAAATAGAGAATGACACCTAGGATTTTAAATGAAATACATACAGTCCGATATCCTAGACCGGCTAACAATCGTAGTTTGAGTTTTGTTAAGGTTAGAACTTTATTTAATATGACTGTCACCACCAAGTACTATTTTAATCAGATCTCGGGTAGGAAATTTAGCAACAACAGGTCTACACTCAGATTGGTAGATACTAAATGTTCAAGAAATAAGTTTGTTTCAAAAATTTCAACTGGAACCTGTTTATTTAAACAGACACGCTTCTAAATATAGATAAAACTACGACCATTTCCACGTTTATCGTTTTTTAGCTACTGGATCAAGATGACTGCGTGTGGCATTCAGTTTTATATATACCCTATACATAAAGCACAATAACTGCTTTTCTGAACGTATATAAACACTGCTTCATTCACACAGTTCAATTACGATTTTATTTCAACACCAGTCACTCTCACCCTCCGTATTTATTTTGTAAATCTTCCATAAACTCCAGAATTTTTAGTCTATTGACCAACATATTTTCAATTCTGTCGAAGCGATGGAACCTTATCAGTATACTAATTAATATTTTTATGCCTGTCTTGACCATTTGCATTGTATCTATATTCGCCCTTTCACCTCACATCAATTTATATTTGAAATACAAACCATTCATCCTATGAAATTTCAAGACTTGTTTAATGTGATACCACAGCAATAATTTGGCGCCAAAAAACCTTTAGACTAGCAGACGTTTTGTGCAGTAAACCCTCCTTATTGCTTCCAAGGCTCTTTCTACTTTCCTCTCGTCTCATTTCATGTGATTCATCTCTTCTCCCATTCAGGTAGCATGCTTTACATAAACCCCCAGATTAAACATTTAAATCATTCCCTTCTATTCTTTCTAACTTTTATTATTTCATCTTCGTGGTTTGCATTCACCCTTGCAACCTGGTTCATACTGACATCAATTTTCAAATCTCACAATTTTGAAAAATTGTTGGAACGTCAGAGGTTCAAACTTGTGTCAAATGCTTTTCTGTTGAACAGGTTGACTTAAGTTTCGTTTTATGGGTTATACATAATTAATTTATTTTGATATTGTTAAGGATCTTGATGTATTTGACATATTTTTACTATTTCCTATACATCTTTTATTCGTTATTTTTAATTTCCTTCTTTCATGTTGGGTCCTTCTTTCATGTTGGGCTGCTTTCCCTGTCGTAACTCTTAGTTTTGTAATATTATGCTTTTCCAACTAAAATAATAATAATAATAATAATAATAATAATAATAATAATAATAATAATAAATGCAGTCTTTCTTCACGATCACAGACTAATAAAATATCTCCTGTGAACATCGACCATTCCACATTTCATTCACAACTCTTCTTTTTGGTAATATTAAATCTCTCTCTCTCTCTCTCTCTCTCTCTCTCTCTCTCTCTCTCTCTCTCTCTATATATATATATATATATATATATACATGTAGATATATATGTATATATATATGTATATATGTATATATGTATGTATATATATATACTGTGTATATGTATATATATATATATATATATATATATATATATATATATATATATATATGTATATATATATATGTATATATATATATATATATATATATGTGTATATATATATATATGTGTATATGTTAAATTTATTTCTAAAAGCAATTCATCATAACTTTAGAAATGAAGGAGGATTTTCCTTTAGTTGGAATAGGAGAAATGTATAACAAATATATAGAGCTGTGGAATATTAATTTCACAATGGGTTCTTCCCCGATTTAGCTGTTGAATGATCTGTCTGACGGTTCTCCGTCAATTTTGTTTCTGTGGAGTAGGCATTACTGTTACAAAGACACTCACTACACACATTACCCATTCCAAAACCCCATTTTCAACCCTCGGCCATCTGTATTATTTTCACCATCAAATCCCAGTCATGCATTTTCCTGTCATGGTAGTTAATGTTTCGCTTTTGTAACATTTGCACTCACCTCTTTGATCTTCTCCCTAAGCAAAAGAACAATTATTCTTTTAACTCACTCCTTGAGCCCCGCTCAAACCCCATAGTATTTAATAGTGAGTGAAGACTCACCGTCCTTGTGAGCTAGGAATTGGGGGCTTTGAGAGGACCTATAAATCTCCTACGCAGTTATCAGTAGCCATTGTCTAGCCCTCCCTGGCCTAGCTTGGGTGGAGAGAGGGAATTGGTCGCTGATCATCTGTATACTGTGTACAGTATTTATCCTATTCTTTGCCTCTACCACTCATGGGTGAACTTTAAACCTTGAAAGGTTTTCTTCATCCAATTATTTGTACAATCGTTGCCAAAATGTGACATGTTACTTGTATATGTATTTGTGTGTATAGAAACTAAGCTAAAAATTCATCATCATCATCATCTCCTCCTTCGCTTATTGACGCAAAGGGCCTCGGTTAGATTTCGCCAGTAGTCCCTATCTTGAGCTTTTAATTCAATACTCCATTCATCGTCATCTACTTCGCGCTTCATGGTCTTCATCCACGTAGGCCTGGGTCTTCCAACTCTTCTAGTGCCTTGTGGAGCCCAGCTGAAGGTTTGGTGAACTAATCTCTTTTAGGGAGTGCGAAGAGCATGCCCAAACCATCTCCAACTACCCCTCATCATGATCTCATCCACATACGGCACTCGAGTAATCTCTCTTATAGTTTCATTTCTAATCCTGTCCTGCCATTCAAATCTCAATAGATTTAGTAGATTTGAGAACAAAGCCCTCGGAAGGATACTGGGAGTTAAATTGGGAATTGGGAAGCTAAAAATTAGAAGGTCGGAAAAATTGTATGTAGTACAATGTATGTTCGTTGTAGATTTCCGACCCAAGTGAGAGGCAAGTTGGTTAGAAATTAGAAAATGTTATTGATGGTGAGAAGGCATTAGGATTTGCCTGGTAAGGAATGGGATAAAAAGCTGATTTGACAAGGGCTGAGGTGGAGGAAATTGTATGAAAGATGTAAGCAAAGAAGGCATGCTCGGCGGAATTGGTGTCCTTATGTTGTTACAACAGGAAGATCGTCGCTTCATTCTACGCCCCCCCCCCCCTATTTTTTTGTGGTAGGAAATATGGTTGAAAAAGAGGGAGGGGGTGCTGAGTAACGGTGCGTTATTCTGCTTCCTTTCTTGAAAGGTTCCAGACAGCGTTATTGATTTCTTCCGTGTATTCTCTTCTCACCGACTCCTTTCTTCTTCCTCCTTTAACATTCTTTCTCTCTCTCTCTCTCTCTCTCTCTCTCTCTCTCTCTCTCTCTCTCTCTCTCTCTCTCTCTCTCTCAATTATATCCGTTTTATTTCCGCTATCTTTTAATGCAAAAGAATTTTCTTCTTATGTACTAGGAGACATGAAATTACACGAAAAAAGACGTTCCCCAGTCAGTAGTCTCGGGATGTGTACAAGGTAAAATAACTGGAATTTGTTTTATGGTTATTTTTTTTCCGGTTACTTAAAATCGATTTGAGGGTTATTATTATTATTATTATTATTATTATTATTATTATTATTATTATTATTATTATTAGTAGTAGTAGTAGTAATTACTGCCATGGTTAGTAACTTCCCTCTGAATCTGGGGTGGCCACTCATTGCATATAAAACTCCCAGAGAGATTCCTTCCATGTGCCTTTGGAGAAGTGTTGTTGTCAACACATATTTGACATAATTTTTGTCTTACATTGCACATGATCTGGCACTTCCTAGATATAGTGGCCTAATGCTTTTCTTCTTAGCATTGCTTTTGCTAGCGCTGGTGCTGCCTATATTATGATCATTTTATGTGGTTGCTGAACACACACACATATATATACACATACTTTTATGTATATATATATATATATATATATATATATATATAAATATATATATATATATATATATATATATATATATATATATATATATATATATATGTATGTATGTGTGTTTTGCTTAAGTCTCTGTGAAAGAGAGTTCACGTGGTGGATTTCAACACATGTCGACTGTAAATAGGTGTAAACACATTATTTTTTTTCTAACTTCTTTATCAAAATATTGTTATTTGAACCTTGTCTGCTCATAGATTTTCATTTTTTATCCTGCATAAACGTAATGTGTGTGTGTGTGTATATATATATATATATATATATATATATATATATATATATATATATATATATATATATATATATATATATCCTGTCCTGCCATTTAACTCCCATTATTCTTCTGAGGGTTTTGTTCTTAAATCTACAATATCTGCTTGATGATGTTTCATTGTCATACCACAACTCAAGTCCATACAATAACACCGATTTCGCTAAATGATATATAGCCTGATTTTCAGATTAACCGAGTGCCATAATAATTGAATGAGATCATGGTGATGGGTAGATGGAGATGGTTTGGGCATACTCTTTGCACTCCCCCAGAGAGATTAGTTCACCAAACTTTCAGCTAGGCTCCATAATGCACTAGAAGATTTGGAAGGCCTACATGGCTGAGGACTATGAACCGTCAAGTAGGAGATGATGAATTGAGAAGTATTGAATTAAAATCTCAACATAGAGACGACTGGTGAAATCTGAGGCCCTTTGCGTCAATAGGCCTAGGAGTTGATGATACTGATGATACACACACACGCATATATATATATATATATATATATATATATATATATATATATATATATACTGTATATATAATATACTGTATATATATAAAATATATATATATATATATATATATATATATATATATATATATATATGCAAACAGTAACTGTGCTAATGTAAATTACGATAAATTCGATCATTCTTTTGTAAGATGCAATTTCTCTCTCTCTCTCTCTCTCTCTCTCTCTCTCTCTCTCTCTCTCTCTCTCTCTCTCTCTCTCTCTCTCAATTGAATTTTAAAAAGATAAAAATTGATTGAAAAATGTGCGTAATATTTTACAGTACATGATGTTAGTTCTGGCGTTTGGAATTGTTTCTGGATCACTTGGAAATTATGATAAGAAGCGCCAGATAGATGTGGCTATTGTTCGATTGGTCACCATATTCACTGCTATTTTTTCCTGTTGGAGCCCTTTGGCTTATGGCATCCTGCTTTTCCAACTATGGTTACAGCTTGGATGATGATGATGATGATGATAATGATAATCAATAACAATAATTAATAATAATAATTAATAGCTAATAATGATAATTATTAGTAATAATTAATAATTAATAATAATTAATAATGAGTGCTCTTGCCACATGATCAAGTCGCAAGTTCTTCCATTGTGGGCTTGTAGTGATATTAGAAGTATCTTAAGATCAGGATTTTCCCTGTAAAATTCCTGTAATTGGAGGTTTTCTTGTAATGCCGGATAATGGTAATTATGATTATGACCATCGACAAGATTTATTTTTCTGCTCGAGTAATTTGCACTTGTGTATGTTGGGTTTGTGCGTGCTGCTCATTCCACAGAGCTTCGTTCTGCATTGTACCGAGAGGATGCCACAAAGCCACTCGTTCAGTTCCAGGGGTGTTTCACATGAATTGCTATAGGTATTATGAAATCGTGCAAGTGGTAGGGAGTGTACTGCACTTCAAGTCACAATGTTTTTATACAGTGTTCAGGATATTATATACTGAACATTCTCCTCTGTCCTCATACACCTAATAACACAGATTACCAAACAATTCTTCTTCACTCCAGGGGTATTTACTGCACTGTAATTGTTCAATGGTCACTTTCATCTTGGTAAGGGTAGAAAAGACTCTTTAGCTATGGTAAGCAGCTCTTCTAGGAGAAGATCACTCCAAAATCAAACCATTGTTCTCTATTCTTGGGTAGTGTCATAACCTCTGTACCATGGTCTTCTACTGTCTTGGGTTAGAGTTCTCTTGCTTGAGGGTACACTTGAGCACACTTCTATCTTATTCCTCTTCCTCTTGTTTTGTTAAAGTTTTTATTGCTTATATAGGAGTTATTTATTTTAATGTTACTCTTCTTAAAATATTTTATTTTCCCTTTTTCCTTTCCTCACTTGGCTATTTTCCCTGTTGGAGCCCCTGGCTTATAGCATCCTGCTTTTCCAACTAAGGTTGTAGCATAGCAATTAATAATAATAATGATAATAATAATAATAATAATAATAATAATAATATCTTTTTCTAGAATTAGGTTTATAATGATATATTTATTGTGCAAATCACCATGCATTCTCTTGTCTATTTATTCCGTTCAGAAAGCTTGTAGGTTAGGTTTTTATACTGGCATATTTGGAAAATTTGTGTTTGATAATCAATACTCATCTCTAGTTTTAGATAAAAAGTACTGAAACTATATTTTGCTATTTTAATAGCCATTCCAGGAATAAGTTTTAATCGTGTGTAAAATGCTCAAGCACAACTTGATAGATGATGTACTTGTGCATATATTTCGATACCTTGGTATGTAAAATATTACCTGCCAGTAACATGCCGCTGTACCATAATCAACCCCCCCCCCCCCTCCACTCTCTCTCTCTCGGTATGAAAGAGGATGTATTACCCTAAAAGGAAGGAAGGGTGGTATGAGGAGTTGCAACCATGTGACAATGGGGTGTTTTATGAATGGTTTTAACAGCGACCATTACCAAAGGCTGCTTCTACTCGCATGCACCAAAGATGTACTCGAACTGATAGCTTAACTCAAGTTGTTTTCGCATCGTTGAACGTGGGTAGGTGGAGCGTCCGTACTTGGGAGTGCACTGACAAGGGGAGTACAGTAGAAGGATTGTCAAGATGCCTGAACATTATGTACAGGTATGTTTAATTGGACAAAGAGAAAACCCTACTATTTATTTTCTATTGTTTAGTTACAGTATACACCTTTATATTGCCGCATGTATTTTACGTAGAACCAAGCCGGGGAAGTCATGGCATTTAGAAGGTTTTGCAACCTGTCATTGCTTACTAGAATAGTATTTTCCCAATCCATGGCCCTTAAGGAAATAGCCTGAAATCTCAGGCTGAGAATGAGTTCCCAACGTTATGTCACAACAAAGAGAGCTGATTTTGAACTGTGTTTATAGATATCAGAATTTATACATACCAGCTTTGGAAAATGGGCTGATGTATGTAAGTTGTGGGGCCAGTGGAAAAGATTAGGGAAAAATAAAACATTCGACCTATTGGCAATGATAAAATTTGTGGAGTTCAGAGAATTGTGTTCCTAAGAATGTGGACGGTTTATTCAGTAGTTCAACCTTTACTTAATGAAAGAAAACGACAATTGGTGCCAAATACAGGTCATTATTTCACAGCCAATCAGCTGGAGAAGCTCCAAAGGAGAAAACATCACCCTAAATTCATTTATGACAAATTCACACATTTTGAGACAAGATCGAAGACTTGGCACTTTTTATGACGAAAGAATTTATAGATGAACTTGACCTGTTTAATGTTGATGTTTAGCAAGATTGGTCGAACAATATGTTAATCTAGGCTTTACGCATTTTAATCCTCAATAACAGTTTTTTTTCTTTTCTTAGGTTAACTGTCCAAAAGAAATCATAGGTTACTTTCTAAGACCTGTCTGTTAGCTGTACACAGAATTTAAGACTAAGCGTCTACAGTGCACAGTGCTTTTCATTAGTCAAAATGCTCAGAATGACAGATGTTAGTTTCTACATCTCTAGTTTAGTAGTTGTGTTCCTTAAGTATATACTGTATGTTGCATACGACGGTATTATGTTTCTCTCTCTCAGTACTAGATTCTTTTTTAGTGGTTTCTTCAATCATTTTCGTCTGGAAGTTTTTATTTTCTTTTTATTAATGAAAGATTTAGTATGTTTCTCCCTTGCGAAGTTGGGTCAGTAACTACGCGAACAAAACAAGCCGGTTCAAACCAGGGTTCATATGTATTACAAGAACTTGTCAGTTACATAACATTTCTGGTAAATTTCTGCCCATTGCACCTCTGAGGGACGAATAGCAAACTGTGCTACGTGTTGATTGATAAGGTTATTGAAACTTCGGTTGCTATGAATAGAAGGTTGTAGAGAATTACACGTTGGCGAACTAATGTGTTGACATCGAATGTCACGGGCGGTATGGTATGGGGGCGGGGGTTGAGAGGGGAGGAGGGGATGGTGTTCGATTGCTACCTGTGGTTGGGCGTTGGGACGAAGTAACACGTGGAGAGGCAACCTTTTCCCCTTCTCTGACTCACAAGGCGGTGTTATGTTTCTATTAACATTCTGGATGTGATACTTGCTTCTGTAGGAATGTGTACTTTATTTTTATTATGCTTGCATGTGTTGGAATAGAGGTTTGTGTCTTAATGTATATACTTTATGATACTAGTATGTACTGTATATTGCATTTTATTATGACGAAAATCCACAGGTGTATGAGTATTCTGTAGGCGTTTTTATACTCATACTAATACAGTATACACAATAATATTTGATAATATTTGATGTGTGGATGTGTATTTCTTTATGTGATTTTGGTTCAACTGGTTCAATTTATATAAGTAATAGTTTTAATTTAATTTTAATTTAATTTTACGTGATTGTTTCCGCATATAGACATACTACTTAGATATGTGAATAAATGCATTATATTTAGTGTATTTTGTATGTATACTGTACACATACATACATACATACATACAATATATATATATATATATATATATATATATATATATATATATATATATGATGTGTGTGTGTATATTGCGACTTATGATGGTATGTCACATATGCATGAACGATGATAGAAGCAATGCGTGTTCTGTCTATTATCCTTAAAATGTTTTAATTATAATAGAGCATAATGTTCTCGGAAAGAGAGAGAGAGAGAGAGAGAGAGAGAGAGAGAGATAATATTGAATTATATCAAAATTGAAAATAGAGGTTAGGAACGTTACATAAAATAGAAAGGAAGTGCCACAAAAATAATTACGAAAGATGAAAAGGGCCCAGAGTTTACCTTCGAACCAGGAGAGTCGAATCCACGATTGTGAAAGTCCATGATGTAGAGGCTATGGTCAGCCGAAAGTTTTACGAATACGGCTGATGTGGTAAAGCCACGTAATAACGCACAGGGGCGATTCGTGTACCTCAATTAGCAACGTTATTTAGTATGGAGGGGTTAGGAGCTTTTGTATAATGACGGACAGGACATCTCGCCTGCACAGAACACCTTAACTTAAATTTTCTAAGCTAACCTCACTGACAGGTCCATTATTAATACTACACAATGCATAATTGAAAGAGGTTGACTTTTGGTGTCCTTTCTACGGGCGATGGTCTCGTTGTTTGAATGAAGGTAGATAGATGCGACAGAAGCGTTGCAATAAATCCGCCTTTTGTGGTGAGATGGATGAGGTCACGGGATGGCTGGTTTGGACGAAGAATGGGTAAGTGGAGGCAAACGTGTCATTTACTCATTCTGGGGTTTGTACCTAAAAGGAGGTTGCGTGATTCTTACAGCGTTTCCGTGAGATTTAATCTTATAATGAAATTATTCGTATTATTTTCTTATTTTTAATACTATTATTGTTGGTTATGTTACAGTCGACGTAATTTCTGCTTTTTATTGCTGTATATAGTTCTGCTTGCCACTATTATTATTTGAAACATTCAACTGGAGATTTTATTAGTTGGTATTTTTCCACGCCTGGCGAATATCTTATGTAAAATAAGTCGTTTCGCAAAATTAGTATGTTCGTGGATTTTTTTTTTTCATTTCCGTTAGGGGGAGTATTGAAAAAAATATTGTTGGTATAAGCGGAGTATTAAACGTAACTAGTGATTAAGTTCCATATCTTTTGTTTTGTTTTTGCAAACTGCAAAGTCACTCGGCTATACTAATGCTTCTAAATATTCAGATAGAAAAAAAATGATAACGTGACCTAGTTCCTTCAATTCTTTAGTTGACGACAACTCTACTAAAGCTATTGGATCAAATAATACTCACCCATGGAGTACGAAAGTCTGTGAAACCCTTAAAGAATGACGTGCTTGATGTCTTCTCTGGGTTTCT
Organism: Palaemon carinicauda; assembly: GCF_036898095.1. Classification (NCBI taxonomy): domain Eukaryota; kingdom Metazoa; phylum Arthropoda; class Malacostraca; order Decapoda; family Palaemonidae; genus Palaemon; species Palaemon carinicauda. The sequence goes on from NC_090730.1 coordinate 122,444,021, forward strand.
TTCCAGGTTTGCCATCACATCAATTGAGGGTCTTTTGCAACCTTCTATTGTAGCCTACCTCCTTTCCTCCTTCCTTCCATCTATTAGTCTAAACTTTTTTTTTTTTTTTCCATTTGAATATAGGCATGCATGGCCTTCCATGTCCTAATACCGAGTTATATGGCCTTAACTCACAATCCTAAATGAAAATTCAATGAACTTTTCAGGTGTATTTTGTATTTTATTTTATTCAATTGTAAGTATGATTTATCGCAAACCCAAAATCGGTTGTATTTAGGACACTAACCTTATAGTTTTTTCATTTATCAAAAGAAGTATAACATCTAAATCACATTCATGGTAAAAAGTACTTTATGTATTGAATTCCTTTCTCTTAACTGGACGGTATAAAAGGTTTTCATGGATTTGTTTATTCGATTTCTAAAGAATAGTTAGGTTAACGTAAATCAAAGACAATTTCGTGAATTTGGTAAAAATCATTTTCGATATACTGAAGAATGCATATTATTAGTGAGATTGGATACGTAGGGGTGCAGATGGCTATATTTGTAGAAATGCCCCCAAGGAGAGTGAACATTTATTTGACGAACTTTCTCAATGCAGTATTTAAAATGCAAGTGTAGTGTTTGCTTTTATATTTAAAATCTTAGTGATTAAAAAGAGTTGATTTAATGTCGATTAGACTTCTAAAGTCATAATTGTAAAACCAATCACCATAAAAATGCAGCCCTAGAAGAGTACACTAATACTATCCATAAGCTTAACCCAGGTCACAGGACAAAGTGGTCGAAGAACGATACTTTATGCAACCCATGAAAAACGCTTTACTCAAAGAAATAATATTAATTAACTCTACCACAAAAATCAAAACGTAATTCTAACATCTTGTCGGTCTGTTTTCCCTTAATCACGATTATCTGTTTTTCATAAATCTGGCTTTTTTTTTCCTTTTTGAAAGGGGGGGGGGGGGGGTCGTCAAGAAGTTGGTGATAGAGATTCGATTCTTCCCATTAATATGATGTAGGTGTCTTTTGTTTTACGAGTTTGTATGTCTCGTCTCTGGGCTTGATACATATTTTATGCTCACATACACAGCCACATACACAAACAATATATATATATATATATATATATATATATATATATATATATATATATATATATATAATCACCCATAACTAGTCTACTGCATGCCTCAAACATGCCCTTCCACGCCAGTCTATACAAGCAAATTTACTTAGCTCGTCAATCCATCGTCTTCTCATCCTTACCCTGCTTCTTTTGCCATCTCTACGACCCATTGTGTTGTTCTCAATATCCATCAATTATCTGTCGTTTTTATTATATGTCCTTCTATGTCCATTTCTTTTTCTTACACGTTTTTAGCATGTTCTCTACTTTAGTTTGGTCTCGTATCCCTGTTGCTCTTTTTCTATCTCCTAGTGTCATTCCCATCATTATTCTTCCCAAAGCTCTTTGAGTTGTAACCAGTTCATGTTCAAAGACTTTTGTAAGGCTCATAATCTCATTTTGTTTATCAAAAGCTCTCCATCCGATGTTTTTCCTTCTTTTAATTCGGTCTCATATTTTGAGAAAACACTTATTTGTTTGTCTTTAGTACATTTATTCATTAACAACGTCTAGAGATTCGTCCATAACCCTTATTTTAATTGAATATTATCTTAGTTTTGCTCATTATAACTTTCAGTCCGTTATTTCAGCTTTCTCCATTTAAATCTTTTATCATCTCTTACTATTCACCCCAACATGTATATACATACACACACATACACACATGTATATATATATATATATGTATATATATATATATATATATATATATATTTCAAATAGGCCATATATTTCAATACATTAATGTCAGGATTCTTTTACCGACCTCGGGATCAGAGTCTTGAGGCGAAATCACTCAAAGACAATAGCTTCTGACCGGCTGGGAATCGAACCCTGGTCCAGGATGCTTGAATGACAGTGACCGTACCATTCAGCCACGAAGAAAGATAAAAGTCAATGACAATTCTTCTGTACATATACCTGTCGAATTCAGGTGTTTTTAGAATTGAAATCAATCCATCTTCACCCTCGTAGCTGATTGCTAGGTTTGTAACTTGGCATTCGATTTGGAAGAGAAGGGGTTGCAATGATGACACCAAGAGCAGAAAAGGCATTAAACGAGTGGAGATTGTTACTAGCAAAGTTCAATTCAAAGCAGTGCAATATGAGTATTATATATTACTATGCACCAACAAATGATTCCCTTGAAGAGAGGAAAGATGAATACTATGAAGAACTGCAGTGTATTGTATAAGATCCTAGAGAGATATGAAAATTGTGATTGACGACTTCAGTGCTAAAGTTGGAAGGAATAATCAAGTGACAGAGAATGTGATGAGTGTCGAGGGTCTTGGCGAAGTTCCAAAGGAAAATGGAGCACATTTCATAAGTTTCTGTTCAGCAAACAATCTTGTCATTGGAGGTACACATTTTCAACACAAGAACATCCACAAATATACATGGACTTCAGCATGTGGCAATTACAAAAGTCAAATAGATCACATTGCCATTAATAAAGATAGAAGGAGTACTCAGAGATAAGAAGTTATAGAGGTGCAGAAATTGGTAGTGATCACCAGCTCCTCATTGTCACAATGAAATTAAAACTGATAACACCCAACAGAAAGGTAGATAGAATAACTAGGTTTGATACAACTAAGCTTTTAGAAGAAGTGCAAAGAGAAGCATTTGCAATTGAATGTAGGAATCGATTTGCAGTCTTACAGACTTTAAGAGTCGAAGAGCAGCCAATTAATGAAGAATGGTGTGATTTTAAGAACATATATCAGTCAGTTGGTACTGAAATCTTGGGACACGCACTGGCAAGGAAAAAGCCATGGATTTCAAATGATACTTAGGATACTATAAAAAGGATATAAAGACAGAAATTGGTTGTTGAATGTTTTCGAGGAAGTTATAAGAATTACAAGGTAGAGCATGCTACGTATTCCAGTTTTGATAGTGGGGTCAAAAGAAAAGTCAGGAATGACTGGTGAGAAAATTTAGATAGTAAAGCAGATGAGGCTGACAAAGCTATGAATTCATGAAGTGGCGATGGTGTAAGAAACGCTGAGAGAATTATTAATGGAATCTTGACTGGGGAAAAGAAAAAGAAGCATATACCAATCAAGAAGAGAGATGGATCTGTTATAACAACAGAAGGTAAAGAAAAACAACATTGGATGGAACACTTTAGTGAGGTTATGAATAGGAGATATGAAGGGAATAATTTGATTGATATACTTGAAGCTGATGAAGACCTTGATGTACCCATGAATGAATTCAGTGTGTCTGAAGTCGAAGCTATCCTAAAAAAAACTAGAGATGGAAAGCCCCTGGATACAATGGAATAAGTGCCGAGATGATACTGGCCGAAAATGAAGTGACTCCCAGACTACTTTTGTAGAATGTGGCATGAATAGGCAAAACTTGAATGGGAGTTAGGAGTGTCAGTGAAAATGGCAATAAAAAAATTACAGAGGCATAATACTTACGTTAGTTGTTATGAAAATATATAGTATGCTTATTTTAAAGAGACTGAAGAGAAAGATTGATGAAAAGGCGAGAGATGAACAAGCAGGATTTAGAAAAGGTAGAAGTTGCACTGACCAAATTTTCATTTTGTGACATGCTTTACAGCAATGTGTAGAATATAGAAATAGGCATTTGTGGACTATGAAAAAGCCTTGGATAGTGTGCACTAGCCAATTTTGTGGAATTCCTCTTAAATATGTGAATTTGATTAAGTCTCTTCATGAGCATAGCAAGTGCAAAGTTAATGTTAATGGAGTTTTATGAAATGAATTTCCAGTGAATAGCGGAGTACTCCAAGGGAATGTGTTGTCACCTATGTTGTTTATCCTCCTCGTGGATTTTGTAATGCGTAGAACAATGGGAGGTGGTGGAGAATGATTGGACTGGATTGGTGATAGGAATTTAGCAGACCTAGAGTATGCTGATGATGCTGTCCTTGTTAGCAGAACATCACAGATTTGCAATGCTTGCTTACCAGAATGCACGAAATATCACAGGAGGTTGGGCTGAAGATAAATAGAAGAAAGACAATAGATGATGAGAACGGTGTATGCATTAGGAAAAGAAATATCATTGAAAGGAGAAATGATTAATGAGGTAGAATCATTCAAGTATTTAGGAACTATAATCTCCAATACAGGGTCTGTATAATTAGAGTTTAGTGAAAGACTGAAAAAAGCAAATCAGACAATGGCTACTTTAAGTAAAATTATAAAATCAAGTCGCCTGAAATTTAATATAAAGGTCAGGCTATAGATCAGTTTAGTGAGATCGGTGTTACTCTATGGACCTGAATCATGGTATGACAATGAAAACATCACCTATAGATTTAGTAGATTTGAGAACAAAGCTCTGAGAAGAAAATTGGGAGTTGAATGGCTAGACAGGATTATAAATGAAACTATAAGAGTGATTACTCGAGTGCCCTATGTGGATGAGATCATGATGAGGGGTAGATGGAGATGGTTTGGGGATGTTCTTCGCATTCCCCAATAGAGATTAGTTCCCCGAACGTTCAGCTGGTCTCAACAAGGCTCTAGAAGGGTTGGAGTCGCCGGTCTACATGGCTGAGGACTATGAAGAGCGAAGTAGAAAATGATGAAGGGAGAATTATTGAATGAAAAGCTCAAGATAGAGAAGACTGTCGAAATCTAACCGAGGCCCTTTGCGTCAATAGGCGAGGATGAGATGATGATAATGATAGACATACTTACATATATACTCAGATTTATGAAATAGAATGCCAACTTTTATATATATATATATATATATATATATATATATATATATATATACAGAGAGAGAGAGAGAGAGATATTATAAATTATAATAACAAAAGGTGTAAATCTCTCGCTTTCTGTTAAATTTTAAGTTAGGCTCCATTTCTTTAGACCAAGGAACGCTGAAAACTCTTGACTTCGGGTGAAGTTATGGCATGTATAGGTGACGTTATGTAATTGAACATACTTTCTTTTTACCGCCCATTTCAAAAGTTTTGGGAAGCCTTTTGAGGTTTTGATTGTTTTAGCGATGGAAGTTTTACTTAAATTTCAACCATTTTTTCTTCCCTATTGTCCTTCATCATTGTCCAGTTTCGGCCCATTGACTGTTGCTTTTGAAGCTCGTATAATACTTCTAGAGATTCATGTCAATCTTTTATTGAGACTGAATTTGCTGCTTTATAAATTACCCCATACTTGACTATTTAACCGTTTTTTCTATTTTCGGGGTAAGTGGCAAATTCATTCATTCCTGGCTCCCTAATTCATTCATTCTTTTTTGGTATTTTTATCAGCTGTGATATTCCCTGCAGCAGCTGTACAACAGAAAGGTCCCAAGTGCGCTGTGTGAGTCAGAAATCCCCCAAGTGTGGGGATTATTTATTCCGTCGCCGCTATTTAGGAAGTTTTCGAGAGGCTCATGATAACCTCGGTTTCGTTTTTGTATTTCCTTTGTGGTCGAAATTCGGTCCAAAGTTCTTGACTCACTAGAATTATGTGAAAAGCCCAGCTGCGTTATAATAATGGTGTACTGACATGTGCATTAAAATGTGACGTGAATAAGACCTTCATTATGAGAAAACTCTCTCTCTCTCTCTCTCTCTCTCTCTCTCTCTCTCTCTCTCTCTCTCTCTCTCTCTCTGTGAAATTTAATTTCGTGGACGAGGTTTTGTTCACTTTTCATCAGTGAATGACCTACCGTGTAATTATGGACACGAAGTAGGAAAAGCGTTACACCTCCCGTCTGCGTTCGTGAGTAAGTGCAGGTGCTCCTACATGTGCGCTGTTCATGAATGGACAGGTGTGTATGTATGTGTGTGTGTTTGTGGGGGCGTCGTATGAATGAGTTTGCGCAGGGGTCTCTCGTGTGGGTGGATCTTGCACCAACCCCCCCCTACGTCTACATTAAGGTGAGAGTGAAGGAGGGATCCCCCCCCCCCTCTCTCTCTCTCTCTCTCTCTCTCTCTCTCTCTCTCTCTCTCTCTCTCTCTCTCTCTCTCATAATTGAATGTGGGTGGAACTCTGCCGGTATAGTTTCCATGATTTCGTTTCTAATATCTGTCGTCCTCATTTGCTTGTTTTTTGTTTTTTTTATTATAATTTGCGATCTTCCTATTGTTGTTGGTCATACTTTTTATAAAGTTAATTTCCATTTAATTGTCTGTTATCCTGGATGTTTATTACATTCTATATTCCTCTTTCTATTTTCACGTTGTTTTTAACATATTATAGCTGCACAAGACCCTGTATGTGTGATATATATTTCGAGGGGGGAGAGGCCGGTCCATATACAGCACTGCTGAGGGTTGTAACGTCAGTAGGCATATTTGAGTAAGGCCTCGGCATCTACCGCTACCAGCCAGCTTTTATATTTAGCCTGGTACTTATAGGCTGTAAGTAACCGTGGGCTTATTTGGAGGGGAAGGTTAGGCATTGTTCACCTTCGAGGTGTCTAGAGAAAATGATGAAGGGTGTCCTTAATATTGGTGCGGGAACTCGGAAGTAGTAATTAAATCCGCCAAAGAAGTTGGAAGGAGTTTATGTTTTTGCCCCTGTTTGTCTGTTTTTAATTTGTTTGTATGTTTCTGAACAGCTTCCTGGTCACAATTTTAATCGTAGAATAATGAAACTTTCAGGGACTAACTGTTATGTAAAAAGCTGGAAATTATTAAATTTTGGAAGGGTGAGGTCAAAGGCCAAGGTCATAGTCAAGCAAAATGTCCAATTCATGTAGTCAGCCATAAGTTTGGACATCGTTGTCACATAGATTTCAAACTTGGTTCATATTTGAGTGTATGAAAACCCACGCCAATTAATATAAATTAAGGTCAAAGGTCAAGGTCAAGCAAACTGTCGAGGAATAAGCCGCTGCGGTGGAGGTCTGCTTTCTTTTTGCGTATGTTAACGCACGGGTACGCACACACAAACATATATATATATATATATATATATATATATATATATATATATATTATATTATATATATATGTATATATATATGTATATATATATATATATATATATATATATATATATATTATATATATATATATATGCGCAAATGTGAAGAATATTATTAGATATGTTTCAAGTCTTTAATTTTCTAAACGAAGAGCATTGATAAATATTACTTTCCGTAAAACCTTACGATAATGTTTGAAATGATATTCCTCACTTTTCTACAATAAAACTTACTCAGGAATGATGTAGCTTTGAAACTTGGCAAGTAAATGATGGGGCTCATATAAAAAAATGAATGTTTGTATACATAAATTTTAATTTGCTGATTCTCTATTTTTGTAGTTGTATTTCTAGTGAGGTTATGAATAGGAGATATGAAGGGAATAATTTGATTGATATACCTGAAGCTGATGAAAACCTTGATGTGCCCACGAATGAATTCAGTGTGTTTGAAGTCGAAGCTATCCCCAAAAACTAAAGAGATGGAAAGCCCCTGGATACGATGGAATAACTGCCGAGATGATAATGGCCGAAAATGAAGTGACTCCCAGAATACTTACAAGATTATTTTGTAGAATGTGGCATGAAGAGGTAAAACCTGATGAATGGGAGTTAGTGTTATTGAAAATGGCAAAAAGGAGACCTGACTGATTGCAATAATTACAGAGGCATTAACACTTACGTCAGGTGTTATGAAAATATATAGTATATTTATTCTAAAGAGACTGAATAGAAAGACTGGTGAAAAGCTGAGAGATGGACAAGCAGGATTTAAAAAGGTAGAAGTTGCACTGCCCAAATTGTCATTTTGAGCCATGTACAGTAATGCGTAGATTATAGAAATTCACTTTTGATGGCATTTGTGGACTATGAAAAAGCCTTTGATAGTATGCACTGGCCAATTTTGTGGAAAGTCCTGCGTTATGGAATTCTTCTTAAATATGTGAATTTGATTAAGTCTGTTCATGAGCATAGCAAATGCAAAGTTAATGTTAGTTGAGTCTTATCAAATGAATTTCCAGAGAATAGCAGAGTACTCCAAGGGAATGTTGTCACTTATGTTTTTTTCCTCCTCATGGATTTTGTAATGCGTAGAATAATCGGAGTTGGTGGCGAAGGATTGGACTGGATGGGTGATGAGAATTTAGCAGACCAAGAGTATGCTGATGATGCTGTCCTTGTGAGCAGAACACCACTGGATTTGCAATGCTTGCTTACCAGAATGCATGACATATCACAGGAGGTTGGGCTGAAGATAAATAGAAGAAAAGCAGAGATGATGAGAATGGAATATGCAATGTAAGATGCAATATCATTGGAAGGAGAAAGGATTAATGAAGTGGAATCATTTAATTATTTGGGAATTATGATCAGTCAACGGGTAGGTTAAGTAAAATTTGGAAATGAAATCGCCTGAAATTACATATAAAATTCAGACTATATTTCAATTTAGTGGGATCGGTGCTACTCTATGGACATGAGTCTTGGTATGACTGAAACA
>NC_090730.1:122457588-122500088 GCF_036898095.1 Palaemon carinicauda
AAGGGGGTATTGAAGGACAAAAATATCTGATTAACCGTAGATATATCAGTGGGGTAGGGGGGGGGGTCGTCTCTTGAAGAGTTTTCATATCTTTAGTTAGGGTAGAAGTATGCACTGGGACATTAGTTTGTCTGATTATATTATTTCTAGATACACAATCAGTTTCACAAGGAGTAAGTAAAATTGCCGGGATGAATGACTTATTAACTTGGTTCCTTTAGGTACAAACAAGTTACCACTAGTTGAAATAAATTTATGTCTTCTCTTGAATGTTGCAATGTTTCTTCTTTAACAAAACAAGGTTTAAGTTTTAGTACTTTTGGTCTCTTCTCCTCGGCTGCTAAACTGGTTCTCACTCAACACAATAGAGTTGAAAATTTTTCTGTACGGTGGTTAAACTAGTTCTCACTTAACACAATAGTTTATATAGTAGTAGTTATAGCTGTTTTGATTTGTTCCTTTTGGCTGCTCAACGGTTTCTTCTTTAGGGGTGTTAGATTGGTTCACATTAGAGCTGTCAAACTTCTTGGTAGTTACAGTAGTTCTCATTACGGTGGATTTAGTTGTTCTGCCTTCCCAGTCTCTAGTAATGTCCGACTTCGGGTAGAGAAGGAGGCGGGCATCTCCTGTGGGGTGAAGTTATGAGGCCCGCCCATGGATGCGTTCATTGGCCATGGTGACCAAAATAACACTCTCCCTGGAATGAGAAGGCAATCATGTGGACAATGCCAAGAAAGTTGGGGGGGGGGGGGGGTCTCAAGAGTTTATAACTTTAGGGGGAGCAGCTGTCACAGAAATGATATGCCAATCACAAGGGGAAAGGCATTTAAGCAGAAGGATTTAATCCTTTGCTTGAGGGACTGCATGAGTAATTACTGTTAGTATTATTATTACTAGCCAAGCTACAACCCTAATTGGAAAAGCAAGATGCTATAAGCCCAAGGGATCCAACAGGGAAAAATAGCCCAGCGAGGAAAGGAAATAAGGAAATAAATAAATGATGAGAACAAATTAACAATAAATCATTCTAAAAACAGTAACGTCAAAATAGATGTCATATATAAACTATAAAAAGACTTATGTCAGCCTGTTCAACATAAAAACATTTGCTGCAACTTTGAACTTTTGAAGTTCTACTGATTCAACTACCCGATTAGGAAGATCATTCCACAACATGGTCACAGCTGGAATAAAACTTCTAGAATGCTGTGTAGTATTGAGCCTCATGATGGAGAAGGCCTGGCTATTAGAATTAACTGCCTGCCTAGTATTACGAACAGGATAGAATTGTCCTGGAAGATCTGAATGTAAAGGATGGTCAGAGTTATGAAAAATCTTATGCAACATGCATGATGAACTAATTGAACGATGGTGCCAAAGATTAATATTTAGATCAGGAATATGAAATTTAATAGACCGTAAGTCTTTGTCCAACAAATTAGAAAATGAGAATCAGCAGCTGAAGACCAGACAGGAGAACAAGACTCAAAACAAGGTAGAATGAAAGAATTAAAATACTTCTTCAGAATAGATTGATCACCGAAAATCTTAAAATGCTTTCTCCATAAGCCATTTTTTTGTGCAAGACACAGACCTAATGTGTTTCTCAAAAGTAAATTTTCTGTCGAGAATCACACCTAAAATTTTAAAAGTCATACAAAGTTAAAGGAACATTATCGATACTGAGATCCTATGTTGAGGAGCGACTGTCCTTGACCTAATTACAATCATACTTGAGTTTTGTTAGGATTCAACTTCATACCCCATAATTTGCACCTTGTACTAATTTTAGCTAGCTCTCTAATAAGGGATTCTGCAACCCCAGATCTACATTCAGGGGATGGAATTGATGCAAAGAGAGAAGCATCATCTGCATATGTAAAAAGCTTGTTTTCTAGGCCAAACCACATGTCATGTGTATATAGTATGAAAAGTTAAGGGCCAAGAACACTACCCTGTGGAACACCAGATATCACATTCCTATATCTACTATGGTGCCCCTCACAACAACTCTTTGAGATCTATTACTTAAATAATCAATAATAATGCTAAGAAACGACCCACCCACTCCCAACTGATTGAGTTTGAAAACAAGGGCCTCATGATTATTAACACGGTCAAAGGCAGCGTTAAAATCAAGGCTAAGCATACGAACATCCTGACCACAATAAAAAATCTTGGATGGTCAAAGGTTACGAGAGATAACTGGGTCAGAGGATTTGGCTTCTGAAAAAGGGTCGAAATTTGATTGACGTATCAGTGTGTTGTTTTGAGAATACGAGCAACTAATCAACACTGTTCTTTCAAATAATTCAGGTTCATTGGTATATGCTGGTGGCGGAACTTGGCCACACTGTTTCTCTCGGAAGATCTGACAATCCAGTGGCTTAACAAACTTATTTTTTATGAGACAGCTCTGCCTTAATCTTTTTTTGGGATTTTAAGATTCAGATGTCTGGCAATTAACAATACGAATAGTGATATCAAAGTGCAACATGTTTAAAGAGAGAGAAAGGTTGACAAGTTATTCATTTTGATACCAAACACGGCTACATAGGGATTATAGACATGCCTTTCAGTTTAAACCAAATGGTATATTGAAAGATATAAATTTGTTAGTAGCACACCCGTTAAGATACTACCGCTAGAGAGTTATTGGATCCTTTGACTGTCCAGACAGTACTACAATGGATTCCCCTCTCTCTGGGTGCGGCTCATTTTTTCTTTGTCTACGCATACACTGACTAGTCTGTCATATTCCTTACACATTCTCCCCTGTCCTCATACATCTGACAACACTAAAGTTACCAAATAATAATTCTTTGCTCAAGGGTTTAGCTACTGTGCTTTAGTTGTTCAGTGGCTAATTTCCTCTTGGTAAGGGTTGAAGAGACTCTTTAGCTGTGGTAAGCAGTTCTTCTAGGAGAAGGAAACTCCAAAATCAAAGCACTGCTGTTATCTATTCTTGTGTAGTACCATAGCCTCTGTACCATGGTCTTCCACTTTCTTGGGGTTAGGGTTTTCTAGCTTGAGGGTACACTCGGGCACACTGTTCTATCTTGTTTTTCTTCCTGTTTTTTTTCAAGTTTTTATTGTTTATATATGAAAGATCTAATTCGGTGTCGTTACTGTTTTTAAAATGTTTTATTTTGATTGTTCATTACTTCTCTAGGAAATTTATTTTCTCGTTTCCTTTCCTCATTGGGCTATTTTTCCCTGATGGAGCCCTTGGGCTTATAGCATCCTGCTTTTCCAGCTAGGGTTGTATCTTAGCTTGTAATAATAATAATAATAATAATAATAATAATAATATGATTAATTCAATAATTGGCATGCGAGTTCCCTTTTGTTCGAAATCCTTGTAAGAATTTCGGACATTACGAGAATAGAGGCAATTTGTATTGCATAGAATTTACAAGAGCACTTTCGTATGCGCGCACACTTACAGATAACAGAGAGAGAGAGAGAGAGAGAGAGAGAGAGAGAGAGAGAGAGAGAGAGAGAGAGAGAGTGAGAGTCTGTCTCAGTGTTAAAGGAGCTCCTTCCTGGCTGCCACAAGGCCTGAATCTCATCCTAAGGATCAGGATGTGTAAGAAGTCACGAAGGCATTAGGGTCTGGCGAGTCGATTTGCTTTGCAATGTTTAGACTGGTGACGGCAGAGCGTGGCATTGACGTGAACGGATGAGTTCATTCTAAACGCAAATAACTTCCATGTTGACCTAATGAAGTTTTATGAGCTTAGGATGATCGTGGATGTGTCGTTCTCCTCGTCTTAGTCTGCCTTGATAAGTTCATACGTCTGTCACATACTAAAATGTATTGGGAGGAATTTTTATGTGGGTTGTGACATTTTCGAGTCTAGGCCTAAAGAAATTATTTTTAAAATAGAGGGAAAAAAATTGGGACCTAACGTTAGAAGAAGCAGTTGAGCGGCCTCTTGAAGGAACATCAGTTATAAAAGCCAGGAAGAGTATTCTAACGTTTAGGAGGATAAGAAAGAACCATGCAATCTTAAGATGACTAGTTGCCCAATGTAAATGTGGGAGAGGCTGCTTTATAAAAGACTTGTAAGAAAGTAGTTATGAAGTCATAGTCCGTGTTTATGTTTATGCATAGATGGAACAGAATTATAAATTTCACCTGATGAAGCTTATTAAGTAAAAGAAAAATATTGAGTATATTAAGGAAAAAACTCAAATAATATAAACTCGATGATCAAGACTAAATTAGAAACGATAAGGGAAGCTCGTCTTTGTGATCACCAACTCAAAGGTGGTGGTACAGCCATTTTGATAATCGGAAATATATAAGTTTCCTAACATGTTACATAATTTTGTGCTTATTCATCCAGATGAATCACAAAAAGTACGTGTTCAATTAATTAGTGGTTCCCACACTACTTTGTGTTGGACTTGTTGAAACGTGTCTGCCTGGTAATCGCTAGACTGGGGCTCAAGTCCCTCTAAAACTCGTTAGTTTTTGTAGTTTCTGCAACCTCACCATCGTAGTGAGCTAAGAATTACGGGTTTGATGGAGCCTATATGTCTACTTGCTGGGTCATTAGCCGCCATTGCCTGGCCTTCCCTGGGCCTAGCTTGAGTGGAGAGGGGCTTGGGTGCTCATCAGATGTATATGTGGTCAGTCTCTAGAGCATTGTCCTGCTAGCTATAGTCCATTTCTTTTAGCGATGCATATTTGCACCGACTCGCAGTGGTGCCCTTTTAGCTCGGAAAAGTTCCGGATCGCTGATTGGTTGGACAAGATAATTCTAACCAATCAGCGATCAGGAGACTTTTCCGAGCTAAAATGGCACCACCGCGAGTCGGTGCAAATATGCATCGCTAAAAGAAATGGACTATAGGACATGTTACTATCCATTGCCTCTGCCATTCATTAGTGGCCTTTAAAACCTTTAAATCTGGAATTGTTTGGTTGATGGATTTCAGGAATAGACAGACTGGCCATGTTATGATCTGGGTCATGGGAGTAAGACGTTTCAAGCAACCGGAAGCTTAAACAGAAACAGTAATTGTTAGAAAAAAATCATGTCAATTGCTTATCTTAGAATTAATGCATTTTAACTCTCTCTCTCTCTCTCTCTCTCTCTCTCTCTCTCTCTCTCTCTCTCTCTCTCTCTCTCTCTCTCTCTCTCTCTCAGCCCAAATTCCATGTTTAGTTATGATTAGATTTTTGCTAGGTTTTATTTTTTCATACTTTTCCCGTTTTGGTTTTGGTACAGTTTGAGTTCTCTAAGAAATCAAAAAATCTTGTGTATGTAGAATTCTTGCTTATTCATCCGGTTTTTCCCTTATTAGTTATTTTTTTTTTTTTGAAAAATAAATTAGGTCATATTCTGTTATTTTATTTCTGTCACTCAGATCGATGGAATAGTATAGAGGATTTTGAAGTTCTCGAAAGATGAACATTATCTTTGTTCATAAGATTTTATTTAATTTCCGGTCTGGAATATTTTGCAGCTCTCCACGTTGCAAATATATAGCTACCTATATATCTTCGCACACATACACACACACACTTACACATACACAAATAGTTAGGTAAATGATGTGAAAGACTTATTGGAAGTGTTGGCAAGATAGGGGTAAATGGTGGTGCGTGTGTTCAATGCTCTACTGATGAGCCTTATCTGCAGGTTTATGGAACTGCAATTTTTTTGCAACTAATTGTAGCACAGGGGGTTAATGATTCATTTAAAAAGATAAATGTGTCAGTGAATTGTGTTATTTCTCCCTGTCGGGAATGGTAATTATATATATATATATATATATATATATATATATATATATATATATATATATAGCCTATATATATATGTGTGTATTTATATATGTATATATATATATATATATATATGTATATATATATGTATATAAATATATATATATATATATATATATATATATATATATATATATATATATGGATAAATGTAAACACAACATCGTGTTCAAATAGAAATAAATTTCTACCTCATGCTTGGGATCGAACGCTAGCCCCTTCTAATGAAAGGCCAGGTCGAAACCAACCATGCCACGAGAGGCCATAAAGGAAATCGGAACCTGATGCTACCTAGCTGTCCGAGGATTTACCTGGCAAGACATCAGTCTCTTACCAGCGAGTTTTACCCGATTTCCCGGCCCACCACGTGACACAATTGGTAGTAATTCATTCAAATTACCCCTAATGAGTCAATATGGATAAATATCAACACAACATCGTGTTCAAATAGAAATAAATTTCTACCTCATACTTGGGATCAAACGCTAGCCCCTTCTAATGAAAGGCCAGGTCGAAACCAACCATGCCACGAGAGGCCATAAAGGAAATCGGAACCTGACGCTACCTAGCTGTCCGAGGATTTACCTGGCGAGACATCAGTCTCTTACCAGCGAGTTTTACCCGATTTCCCGGCCCACCACGTGACACAATTGGTAGTAATTCATTCAAATTACCCCTAATGAGTCAATATGGATAAATATCAACACAACATCGTGTTCAAATAGAAATAAATTTCTACCTCATACTTGGGATCGAACGCTAGCCCCTTCTAATGAAAGGCCAGGTCGAAACCAACCATGCCACGAGAGGCCATAAAGGAAATCGGAACCTGACGCTACCTAGCTGTCCGAGGATTTACCTGGCAAGACATCAGTCTCTTACCAGCGAGTTTTACCCGATTTCCCGGCCCACCACGTGACACAATTGGTAGTAATTCATTCAAATTACCCCTAATGAGTCAATATGGTTAAATATCAACACAACATCGTGTTCAAATAGAAATAAATTTCTACCTCATACTTGGGATCGAACGCTAGCCCCTTCTAATGAAAGGCCAGGTCGAAACCAACCATGCCACGAGAGGCCATAAAGGAAATCGGAACCTGACGCTACCTAGCTGTCCGAGGATTTACCTGGCGAGACATCAGTCTCTTACCAGCGAGTTTTACCCGATTTCCCGGCCCACCACGTGACACAATTGGTAGTAATTCATTCAAGTTACCCCTAATGAGTCAATATGGATAAATATCAACAAAACATCGTGTTCAAATAGAAATAAATTTCTACCTCATACTTGTATATATATATATATATGTATATATAAATGTATATATATATTTTTATATATATACTGTATATATATATATATATATATATATATATATATATATATATATATATATATATATATATATACATGCATACATACATACATACATACATACATACATACATACTTACATACATACATACATGCGCATAAGAACCAACTAGTATTGCAAATTAAAGGGCTTCTTAAATTCTATTTATAAAGTGATAATTATTGAAATGCTATTTTACCCATGTTGAGTAATGAAAAAAGTGGGTCTTGATGCAAAGACAGCAGTAGACTTACCACAACATGAAAAACTATCCGCTGAAAATTTATATAACTAACATAAATCATTTTATTGTAAAAAATGGCAAAGAATTTGGAATGAATGCTTTGAAAATAATAAATTAAAACAAATAAAACCAATAATTTCTCCATGGAAATCATCATGCCAGAAAGGTAAAGAGGACGGAAGTATTTAGATTGCGTATTGGTCCTCCGAGATTAATCCAAGGATTTGTAATGTGCACACCTCACGAGACAGTTCCCAGGTGCAATGAATGTGACACCATTTTAAACATACAAAATATTTTGTGATAGTGAAGTTTTTAGAAGACGATGTTTCTTCCAGTACGAAAAGTTCATTTGGCATCTTATCGTTTTCTGAGAGTTTCTAAGATTTTAACGTTTGGTGAGAAGCATAGGTTTTATGAATAAGATTTGAATTTCTTTTTATCACAAATTTTCATTTTGTAATTGATTTTTCATATTCTATTTGCTATATGCTTCTTATTTATTGAATTTAATATATATAATATTGTTCCCTCCCGAATTTATTCGGGCCAGCTCCGTTAAGGCCGAGTTCGACTCATTTGGCAGGGAAATCTCCTTTTTATAATAATAATAATAATAATAATAATAATAATAATAATATACAGCCCAATACATTTACTTATGATATATGCACATGTATACAAATTTTCTGATATACGGGCACACACGAATATATATTATATATATATATATATATATATATATATATATATATATATATATATATATGTGTGTGTGTGTGTAAATATCAACCTCAATGGCATTTAATACCGAATTCTATCTTGGGAATATATATTCACTAGAGTTCATTTATGGTAATAGCTTCTGGCTGGGAAGAGATTCGAACCCCTGCCTATTCAGCCGAAACTGTGCATGTGAGAACTCTACCATCTATTGGTAGAGTCCTTGCATGCATGGTTTCGGCTGATTAGGCAGGGGTTCGAATCTCTGCCTAGCCAGAAGCTATTACCATAAATGAATTCTAGTGGGTATATATTCCCAATGTAGAATTCGGTATCAAATGCTATTGTGGTTGATATTTACATTGATTGAAATCATGAGTGTTAGTGATATATATATATAGATATATATATTGTACATATATATATATATATATATATATATACACACACACACATATATATATATATATATATATATATATATATATATATATACTGTATATATATATATACTGTATATATATATATATATATATATATATATATATGTGTGTGTATATAAATATCTATCTATCTATCTATCTATCTATCTATATATATATATATATATATATATATATATATATATATATATATATATATATATATATATATATATAATATTTATGTGCCAGTCCACGCCCGCGAACATCCTTAGTCCGTCGATCCATTGTTTTCTCTTCCTTCCTCTTGCTTCTTTTACAATCTCTCTGGGCCCATTTTCTTATTTTTTAATGTCCATCTATTGCTTGTCATTCTTCTTATATGCCCTGTCCATGTCAACTTCTTTTTCTTACAAGTTAGAATATCCTCTACTTTAGTTTGCTCCCGTATCCACGTTGCTCTTTTTCTTTCTCTTTGTGTTATTCCTATCATTATTTTTTCCCTAGCTCAATAAGTTGTAACTTGCTCATGTTCTAAGGTTTTAGTTTAAGTAAAGCTCCGATTTTCTGATGCATAAGTTAATACTGGTAGGACCATTGCATTAAATACTTTTTAAAGAGAAAGTGGCAGTTTAATTTTCATAATCTCATTTTGTTTACCAAATGCTCTCCCTCCCATGCTTGTCCTTTTAATTTCGGTCTCGTGCCCTGGGGAAACACTGTCTGTCCTAAGTAGGTATATTCATTAACAATCTGCAGAGGCTAGTCCAAAACTCTTATTTGTCGTCTCTCTGCATTTTCATTAAACATAATCTTAGTTTTACTTATATTCATTTTAAGTCTTACAGTTCTGCTTTCCCTATTCAAATCTTCTATCATTTTATGTAATTCCTCGCATAATTCACTAATCAACACTCTGTCATATGGAAATCTTTAGTTGTTAAGGTATTCCCCATTAATGTTAATTCCTACATTTTTCCAGTCTAAACTCTTAAAAACTTCTCTTAGACATGCTGCGAATAATTTAGGAGAGATGGGGTCTCCTTGTCTAACTCCTTTCTCAATCAGAATTTTCTCACTATATTTATGTAGTTTTATGGTTTCTGTATTTGTATAGGTATCTTCAAGTGTTCTAACATAAGGTTCTTCTATTCCTTGTTTTTGGAGGGCTTTCATTACTGCTGATGTTTTGACAAAAGCAAAGGCTTTCTCATAGTCTATGAATGCCATAGGTAGTGGTTTGTTGTCTATGGATATGGTCAGTTATTGAATACCCACTTCTAAAGCCTGCCTGTTCTCTTGGTTGATTGAAATCTAGCTGTCTTTCTGTTCAGAATAATATGGTCTTCGTAAATATTTTATAGATTACAGAGAGTAAACTTATTAGGTGACAATTTTTCAGGTCTTTTGTGTCTCCCTTTTTGTCAATTAGTATAGTGATGAAGTTTTTTTTTTTCCAGCTGTAGGTATAGAACATTCTTGCCGACATTAGGTTTAGAGTTCAGCCAGTTTTACTTCTATGAAATTTCCTCCAGCTATTATTAGATTAATTGTTAGGCCATCTTCTCCTGCTGCTTTGACTCTTTTCATAGCTTTTAATGCTTTCTTTACTTCTCCCACTGTTACGTTTGGTAGCGGCTTAGTCGTTTCATTATTTCTATTGGTGAAGTTATTTCTTCTTCTTCTTCTTCTTCTTATTATTATTATTACTTGCTAAGCTACAAGTCTAGTTGGAAAAGCAGTGTGCTATAAGCCCAGGGGCTCTAACAGGGAAAATAGCGCAGTGAGGAAAGGAAACAAGGGAAAAAATAAAACATTTTAAGAAGAGCAACAACATTAGAATAAATATCTCGTATATAAACTATAAAAACTTTAACAAGATAAGACTACACAAGACTAGAAAACAGTGTTTGATTTTGCATTGTATAGAAAGTCTCTGCAATTATTATTCCATCTCTATTGTGGATATTTCCATTTTAATCCTTTAAATCAAACGCCCTGTTCCAAGTCTTCTTTTCATCAATTTGATGCTTCTTCTTTTCTTTAGTGTTTCCACAATTTTGGTCTGATTGTGTTTATGAGTATCTTGGGTTTTTAGTTTATTTATTGTTTTGGATAGTTCTGCTAATTCTTTTTCATCTCTTTTGGCCTTCACTCTCATTTCCAATCTTTTCATTTTAATATTTTTTGTCTTTTCTGGTCGTTTTCCTTGGTCTTGTTTAGGAATCTTCCGCCTGTCCATTGTGCTGATTCCAACACTAATTTTGTTAAATAACAGTTCATTTCTTCATTTGCTTCCATTTCATCCTGTAGAGGGGAGTACCTATTTTATATTGCTTAATTAAATTCATCAGCTCTTTCTCTTTACAGGAGTGCATATTTTCTTTCTCAAAATTTGTTTTTTCTCTATTTCTTTAGATCGAAACAAATTTTGCTTCTCACCATTTTATGATCGCTTGACTTTAACTTGTTTAACATTGTTAAATCTTTAACTAAATTGACTTTTTT
This sequence comes from Palaemon carinicauda, assembly GCF_036898095.1. NCBI lineage: Eukaryota > Metazoa > Arthropoda > Malacostraca > Decapoda > Palaemonidae > Palaemon > Palaemon carinicauda. Next base: position 122,468,647 of record NC_090730.1, read on the forward strand.
CACAGAGAATAATTTTTTTTTAATTTATCGTTCCCCCATTTGTGGTTCTCCATGTCCATTTACTATGTTCTTTTTTATAAAGAAGATGTTCATGATTTTAAGATTGTTTCTTTCAGCAAATTCTACAAGCATGTCCCCTCTCATTCCTTGAGCCTACTCCAAATTTACCCACTGCTGATTCTCCTCTCTTCTTTTCGCTTACTTTAGCATGTAAATCACCAAAACAAATGTAAATTGAGTCTTATGTTTTTTCATAGATATCTCTAGATCTCCATAAAAAGTTTCTACTTCTTCCTCTTTATGGGATTTGTTGGTGTATACGTTTGAATGATCTTCAGGGTATACTTCTTATTTAGTTTGATAATTAATCCTGCAATTCTATCACTAGTACTATAAAATTCTTGCATGTTATCTGCAAGATTTCTATTTATCAGAAAACTCGCTCCATTTTCTTTGTTCCTTTCATGTCCTCTGAAGCAAAATATATGGCCCTCTTTTAATTCTATATAAGATTACCAATTTCCTCTAATTTCACCCAACCCTATTATATCCCAATTTATTTATTTCAGTTCTAGTAACACAGCAAGATCTTTTTCCCTAGACAGGGTCCTGACGTTGTATGTTGCAAAGTTCAGTTTCTAAAATTGGACTGTTCTAGTCCAGAGATTCTTAGCACCCCCTGCAGTGGAATGTAGCTGCCTGCCATCTTGGGCAGTTGTTCTATTGCCGCTGGTGACTATAGTCCATTTCTTTTAGCGATGCATATTTGCACCGACTCGCAGCGGTGCCCTTTTAGTTCGGAAAAGTTTCGTGATCGCTGATTGGTTGGAATTATCTCGTCCAACCAATCAGCGATCCGGAAACTTTTCCGAGCTAAAAGGGCACCGCTGCAAGTCGGTGCAAATATGCATCGCTAAAAGAAATGGACTATAGGAACCGAGACGGTGCTGTAAATGTGCTGTACGCGTCTGGGTTTTGGCCAGTTTTCATCACTACGCTAGCCACTGCGGATTGACGATTGACGTGACATATCTTCTCCTTTGTTATGGACACCAAGCATCTTCTCCCTTACTATCATTATCTCAGATCTTTCCCTTTGCTATTGAGGCCACGGATCTTGTCTCTTGCTGTTGTTACCACAGATCATCCCCTCTGCTATTGAGGCTATATATTTTCCCCTTTACTATTTAAGTCACAGATCATCTCCCTTTCTATTATTACCACGGATCTTCTCTTTTGCTATTTATACTGCGGATGATTTCTCTTGCTACTGACACCATGGATCTTCTAAATTTTCCCCTTTGCTATTGAAACCGCAGATCCTGTTCCGTTGAAACCATGGCCTTCTTGCTGGCTTTTCACACTAACGATCCTCTTATCAAGTTGATGACATCATGGGACTTTTCCTTTGCTACCATCATTTGACTCTTATTTTACAACACTGAAGTACTCTTCGGCCGTAAATATCGTACATCTATTCAGCCAGCTGTCTCATGTGCTATCATTACTCCTTGTTTGGAGGATAAAACCCATTAAGGTCTACTGAAGTTGGTAATGTTATCTACTGTATGTCTGTATATGTGGTTTTCCACTGTATCTGATATCACCGTATACAAAATCTCAAAATATATATCTGTTATCTGTTTTTTTTGTTCTGAAATCATTGGGATATAACAAGGTCTTAAGGAAATGGAGTAACCACGTGCTCTGCCCAGGGTGCAGCATACGGAATGTCAGGCGTCACAAGGGCCGCGATGTGAAGTACTTCAGTAAAAAAGAAAAACAAACAAAAGCAGACGCGGTTAAGGATGATGTGCTGTTTGTGATGACTTTTAAAGCACATGTTTAGGAGAAGGGAAGTTTTGTGGTTGATATCATATCGAAAGTCATTTATTTGTACTTGTTTGTCGCGACTATTTCTTTCAGCGGCCAAGTCTTGCAATTCTCTTTTTGCTTATGGTGGTCCTGACTACTCCTATACTCCCTACTTATTTTCGATTGACTTGGGGTAAAAATGTTTCCTTGCAATTGAAAACGAAGTATTTGCCATTGCTCTAAAAAGAACTGGCTATTATTTGTTATTTCAGTTGTTTATGACCGAGGTATTAACGATGGACAGCATTTTGGTTTATTTGATTTTGAAATTATTTCGCTGTCTTTATTCTGCCAAATTGATATATCTTGATGTTAATGTTTGTGTCTTTTATTTGTGACTTCAACACCAAACGTTCATTCGTTTGTTCATTTTCATACTTTATTCATTTGACTCGCTATGTCCCTTTTGGATATACTAACAGTACTAATGATAATAAAATAAAGATGGGTGACACTTTCTCTCGTTCTTCAGTTTTTAAGATTCTGTGACTTCCGAGAGAGAGAGAGAGAGAGAGAGAGAGAGAGAGAGAGAGAGAGAGAGAGAGAGAGAGAGAGAGAGAGAGAGAGAGAGAGAGGTAATGTAGTTGCGTGTGCCGCCCACGTCTTGTTTATTGGCTTATCTGTATGAAACACCGTCTTGTGAGAGACGAGTAAGTGGGTGTCTGTAGAGATCCTTCCTCTCCTTTTACTCTTCTCTCTTTATTCCTTTCATAGATCTAAAGAGATGTCGTTTATATAATGTCATTTTGCTACGGCCTTTGACAGTAGGGCAAGTTGAGTGTGCAGGAAGGGTGCAATAGCCGCCGTCGTGAATGGCAATGTTTTGTGCCCATTGTTAACTTAATGATAATGGAGCAGTCATTCAAGGAGGCCCAAATTACGGTGGTTTGGGGAAAGGGCTACTATAGTCGATTTGCAGTTTTGTTCTTTTATAACATCTTTTTTTTTTTTCTTTGAAGTATCAGTTATAACTCTTCGCGTGGAAAGGTCGTGATGTCTGTTTTAAATACACCTTGCATTTCAAAACAGTGGAAGATCTTACTCTCTCAATCTGTCTGGAATTCAAGTTGACAAGTGATCAAACTATGGCGATAACTTTTAAACTGTATGAACAAGAGATTGCTTTTGCCTTGCATAGTCCACTGTTGGTGGCTCTGTAGAAGGTCAAGATCAAGGATATTCCTAGAGGTCAAAGGTCAAGTAGGAATTTGTCTGTGGCCATAGAAATTCTAGACGTTTCATAGGTATTTTTGGGGATGATCAGTGACAAATATTCTTCAGTACACTATGTATATACTGTATGCATGTGTTTTTCGGATTTTATATATATATATATATATATATATATATATATATATATATATATATATATATCTATATATATATATATATATATATATATATATATATATATATATATATCTATATATATATATATATATATATATATATATATATATATAGAGAGAGAGAGAGAGAGAGAGAGAGAGAGAGAGAGAGAGAGAGAGAGAGAGAGAGAGAGAGAGAGAGAGAGAGAGAGAGAGAATATATTTATGGCTAGCCTTGCCAAGGACGAAAAGTAGGCTATAAGTGGCTCAAAATTATTTAAATGTCGGCATATCACTCACAATAAAGCTCCATAGTGAAAGCTCTTTTTCATGTCGGAAATGGAATGGTCTTCAACAATGTTTGTATCAGTCCATTACGTAATGCGTAAATTTCCAGAGACGAATCCATTATAGATATTACATTTTATGATGTAATATAATACGAACATAAGATTTAGTTAGTGAAATCATTATAATTATTTATGAAATTGTATTTGACAATATTATACCTCATGTGTTTCCCCCTTTTTACGTTGAATAACAGAATACTTCCGGACAGTTTAACGGGCTTATGTTCACCATTTTTTTGTATCTACTCTCTCTCTCTCTCTCTCTCTCTCTCTCTCTCTCTCCTCTCTCTCTCTCTCTCTCTCTCTCTCTCTCTCTCCTATCTCTCTCTCTCTCTCTCACTATAGCTAACTGTTATAAGTTGAATCCCATAGTGAATTTCTACACTGTCTTTCATTGCAAGTGTATCACCCGAAATTTTAAGGGGTGCCTTCTTCGAAATTAGTGGCATCAGTCTTGTATCCCATTTAGACAAGTTATTTAGAAAACATTAATAGATATGTGAACTCAAAACTTCGATATAGTGACATGGCATCTGTTGTTTTGGTGATCTGCCTCCATTTAGCAAGCCTATCTTTATGCAGAGTTATGCTGTTTACTCTTATGGTTATCATAATCACGCAGGTGAATGGATTAATTTCATTTTCTGAAAATTCAGTCGATTGAAGTTTCAGCGTGGAAGTCTACACCCTTGAGGGAAACTTTTCCACGTGGACCACTTTCCATCTAGTTGAATTGTTAGGTCCAGCTGATTTGCAAGAGGAGGACACACACACACGTGTGTATATATATATTATATATATATATATATATATATATATATATATATATATATATATTTATATTTATATATACATATATATATATATATATATATATGTATGTATATATATATATATATATATATATATATATATATACACACAACATAAACCATGCATGGTATTTGATGAAAAATTTGATTGATAAAGTAAGGAATTGTAGGGAAGAAATGATACTGGTTTTGACAAGGAAGACCGATGTTGAGCATGTGTATGTTTTCAAACAGTCCTGTAAGAACTTTTTAGAAAATATATGTAGCATATATGGACATACAGGAAAAACTTGTGATAGAATCAATAGACGGGTAATATGGAAGGTGTTGTGAGTATATAACATAGATGATAAGGTTGTTAACAGATATTACAGAGTTTATGACGGTAGTAAAGCAGCTGTTAGAATACATAGGTAAGAGAGTGACTAGATTGACTTTAATGTGTGTGTATTATATCTCCAAGGCTATTCGACTTCTTTATGGGTAGAGTGATACGAGGAGTCAGAGAAAGTACAGAAATTTTAGGCTTATTTGTGGATATAAGAAAAGCAATTGCGAAGATTGTGTGGAGGAGCTGATGTTTGGAAATAATAGGGTGCTGATTACGGTCAGAAAGAGAAAATGCAAAAGCGTGTAAAGTAATTTTTAAAGTATCAGCAAGAAGAAAAGGTTTAGGGTAAATATGAGTGAGAGTAAGGTAAGATGTAAATGGGGGTGAGGATGATGGAATTAGGAATCTTAATATAGATGGTTGAAGCACTGAAGTGGATGATCCATTTAATTATTTTGGAGCAAATAAATCAGGCGATGGTAAGGTGGAAGGAGATGGGAGTCACAGAATATGAGAAGCAAGGAAGATAGTAGGGTGTGTTCATATGATTAGTAAGAGACTTGAATTACTTGAGGATTCCAAGATGAAAAATTTTAAGGGGATTGTGAAACAACTCTTCTATGGAAGCGAATTGTGGATGTTGAGTGTGAATGAAAGGGAAAAGGTTGAAGCTGTTGAGATAAACTGTTAGCGCATTGTATGTGGTGTAAGAATAAATGATAGGGTGAGAAATGTGGAGTTATGCAGAAGTGAAAAAAGGTGAGCATAAGTGAAAGGATTTGTATGACTATTTATAGGTGGTTTGTCCATGTGGAGAGAATGGATGACAGTAGATTAGTGAAAAGAGAGTATAATGCAGGAGCTCATGGTGTTTCATAAGGGGTACCGTATATAAACGGTTAAATAGATTTTAAGACGTATTGGAAAGAATATGCCATGATATCCAGGTAGCGCAAGAGTACATGCAATTTAGGAGTTAAAGGTGCTATGTGTGAAATGGAATTCGAAGGAAGTTGTGTCTTTGTTGTGACTAATGTTATGGAAGTTTTCTTTTTACCGAACACGGTCCAACAGTTATGAATGAGGGTGCCAGTGCGTCTTGTGCTGCTTTTTGTAACCTCCCCTGTCTGGGAGAACGATTCAATGCAGGACACAACACACACACACACACACACCCACACACACACACACACACCCACACACACACACACATATATATATATATATATATATATATATATATACATACACACGCACACACATATATATATAATGTATATGTAATATATATATACAGTATATTATATATGTATATATATATATATATATATATATATATATATATATATATATATTATATATATATACACTATATGTTTGAATAAGCCATATATTTTAATACCTTAATGTCTGGATTCTCTTACCGACCTCGTGATCAGAGTCCCAAGGCAAAACCACTCAAAGACAATAGCTTCTGGCCTGTCAGGGAATCGAACCCCTGGTCCAGGAAGCTGGCATGACAGTGACGATACCATTTAGCCGCTGTCATGCCAGCTTCCTGAACCAGGGTTCGATTCCCTGGCCGGGTAGAAGCTATTGTCTTTGAGTGGTTCCACCTTGGGACTCTGAATCATCCTGAAGTCGGTAAGAGAATCCAGACATTAAGATATTGAAATATGTGGCTTATTTGAATATGAAAAACACGTCTAAATGTGCAAAATTTATCATATATATATATATATATATATATATATATATATATATATATATATATATATATATATATATGATAAATTTTGCACATTTAGACGTGTTTTTCATATTCAAATAAGCCACATATATTTTTGATACATTAATGTTTGGATTCTCTTAATGACCTCGGGATCAGAGCACCAGGCGAAATCACACTAAGACAAGACCTTGTGAATGGCCGGGAATCGAACCCTGGTCCGGCAAGTTTGTATTGACAGTGACTACCACTTCGTGGCCAAAGTGGTAGTCGCTGTCTATACAAGCTTACCGGACCAGGGTTCGATTCCCGGCCGGTCACAAGCTCTTGTCTTTGTGTGATTTCGCCTGGAGTTCTGATCCCGAGGTCGTCAAGAGAATCCAGACATTAATGTATCAAAAATATATATGGCTTATTTGAATATATATATATATATATATATATATATATATATATATATATATATATATATATATAAGGTTAGTCTGAGTGCGTTTATATTTAGTTAATATCTTATAAAGATAAAGTAAATAGTAGCCATTTTGAAATATGCTCAAACTTACAGTAACTAAATCCGTGAAGTAGGCGAATTATTATCAGTTGTCAGTTAGGTTATCATTAGATCTTTCTTCATGGAATTCAAATTAATGATGAAAGTTGATATTGAGATCCATGTAGTTTTAAAACCCAACGACTTCACCATTGATCAGATGTAATAGGACGAAAATAGCAGGGCTATTTGTCACTCGTCGGTCCTTTGATTGATTGTTAGCTGAGTTGGCGTCACCCGGACTGCGCTCATCAACAGGCAGAAAGATGACTTATTGTTTGTTCTTCCTTAGTTGTCGTAAAAAGTGCAAACATCAAAAGTATTTCATCTATGTATTTAATAGTGCAACAACGACGACCATATGTTTTTTATCAAGATGAAATTAATTGTAGCAATTTGACACTTTATTAGATAAGGAACATTTTTGCACTTGTATCCGTATTTACTCTAGGGGTTTGTTTTCATCGGGGTTGTTTCTCACCTCACTCGTTTTCCTCTGGTATAAACTTGAATTTATTTATCAAATCATTGGTATGATTTAGCTACATGGCATGGGGCTATGCGGTTTTACACGTTGAAATTTGTTAGGGTTTTCTGTCAGTCTATTTTTGAAGTTTTCCATGTTTCTGTACACTGGTTCTTTAGGCCTGGTTGAATCTATACACAGAAGTTTACCATTTGTAAAGTTTAAGTGTTAGTACCATACGTGTAGAATTCACAAGGTTTACTTATGAAGTGCAAGATGTTTATTTAGCGAGATTAGTAAGCAAAGTATGAATTTAGTTTTATTCTTATTGTGTGTGTGTGTGTGTGTGTGTGTATGTGTGACTCCGTGGCACATCTGTAGATCACTAAGCTCAAACTGAGGGACCAGCAAGAGGGACGACGTGGCACCATCCCTAAATTCTCCGTTGACTTATATAGTTAATTATATACCTTGTTAGTCGACTATTGCGGATCGCAGATATTGTTTTATGAGGAGAGAGAGAGAGAGAGAGAGAGAGAGAGAGAGAGAGAGATTTCCCCCATGCTTCAAAATGTATACCATCAAAGCGGGACGGCCTAGTTGAGGTTATCATACCTCTTCAATGTAAAAATCATCTATTGAATTCTCTCTCTCTCTCTCTCTCTCTCTCTCTCTCTCTCTCTCTCTCTCTCATATATATATATATATATATATATATATATATGTATGTATATGCATGTGTATATATATATATTTATATATATAGTATAGTAAATATATATATATATATATATATATATATATATATATATATATATGTATGTATATATGTATATATATACATACATATGTATAATATATATATATATATATATATATATATATATATATATATATATATATGTATGTATGTATGTATATACATACAGTGAGCGTGGATCTAATGGATGATGTTCTTTTTCATGATGATGTACAGATGTTCATCGCAACAAATAAGCTGTTCCTTTATTTTTTATTCTTTATTGTACAAGTAGATATTTTTTTTTAAAAGTGAGTGTTATTTTTTTTTCGATTCCCCTTTTATATAATATTATATTATTTTTTATTACTTTTTTCGTTAGGAGTCGACAGAAATATTATTTACTATTTCCTGGAAGTCTGCGAATGTGTTGTTGGAGGAAAAGTCATTATATATTTTTGGAAACGATTTTTTTTATTAGGCTTCTCGTGCAAGTGTCTTTCAGTTCTATTTTAAGAGTTTCCCACAAGGGAAGCAAACACATGTTTTTTGTTTTTAAAATTGTGAGTGATTTTAGGAGGAAATGGATGAATGATTTTTTTTTTTTTAGCACTGAAATTACAATTTGTTAGAAATAAGTCATTTATTTTCGTTTGCCTCATTGAGGAGTAATTTTACTCTTATGCTTTTACTTTATCTCTGTGAACTGTTAGAGAAAGAATCTCTCTCTCTCTCTCTCTCTCTCTCTCTCTCTCTCTCTCTCTCTCTCTCTCTCTCTCTCATTCATACACCCACACAAAAAAGTTGCATTTCACAAGTAAGTTCATTCACACCTTATGTCGAAGCGTTTTGCCCTTGAAAAGGGCATTTGTTGTCTCAGTATCTAATGGTATCAACCCTTTACCGGTGACACATAGAAATCCTCTAGATATTGAAATATGCATTTATATTTTCATAATCTATGACATTTTATAAGGTATTTTGGTTTATAGAGTTTTTTTTTATTTTATTTTGTATAATAAGGCTGCGAGGGCCGATTATGGAAGTGACTGTTTTTGTGACTGCCCGACTGGTGGAGGGGATTTTTGGCGTTTGCAAAAAAATCGACATTGATAATAATACAAAATAATGCTAAAAATACATTTATGATTCATTAAAGAATATAAGAAATATAGAATGTAAATTGTAGATCAAAATTCATGTTTATTATAAATGCTCTACTTTCCTTGAGAGCCATTTACGGCCTTGTACACACATTAAAGGGCTGTATAGAATAGGACAAAATTTGAATTAGACTTCAGGCGGAAATGGACCTTGCAGATGTAACATGCAACATTAGACGTCATTGTATGTCCCTTGTGGCTGTATTGTTTACAAGTTTTCCTATCAACAACAGGATAATGACTCAAACCCTTATCATACTTGACAACCTCATAAGACAACACATCTTTGCCCTTTCACAGGGGCGGATATTTCAACTCCTGTTGAATCAGCCTGTCCAACAGCCTGCAATCACAAAGGCCTACCAAGTGTGGGTTTGTAAGCCCTACAGTAGGCAGATACCTGCAATCTGAAAATTATCAATGGCTTGTAGGACTCTTGTATAGCAGCCACGCATTCACAATACACAAATCTATAACATAACCAGGCAAATGCAAGTACCATCTTTTGGATTTCATGGGAGTCCCGTATAAATGCACCAGCATGTCAATTTTGTCAATACCTCCCATATGTGCATTATGTGCATTGTACTCTGCTACCACCAGAGGACGGTTTTAACTTGAGGACAGGATCTACCCCGTTGTCAATTGTAATACAAGTTACTGGCTTATTGTCCTTCCACCTGACAACTATAGTAGCGTTAGATGACCCATGATCTAAAGTCCCCCTTGTTACCTTTTTCGAGTTTATGGCTTTCACAGTAATTGGGTGGGAGGAGGAGGTTTGCCTACTCTGTTTTATCTTGCAGTAACTGTGTACCTGCATTTGTAATTTTCTTTTAGTTCCTGTACACATGAGAGACTTGAAAAATGTTATCAGCGTAATTAATACTTTGGCCAGGACGTTCAATGGTATTACAGAGGGTTACAACAATCTTACAACTCACAGACATTGATGTATGCCTGGTCATCTTCCAACTGGACTCTTATAAGCATCAAATGTACTCTTTCCCTGAAACCTCTTCTTATCATGTATAAAGCCATCATCACTAGCTCTGCAATATAAGGTAAAGCACAATTTGTCAGGTTTATTTTATATATATTGCTCGAAATTACCTGCCATTCTACCCTTGTACCCCAAAATTACTACATCAATACCATATCTGACTGTGCAAGGAACTTTCTAGTAAGCATCTGTTATATAGGTAAAATGGGGCTTAACCTTATAAAATCTATCAATCGACCCAATAGCAGCCATGTTATCTTTGAAATGGATACTTCTCTTCAGTAATCTGAAAGGTTTTGATAACGTTACATTGCAACTTGAGGAACTCTAGTATTTTTAGCTCTATTCATCAACAAAAGGGAACATTCAAATACCAATAAATTGCACAATTTCAACCCTGTTAGTTGCAAAAGTCATGGCAATACTTTTCTGCCTAGCACAAACATTTTCTGCTAAGCAATATGGTCTACCAAATCATGAGGAAAGACTCCAAATATATTCTATACTATAGATGATATGAGTAGGGATACAAAACCCGTCGTCAAAGTTCAGGTGTCCGTTGTCAATGTCCTTGTCCCCCCCGAAGGATCCTGCCACCTAAAATCACTTGGGTTTCATCCCCTTCAGGTTGTTCTTCATCATCCCAAGCTTCATTCATGTTCGAGAACCACTCTCCCAGCAGCCGGTGTAACTGAAAGAGAAGGTAATCATTAATTGTCTTGCACATATTGCAAAAGAAACAGATAACCACAACAATAATCATATTTTGCTCTGATATCCAGGGCAAAAATTAACATAAAGAAAATGTATTGTAAAATAAAAGCAATTATATATGGGTGTACTCTGAATTCTGGGAAAAAATAACAAGGAAATCTATGGTAAAATAAAAAGGGATTATAGGTACTATGAACTCTAAGGAAAAAGTTAACAGTAAGGAAATCTATAGTAAAAGGAAAAGCAATTTTATGTACTCTGAACTCTAGGAGAAAAGTGAACATGAAGAAAATCTATCGGAAAATGAAAAACAATTATATATACTGGGAACTCAAGGAAAAAAGTTAACAAAGAAAATCTATGGTAAAATGAAAAGTAATTGTATGTGCTGTGAACTCGTGGAAAAAAGTTAACGTAAAGAAAATCTATTGTAAAATGAAAAACAAATACATGTACTCTGAACTCTAGGAAAAAAGTTAGCATAAAGAAAATGTTTGTTATACTAAAAGGCAATTATATGTACTCTGAAATATATGTATATATATATATATATATATATATATATATATATATATATATATATATATATACATACACACACACATACACACACACACACACACACACACACATATATATATATATATATATATATATATATATATATATATATATATATATATATATATATATATATCCCTTCAATTTGCCATTACTATCTTCTGTATTGTTGTGAATGGGATTCTCCTTGGGTTTAGTGCGGTTATAAAAAAAACGACGTAGGGGTCTAAAAAAAAAAAATCAGTGTTTGCAGAGACAATCAATAAAAGCCTACATAACTTCGAAATTTCATGTCGAAAGTTTCAAAAAACAAAACATAGTCACTATGGACATTTAAATCTCGTCCCATTAATTTTCCCCCTGCAAAAAATGACGCATTGTGGGCTATTGACGCCCACGTGTAAGACGTATACAAAGGTCCCTTTCACTAAGAAAAGAGTTAAAACTACTGCATGTGATAATGAATTTTTAAAATTTAAGCTTTATGCTTATAGGAAATGTTTGGAGGACACCATACATTGCGGTCCAAAATTTCATTTACAGGCCTCTGGGCAATGACCAAGTAGCGCCTCAAAAACACTGCAATAACCCAATAAACAACACGCGAAATTGCTAAATGACTTGTTGTTATAACTATGAAAGAACGCAATGAAATGAAAAAAAAAAGATAATTTTTGCTTAAAACGTTATTAACAAAAAGACGATGGTAGTGAAAAAGGTTAGCGAAACTGCAAATGCACATTAATTTCAAAGTTTACCTATTCTAAAAGTTTAAAATCACTCATATATTAAAAGTATACCGAGATCTAAAATCACTTTTATCTGAGGTATTGGACCAATAATGACTTGACATTCATAACATAACTTAATTAGAACTATGAAAAACAATTATTGTCCGTAAAAGTTTATATTAGATCAATCAAAGGTACTGTTGTACTTTGACTTGTCACGTAGTTTCATTAACCTTCGTGGGCAAGGTACCCATAAACAGCAAAGCGTTGTCTCACACGACTTCGGAACATGTTTATAGACATTCAACTGTAAATTTACCATAGTATATTTTTCATTCTATTCACTTTTTTTTTTTCTATATAACACAACTATTCAGTTGTTTGTAAACCAAAGACCATGTACTTACTGACGTTATGTAAGGCGTGGGAGAACTTTGTGGGAAACTGTCTGTGCCAAGATCTGTTCCTGACAACATCTAGAACTGAAACTTTAGACGCGTCTGAGAGCGCACTGAGGTACCCCAGCCGATGATTTCACTCTGGGTCTTGAAGAATTAAGCTTTGTGTTGGTCAGACTCAATCTGTCACGATTTCCTTCCATCTACAAGTTTTAGCACGCCCTTTTGTAGTGCATGTTCAAGTTACTGTTTACGGTCACTTGCCGGGTAAAGAGTTGAATATAACCAATGTAGCTGAGGCTATTTTTTACCAAGATCGCCTTGAGAGCGGTTGTTCATAAACTTCATCCTGTACAACATAATGTAGATTTAGACATTAGTTCCTTAGGTTTGTCATACCCAGATATAATAATGCTGGGTAATTCCAGTCTCCCTGAAGCTACTGGGAAAAAGAGAATAGGTGTCCCTTTGCAGAATAATCCAACAAAAACTGATTGAATGCATGAGTCAACGCCACTCAGAATGTTTCTCAATCTTTTTCTTAGCTTTTGATCTCTATGTGGCAAAACAGTTCCAAATATGTCATTTCTGTCATCGGTAGTATGGAATGAAATACTTGGAGGAATGATGAACGCGGAAGTACTGGAATGATGTCTTAAGGAAAATAGAAATATAAGGCATTAAGACCGATACAGTATAACCCTGGCCCTGACCATATAAAAATCAATCAAATTGTCTGAGATAATTTTTTTTTCCTAATTCACTCTCTTTAACACCAGAAAGTAAAATGTGGTTCACTCATAACATCTGAAGAAAAATGAATTTCCTAAATAAAACATTTTTTTTTGGTATATTTGAAATGTAATTTTAGTTATGACATCAGACGTCCTTACTGCTTTGGTGGACCTACTCCGCAACGAATTCCAGACAATACGGAAAAAAATCGACTTTAATGAGGAAATATTGAGGGGTAATTAAACAATTGGAAAATAACTCGTCAAATTCCCCCCCCCCCCTCATTAAAAATCCATCTCATGTCCCAAGGCAAGAATCCCTCAGAATATTAATTAAACTTTCACTAAAATGCAGCTTTTGACTAGTTACATCACTAACCTTTCACCTTACAGATCTCTGGGAAAATCATTAGGAAAGAAATTGTAAACATCTGACTGGTAGTACTCGCCTCCCAACTGACCAATAGGGCTTAATGTCGGAACATCTACGGCATTTCCGTTGATTCGTCATATAGTCGATGACTATAACCTTAAAATCAGACAGTATTTATCCAGATTTTGCTAATGCTTTTGAGGGTTCACTCTCTTCATGCTATACAAAAAAAAAAAAATAAATAAAATAAAAGAAAGATATTATAATACCATGAATGAGTTATGGGTGACGGTAATTAGATCAGTATGGGCTTCCCACTTAACTATGTTAGCTTTACAAAATATTTAAGTATTTTGTGATCTTCATGATCTTGATGAATTTAAAAGAATGCTACTGAGTAGTATCCAGGTTGAGCAGGAACACTCCAGTATTGTGCGCCTACCCAACCCAGTGGACGGTTTTAAATTCATCAACCTATTCTGGAAAGTCACAAACTTACACGTTATATCTCGCCATAAAGAGGGGAACCATTGAAAATGTCGTAATTTCACGGAAATACTTCATACTTAGTTTTGAATTTTCCACTTTTAGTAGCAATCTTGCTATCATCAATACAAATCCACTTCAATCTTGTCTCAGATGATATAGCTATAATCTAACATATACCACACCACATTGTAGTACAGGATCTGTATACTGCGGAATTGTCTCGTTAGTTGCATTTCACCCACCACCAATCAAATACTGTATTTGAAAAATGGTCTACAAATTTTTTACTTTGCCGTATAAGGCAAGATGCGATGCTATCTTTCATTTTAAAGACCCCAATTCAGAGTTAAACTCTATCTGGATCTGGTAAATCTATATCTGTTGTAGTTTTTTAATCAAACATCATTGCTTTCAATAGCTGTTATAAATAGTGTCAGAATTTATGCAGGGGAGGACCTTGACAATGATACCCTTATCCCGAGTGGTAGAACAAATGTGTTGAATCACCTGCATACAATAAACGTAAATTGTATAGTCGATATTTAATGAACCCACCGTCCACATTTAGAAGGTACGGCTAATGTAGGTGAGCCTCCTGAGTGATACAGCGCTTGGTTCACATTTTCTAGATCTGAGGTTTGCCCCTATATTACCGCCCATCATTTTACCTATCTGTAAATGGCACCAGTGTTTATGAGATGTAGATGCTCGGAAGGCTATTTACTCCAAAGGGGAAAGGGTTTCTGGTAAAATAATCTCCCTATTGTAATAAAGAGCAAGTGTCTATGTCTATATATATATATATATATATATATATATATATATAATATATACAGTATATATATATATATATATATATATATATATATATATATATATATATATATATATATTCTTTCTGGTTACGCTCAGCGGCATTGCCAGACGTATAACTACTGTCTCTCACCCTCCCTCGGGTAGGAGTGAGAGGGAGTAGCCATACCTTAGTGATAAGGAGGTACCCCGACAGTCACACTCGGAAACCACAATCTACCACTAGTTGCCGAAAAAGCCGTGTTGTAGTTAGGAAAGGAGGAGGGGTAGGAATGGTTGAATCTGCGTGTGTGTGTGCATATCTATCTAACTATTTAGGCGGGATACACTAGTATTTGCATAAATGATTACACGTGTTTTCTCCTTGAGGGAAGATAACTGCAAAAATTGCTTGAATCCCGTTTCATAGTAGGCATTTTGGAAGACGATTTCTAGTAGGTATCTAATTCACGACTAAGGTCAACAAATCTAGATCTCTACCTCCCTTTGGAGAATCAGAGCAGGTTTTCGGTATATGTGCGTGTGCGTTTGAGAGAGAGAGAGAGAGAGAGAGAGAGAGAGAGAGAGAGAGAGAGAGAGAGAGAGAGTTTGCTTTGGGGATATGGATCCTTTTAAGTCAGTTTCCAGGATTTGAATTTTTATTTATTCCACCTCCCACGCGTGTAGATACGGGAACGAGCGTGGGAGGCGATTTTGCATGTGGATATCCCGCTTCCAAAATTGCTTTGCATATGTTTGCATATTTCTGTTCGTTGTTACATGAATGCAGGTTGTTGATTATGGGATTATGGGGTGGTGGCTTGATTCAAAGGGGGTATGGGTGTGGTATATTAGGGAATGGGGGTCGTGAGTTTGACCTTATCGATGGTTTGTGTTTAGGGAGGGCGACACTCGGTGGAACTTGAATCCCTATTGTGATGTCAAAGATAATAAATGAGATTTTTTTTCTTCTCTTCTTTTTCATCAATTTTTTTTCTCTTCCCTGGAACCACGGGCGTTGTGTGGAGCGTAGGCGGTGTTGGAGGAATCCGCCGAAAGGGAGACTAACATTCTCACCTTTCTTTACTCTCCTTCTTAACTTTGCGCGTGTGTTTAAGTTACCACACCCACACAACCAAGTCATGACTTGGTCACCTACGTCACACACATACACACGCACACACAATTCCATCTCTTCCTACTGGTCCCTCTGCTGCTGTCGTTGGCTTCTTCTGTCTGGATTCATTGGAACTGAAACCGCCTACGCCCTCCTCGCTTCTAATATCGCTCCCTGTCCTTTTTTTAAAAGATCTCTTATGGTCTTCTTTTAGGATATTTAGTTTTGTAACATTTTGTTATTGGTTGATTCAGAGGATCTGATCACAATTCACTGTAGACATTGTGAATGTGTTGCTAAATAAGAAGTCCCAATATTTCTGTATTAGGGAAGAGCATCACTTAAATTGAAATCAGTTAAAAATTATGGCACTTTGCCTTTCTGGATCAATAGTACTTATGCCTGATAGATGATTTTGCACATTCGTTCTTTATTTTTGTATGTATATATTGTCAACTGTGATGAGTGGTCGCTGTGATACTGTAGTAGTGCTGATGTACTTATGAATGTGTCATATTATTCGGACGATTGAATCCCTTTATATAAGCGAGTTTTGTCATTTTTTTTCTGTGTAATTATATAGTTTTCAAATGTGTGCAGTCATTTATTAAGATTCTCAGTACATTGATATTAGCTGAAATGGTATGGATGTTAATTGTGCTTTCAGTTACGCTGTTTATAATTGAATGTGTTTTATGAATACTTCTGTTGATGCTGCTTTTGTAATTGATATTTGTGCATTTTTATTTTCAGAATTTTCGAGTAACATAATGTCAGGAAACTTAATTTATCTTTGTCTCTTCATTCAGTGATCATCGCCATAGATGGTGTCATGTTTACTAAGTGATTTATATTTATTTATAGGAATATACAGTGTTGATATACAGCAGTATAGTAAAAGTCCGATCTCACGGATTTACGTTATGAATTTGGTGCGA
Source organism: Palaemon carinicauda (assembly GCF_036898095.1). Classification (NCBI taxonomy): domain Eukaryota; kingdom Metazoa; phylum Arthropoda; class Malacostraca; order Decapoda; family Palaemonidae; genus Palaemon; species Palaemon carinicauda. The sequence goes on from NC_090730.1 coordinate 122,485,840, forward strand.
TGTACAATACCGTATAATGAGTAAAGTCATTTTGTTCGTGGTAGATTAATATAGTGGCGAATATCTCTGTCTCCTCATTTTAGGATTTGAAACATACGAACAGTTTTTTTGTTCTTTTTATTTTTGTACAGGTTGATATGAGTATTTTCCTATTTTTGATACAACAATGTATCGTTCGTAAAATTTTAAGAATATGAAAATATATTATAAATAACTTTGTGAACTGAGGATTGTCTGGAATTGTTTAACGGAAGTTAAAAGTTATTGAAATGAATAGAATAATTAGCATTTGTAATGAATTAGTAATGAATTATTTTTTTGAGATACTACTCTTTGGTTACCTGTTCATTATTTACCCTTTATATATATATATATATATATATATATATATATATATATATATATATATATATATATATATATATATATATATATATATACACATATACATAAACATCATCATCATCATCATCATCATCATCATCATCTACGCCTATTGACGCAAAGGCTTCCGGTAGATTTCGCCAGTCGTCTCTGTCTTGAGCTTTTAAATCAATACTTCTTACTTCATCTTCTCCCACTTCACGCTTCATAGTCCTCAGCAATTTAGGCCTGGGTCTTCCAACTCTTCTAGTGCCTTGTGGATCCCAGTTGAAAGTTTGGTGAACTAAGTTTGGGGAGTGCGAAGAGCGGGCCCAAATCGTCTCCATCCACCCCTCACCATGATCTCATCCACATATGGCACTCGAGTAATCTTTCTAATAGTTTCATTTCTAATCCTGTCTTGCCATTTAACTCCGCACATTCTTCTGAGGGTTTTGTTCTTAAATCTACAAAATCTGTTGGATATTGTTTCATTGTGATACCACGATACAGTAACACTAACCTCACTAAACTGATAAATATCCTGACTTTTATATGTAATTTTCAAACCGTTTGATTTCCAAATTTTACTTAAACCGAGCCATTGTCTGATTTGCATTTTTCAATCTTTCATTAGACTCAAATTCCGAAGATCCTGTATTAAAGATCATAGTTCCTAAATATTTAAATGATTCCACCTCATTAATCCTTTGCCTTTCAAATGATATTTCATCTTCCATTTGATACTCCGTTCGCATTATCTCTGTCTTTCTTCTATTTATATTGAGCCAAACCTCATGTGAGATTTCATGCCTTCTGGTAAGCAAGCTTTGCAAGTATGTGGTGTTCTGCTAATAAGGACAGCGTCATCAACATACTCTAGGTCTGCTGATTTCCTGCTACTAATCCACCCTAATCTTTCGCCACCATCCCCCAACTCTTCTATGGATTACAAAATCCATGAGAAGGATAGACAACATAAGTGACAGTACATTCCCTTGGAGTACTCCACTGTTCAGTGGAAATTCGTTTGGTAGGACTCCACTAACATTAACTTTGCACTTGCTACGCTCATGAACAGACTTAATCAAATTTACAAATTTAAGAGGAACTCCATAATAACGCAGGACTCTCCACAAAATTAGCCGGTACTCACTACCAAGGGATTTTTCATAGTCCACAAAGGCATCAAAAGTGAATTTTTATATTCTACGCATTGCTGTACCACATTTCTTAAAATGCAAATTTGGTCAGTACAACTTCTACCTTTTGGAAATCCTGCTTGTTCATCTCTCAGCTTTTCATCAAGTTTTTTCGCTAGTCTTTGGAATGAGCATACTATATGTTTTTATGACAACTGACGCAAGTGTGATGCCTCTGTAATTATTGCAATCAGACAGATCTTTTTTTTTTGCCATTTTCACCAACACGCCTAACTACCATTCATCATATTTTGCTTCTTCATGAAACATTCTACTAAATAATCTTGTAAGTATTCAGGGATTCACTTCATTTTCGGCCAATATCATTTTAGCAGTTATTCCATCGTATCCAGGACCTTTTCATTTGTAGTTTTTTAATGATAGCTTCGACTTCAAACACACTGAATTCATTCATGGGCACATCAAGGTCTTCCTCAGCTTCAGGTATATCAATCAAATTATTTCCCCACATCTCTCCTATTCATGACCTCACTAAAGTGTTCCATCCAACGTTGCCTTTCTTCATCCTCTGATGCTATTACAGACATTTTTCTCTTTTTGATGAATATATGCTTCTTCTTTGCCCCAGTAGAGGTTTCATCAATAATTCTATGTACAATTTTTACACTATAACCGCTCCTAAATTCATAGCTTTGTTAGCCTCATCTCTTTCCTGTGTATGTGTGTATATATATATATATATATATATATATATATATATATATATATATATATATATATATATATATATATATATATATTATTTGATTAATCGAGAAGAGTTTCACTTAAAAAATACCGTGATGTAGTTATCTTCGCTCATTCAGTTTTGGGTAGTTATTTTTTTAATTAATTTCTGCCTTTACTAAGATTATCAAGTAGTGTCTCATTAATAAATAATGTTCATTTCCATCTTTTTTGTTTTATTTAGTCTCCTTGTAAGTCTGTACATTTCTCGTTAACTATTTATTTTCTTAATGACATATTTTAGATATTTGCAAAAATATGGAATTACGGGCTCAAATTGATAAAGTATTTTTGTTCTAGGTGGCCAGCTGATACAGCCTTCTCATTAAAAGCTGAGCGGCCAGCTTGATCTCCAGGTAAGGAAATAAAGAAAAAATATTAATGATATCAATGAGAAACATTGTAAGTAAACATGTATAGCGCTTTTAGGATTTGTAGTGTGAAGACGACGAACGTTTTAATGTTTATAATTATGAAATTTTGGACCGAAAATTATTTCAAATTATTAGTGGTGTCATGCTAAGCCAGTCCCATTATGTCTTGCATTATCTATTAATGATTTTGATTTTTGATTCCTAACACAAAACTGGATATGAAGTATCGTTAAAGAAATTAAAGAGTAAAATTCTTCCAATAATATATGATCATCGCCTTTATTATTATTTTGTTCCTATATGTAATGGAAACCATCGACCTTAAATAGGAGTATGGAAATCCCCGAAGTTGAATGGCTGTTAAACTTTGAACTAAGAAAACATTGCTGCCTGCGGGGTGGGAGGTAAGATCCGCCCACCTGACTCCGACAGGCAGTTCACCCTTCACTTTGACTTAGTCCATGGCTGAGTACACACATACACAACTGTGTTCCTTGAATTTTCTTTTAAACTAATCATTTTCTTTTCATTTTTAGAATGTTTGTGAAAGGTTGTGATGTCCGTCCCTATACCAGGCACCTGGTTCTGCTCTGGAAATAAAGGGTGCAGTTTTAGCCGGTTTATGAGTAAACCAGAGGTGGATAATCATGCGCTTTGTAATTTATGCAAGGGGCATGACTGTTTGCAGTCATCCGCTTGTGAGGATTGTGTGGGAGTGGTTTTCTGTGCAGTGAGAGGAATTTGCCACGAAGACGACAAAGAGGGATTCTTGGTGTCAGCGAGTACTCTCTTTCTTCTCTTCTTCAGGAATGAAGCCGACTGTTTCCCTTATGATTTTTTCGAAGGCTTTGTCATCTGAGACACCTTGTCAGGGAAAGGGGAGACTGCCCTTATTCCTCTGGGAGTGGTTTGGAGAAGGCAACACCACCTGTCTCTCTTTCTCTCAACTATTTCCCAGCTCTTTGATTACTGTTGATGACAATAGCAAGAAATTGCATCTTTATAGGTTGTGACTTTTCCTTAGGATTGCTGGTGAACCACCAACGGAGAAACTAACAAAGGCGCTGACATTTGCTAGAACCCAGAAGTCTGCTGCTGCTTCCGCATGTATTTCCCCTGCAGAGGAAGTTTTTGGTGATTCTCTTCCCATGCAAAGGGGCAGTATCCAATTACAAAACCCTGGACTGAAGGGAAGAAGGACATGAAACATTGTGGAATGCCTTTGTCAATTTTTTCCCCTGCTGAGCATTTGTCTCCTACTTTGGACGTGTTGCCACGATCACGCATACAATCATCGAAAGCACACTGAAGAAAATAACGACGATAAGGTCACTCAAGCACAGTACAGACCGGTTGGTTGGAGTATTATGACACACCGAACAATTCCCTTTGCAAGGTTGTGTGGTGATTAATGCTACACTGCTCCCTTACTTCAGAAAGGAAGCTTGATGTCAGATTCTGAAGCGCAAGCGAAGGTTCTGAATGATTGGTATCGTAAGAAACCATGGAAAAACATTACTAGTCAGGACTCCAGTCCTTCTCCTGCCTAGGGATGCTCCTGAGATGCTATAGTGATCGCTCGACTGAAAAGAAAACCTACTGGAGGAAGGAAACGTCATACGATACCTCTGATTTTGCCGATTCCCTAGATTCTGCGTACAGGTAGAAGAAGAAAGATTAAGTGTTCTCTTGATAGAAGACCTATGAGAAGCGACCACCACTTGCACATTCACCGAGGACGGGATCTCTGAGAACACGTTCTCCATGCCCACCTAAGAAAAGCGTACATTCTCTATGTGCATGATTACCAGGAGAGTGGTTTCCACTCGACCGATCGTCATGAAACTGAATGCCATGCGACAGATTGCCATGAGACCAAAAGTGACATGGTTGAGTCTCTTGGTCAGGTTCTTGGCAGGTACAATTGTCTCGGTCTTGCTCTCCATAATGAAGGAAACACGAAGCTTCTCCTTATTCTCTTTCCAAGGACTGAAAGTCGCAATCTTCCTCCTTTCATTCACCATGAGAGAAGAAACCATGCTTCGTCCAGATGTTATCACAATCTCATCATTCTCACTTTGTCACCGCTTAGGCACATCATGGGGTGGGTGTCAGAATCCTACCGCATTCACATCGGCTTTGGTTGATGTGGAATAGGTGTCCACTTCGTCAGAAGTGGAGGCGTTGATGGAGGTCTGGAAGTTGGGGAAGTGGCTGTCCATAAGGGCATTAATTTTGGTCATCAGGTCCTTCATAAGAAAAATATTGACATCGGGGATAGTAGCATATACAGGTTTGGGTAGGCGCCGTCTGCGGCAGGTTGTAGGTGAGCGATACTGGTCTTTGCCCTGAGGACAAGCCAAACCTTTTGGTACCCCAACGGTTGTTGACAGAGCTGAAAACGTTTCGCTATGCGGGCGTCGTACATTATTGGCGTGTCTCCTTGCTTGCACAGCCAATCGGATATTTCGGGAAAAGTGTCCTTGGGGATAGCCACAAGAAGATAATCTACTTTGGTGCTTGACTGAATCATACCCTTGATGCGAAACTGAACTTCAGCACGCTGGAACCAGGCGAACGCTTCTCCGCTGGCAGAGTCAGTGTCGGAAGGCGGCATCATCAAACAATAAGACAGCATTGAGGGGGAAAGGTGAGAGGGAGCTGGTCACTCCGGTGGTCATCAGTGTGCGAGCGAGCAGTTAGGTGATAATTGAGAGATGGTGTGATTGCAACTGATTTTATTTCAAAGCAGCATGAATATGAATACTAGCCGTTCCAAGCAAGAATGGCACAAAAATTCAAACAGTGATTTAAGTACATACAGAAATAGACAGAATATCAGTGAAAGCGGAGAGTGATAACGATAATGTACAAAAAACAATACCGTTATAGTGCACGAGCGTGTGTGATACACGTGCAGTGTAGTGCCTTACAAACACTGTTCAATCACTCAATGACACTATCACTCTCTCACTTGTAATCCAGTTAACTCCTGGTGACTATTCTTCAACCAATTAATTGTTGTTATTACGGTTTCAACAGTAGCGTTGATAAGCATTGTCATACTAATGCTGACCTCTTACGTCCTGACATTAATTTCTATATTCAACAAATGTTCTCGTCAGAGATCATCTCTGTATGTATGTATTATTCTGAGATTAATTTGATTTGCAAACTTTTCCTTTATATTTGTTTTGTTATACAGAATAACCTCTTACCCTCCATAAATGATTTTGTTTGCTCCCTTTAGTTTTTTACTTGCCTTCTTTTACCTTCTCATTTTCTTGTGTATTCTATCTGCTCTCATATACCTCTTGATCTCTTCTAGCAAGCGATTTCCTTATCCCAAGCATTTATTTTTCTTTTCTCTCTTCTTTCCTTCTTCTAGCCACAAAACGTCTCTGTTGTCCCGCTGGTCTATCATGGAATTTTAGGTAATCCAGCTTCAGTCATAGTGCCTCGAACCCCTGTCATTATTACATTCATTTTTCATTAAGTGGTCTTACCATTCAAACTTACTTTTGGTAATTGCATCAACCGCCATATTTTTAACCATTTCCATTCCACATTAAACTTATACTGCATATCTAAATAAAATACATACATACATATACCAAAGGCACTTCCCCCAATTTTGGGGGGTAGCCGACATCAACAATGAAACAAAACAAAAAAGGGGACCTCTACTCTCTACGTTCCTCCAGCCTAACCAGGGACTCAGCCGAGTTCAGCTGGTACTGCTAGGGTGCCACAGCCCAACCTCCCACATTATCCACCACAGATGAAGCTTCATAATGCTGAATCCCCTACTGCCGCTACCCCCGTGGTCATCTAAGGCACCGGAGGAAGCAGCAGGGCCTACCGTAACTGCGTCATAATCGCTCGCCATTCATTCCTATTTCTAGCACGCTCTCTTGCCTCTCTCACATCTATCCTCCTATCACCCAGAACTTTCTTCACACCATCCATCCACCCAAACCTTGGCCTTCCTCTTGTACTTCTCCCATCAACTCTTGCATTCATCACCTTCTTTAGCAGACAGCCATTTTCCATTCTCTCAACATGGCCAAACCACCTTAACACATTCATATCCACTCTAGCCGCTAACTCATTTCTTACACCCGTTCTCACCCTCACCACTTCGTTCCTAACCTTATCTACTCGAGATACACCAGCTATATACTCCTTAGACACTTCATCTCAAACACATTCAATTTCTGTCTCTCCATCACTTTCATTCCCCACAACTCCGATCCATACATCACAGTTGGTACAATTACTTTCTCATACAGAACTCTCTTTACATTCATGCCCAACCCTCTATTTTTTACTACTCCCTAAATAAAATGCTTCAACAAAATAATCAATCTCAATTTCACGATTCTATTATACTGTACTATGTACTTTTCTACTTTGTGCTGCCATATAACCTAGCAATCTCTATTCTTCGCCATTTTCTCTATTCCACGTATGGTTACTCATATGCTTTTCTGAAATATGTAATGTTAACAATCAGTCCTCTTTCCATTCACATTTCCGTATGTCTCTTCGCTGGCATTTACTGTAGGAACTCAATACCTAGCAAAATATTTACCGCTTTTTTTTTTTGGCCCATCTAATTTTGGTTTTGACACACGCTCACACGGTGTGGGGAAACAATGGAGAATTATATGTAGGGGAACATGGCTCTAATCGGATGTTTCGAAGGAGGAAGAGAGGAAAACCTTAAAGGGTAGGATATAACGTGAACTACATATTGAAACAGTTTTTAAGTCCAGGAAATACAAGACTGCGTTCAAGATAGATATCAATGACGAGGTTTGTTGAGAATGATGGGCTACTACTGATGAGCTATCTGTGTAGGTGCATAAATTGGCATATGTTGTGGCATATATATATATATATATATATATATATATATATATATATATATATATATATATATATATATATTTATATATTTATGTATATATAAATATATATATATATATATATATATATATATATATATATATATATATATATATACTGTATATATTATGTGTGCATATACTTATTCTTTCTTAAAATAGTGAGGGGATGGGTAATTGGATTGAGTTTTTTTTTTTTTTTTTTTTTTTTTTTTTTTTTTAAAGAAATGTTCGCTGAGAGAAGCGAAGAGGAGAGGAGAGATAGTGGTTGTTAAAAGTGCAAGCGCCTGGTTGTAACGGCAGAAGGTGTCCCGCAGGCCTCTTCTCTCCCTCACAGGAAGTCGATCCTTGGGGTAGCCGGAACTCCTCCTTTAACAGGCATCATTGCTTCCTTCCTCCTTCCTCCTTCCCTCGTCTTCCTTTTCTAACTTCCTTTTCAGACAACCATCCATCTGTGGACATTGCTTCCGCCTCTCTCTCTCTCTCTCTCTCTCTCTCTCTCTCTCTCTCTCTCTCTCTCTCTCTCTCTCTCTCATCCTAAGAGACCGAGTGCTGTCTCGCAAGAGTAGTGCCTTGTATATCATTTCATTATGAGATAGATTTTTTGGTAGATATGCGTGCGTTCAACAGTTAACCTTTGTGTGCGTGCGTTTCATTTTATTTTTATCTGTGCGTTGTAGTGTTGAATTAAAATAGAAATAAATCGTCAAACTTGACCTTTTTATGAACTCGGGACATTTTCATCGAATCGAGAGATGTGGCTGATGTTTTACCGGAAGCAGTTTGACTATAAAAATATATGATGAGTCAGAGCTTCAATAGAAATATATTTCTATTCAAATGATTGAATTTTCAGTGCTTTGATTATTATTTTTTCAATTCTCTGTCAAGGATTCGTTGTTTAATTTCTTTTGTCTTACGAAAAACTGTTCTATTTTAGATTGGCAATTTTTGGTTGTTTTAATTAACGATATAACAGGTCAGTACATTTTTATTATTATTATTATTATTATTATTATTATTATTATTATTATTATTATTATTAATAATATCCAAGCTACAACCCTAGTTGGAAAAGCTAGATGCTATAAGCCAAGGGTTCCAATAAGGAAAAATAGCCTAGTGAGGAAAGGAAATAAGTAAATAAGTAAATGATGAAAACAATTTAACAATAAATCATTCTAAAAACAGTAACAACGTCAAAACAGATATGATATATCATATATAAACTATAAAAAGACTTATGTCAGCCTGTTCAACATAAAAACATTTGCTGCAACTTTGAACTTTTGAAGAACTTTTTCGTATAGGCTATGTGTATGAACGGAATTAATATATTTTTCTTTTTATGGGTGATATATCTTCAGTGTTATTTGAATATTCGTACAGATAGTTTTTTCTATTCATGAGCTTTATTGTGTAGAAATTATGGTTTTTGGTGAGCTGGTTTCTGGTGTCTGTTAATCTGGCTGGGAAGCTGGCGTTAAAATGACCCATTATTTGATTTGGCTCACATTTATTCGTAAATGTACAAGACGTGGATTTCTATATCTACTGAAGAAACTAGCAGTCTGAAAATATGATAATAGATAGAGAATATTTTAGGTTTTCTGAAGTAATTATAATATTTTAAAACTCTAATTACTGTGTTTTTCACATGTGTAATAATAATAATAATAATAATAATAATAATAATAATAATAGTAATGATAATGTTGGTGGTAGAAGTAGTATTAGTAGTAATTATATGTTTTGTAAAAGTATTTAAAAAACTAGCTACTCTTATTATAGCAATAATGACAATAGTAGTAGTAGTAGTAGTAGTAGTAGTAGTAGTAGTAGTAGTAGTAGTAATTATATGTTTAGTAAAAGTATTTAAAAAGTTAGCTACTATTATTATAGCAATAATGATAGTACTAGTAGTAGTAGTAGTAGTAGTAGTAGTAGTAGTAGTAGGAGTAATTATATGTAAAGTAAAAGTATTTAAAAACTATCAGTCATATAGTTCAAACATATAGGTATGTTAAATAATGAAATCTTAACACCTTAGGGGATCAACATTGATCCAGTTCGATAGGCCACAACCATTCTCTCTTAGCTGATCAGTCAGTTTGGCAAGTTTCTTATGACACATTCTGAATTCAGATGTTTATATTTTCTTGAATTATTAATAGATATATAATGATAAGATTTATATTTAATTTTCTGAGTGTAATGTTATGCATGAATACAGTGAATTAAAGATGAAACCATTCTTGAAATCTGTTCTAACCTGCCTCAGGTAGACAGGCTCGTGTGCTATCAAAAACGTCTGCCATTGCCTGTCGATGAATCCTTCCTTAGTATGGAATTTGAATATTGGGGATAAAGTTTATGAGTTGGCACTTTTCTAAAAATGCAAAGTCCATTTGTGCCTCTTCGAGTTATTGGAGTGGGTGGCCTTTGTCGAGCTGCTATCCTTCCATCCGGGTAACATTCAGTTATTATTATTATTATTATTATTATTATTATTATTATTATTATTATTATTATTATTATTATTATTATATATATATATATATATATATATATATATATTTTTCTTTTACAATATGCCTAGCTATAACCTTAGTTGGAAAAGCGGATGCTGTGTAAGCCCAAGGGCCCCAACAAGGAAAATAGCCCAGTGAGGAAAGGCAATAAGGAAATGCACAAGAGAAGTTTAAGAACTATAACAACATTAAAATAAATTTTTCATATATAAACTATGAAAACTTTAAAATAACAAGAGGAAGAGAAATAAGATACAATAGTGTGCCTGAGTGTACCTTCACGCAAGAGAACTCTACCCCAAGACAGTGGAAGACCATGGTACATAGGCTATGGCACTACCCAAAACTAGAGAACAAAGGTTTGATTTTGAGTGTCCTCCTAGAAGAGCTGCATATGATAGTTCATGGAGTTTGAAAGAAACCCCAAGTTTAACGAGGAAATTATTATTTATGGCATAGCTAAACATTCTCATGTTCATCTTTATCACAATAAAAGAAATTAAAACATTTTCAAACTTCTACCTGTTTCTATGAGCTCCAGTATGAAAAACAAAACATACTTTGCAAAACAGTAATGTTTGTGAAAAGCATGCAAGTCAGGAGAGGAAAATGAATGAATTATTAATCCCTATGACTTTTTAACTGATATGGAAACTAGTTCAAATCACAGAATTAATTTACTGATGAATACATATCCTCTCTAAGAATGAGAATAGCACAGTTACTGGCAAATTGGAGTGCTGTTGAGAAGAAGATTAGATCTATAGAGAAGGTACCTTATAGAATTAACTCCACTGTGGCGCCTATTATTTTCAATGAAACTTGCCCAAAAGAGGGTGTCCTACGGAAATGATAATGATGATCATATTTATGATGATAATAATAATAATAATAATAATAATAATGATTATTATTATTATTATTATTATTATTATTATTATTATTATTATTACTACTACTACTACGACTACTACTACTACTACTACTACTACTACTACTAGCAGGTGTAACTCGGGACGGATATTGTTTGTGAGATCGCCATTGGCCCTCGTTAATGTCGCTCACTATCACGCAGTTCACTGTAATGTTGCTACATTTAACAGCATATTTAAGAAGACTACTTGATAGCTGTGTCTTTTCAATTGCAGTTATTACCATGAAATTTGTCAGGAACAGAGAAACTATCTGTTTCACACCAATCTCTGAAATTTTCATTTGGGTATGTGAATTATTCTAGGAACAATTTACGCCACCGCCGAAAATAACCATTCAATCCATACCGAAATAAACGTTTGCTGTGGCTTTTTTTATGGCAGACATCAACATAAAAATTGTTGGACAAAGTAGCTACCCATCCCATAAATCCCTGAAAATTTCATTTAGGTATGTGAAGTATTCTACGAGTAATTTACGACGCCGCCGGAAATCGGCCTCTCGTAGATATAAAAAAAATGGCTATTATGACTTTTCTTCGCAAGTATCAATACAAAAATTTGTATGAATATAGTTCTCATAACACCCATCAACCCTATGAAAATCATTTGGATATCTGTAAAACTCTAGGTGTAGCTTGGTCCTCCTCACTGATTTGTTAGCTAAAAGTCGTCACGAACAAAAGTGTCAGCCAGGGTATTCCTATAGCAGGTATAAACATGGAATTTGGCAGAAACAAAGTTTACATATATCTAAAATTCTAAATATTCCGTTAAAATTTAATTTGAATATATTTATTTGTATAGTAGTTATTGTCCCCACCGCAGAAAATATCAGTTGTACCCCCACCCCCGCTCCGAAATCTATGGTTAGTGAATGACTGAGCTATGGGTTGGGTGAGATATCTTTAAAAAAAAAATGACGTTTCATATAAGGTCACCCACTTCTTTCACTACAATTATTATTATTATTATTATTATTATTATTATTATTATTATTATTATTATAGTAATAAAATGCCTGATGAGTAATTTCAATCTGCGAGGTTTTAATAGGTAGTCATTAGCCTCGTCTAACATTTTATGCATTTGTTGTCGTTGTGTTGGCTCTTCTCCGAGGAAAGTATTAATGAGAGACATTTCCGGCGTAGATCCATCTGTTAGAATGCATCTCCAAGACACAGATTGTAACCGGAAATGAGTGGCCATGACAATTATTGAAGCCGTCTTAGGTACGGGTGAGACCAGGGAGGCAGCGATTAATGGTGTTTGGCATACCTGCTCGTTTATGAGTTATTCTTTTGTCTATAAATACTCTCTTTCTTCAATTTTTTTTGGACCGTTTTTTGTGTATGTTTGGGATGCATTTTTACTTTGATCGTACCCCCAATAAAATGATGTTTTCCTTTATAACTTTACAAGGAATGAATGTTTGACTTTTGCGTCTTTCCAGATATGAATTCCAACCTGGGTCGAAAGTGAAGATGCTTAAGATAGTCGATTTAAAGTTATCAAGAAATTATATCCTTGCCTTTTGCTTTTCACTCATCCCTCCTTGATGTGGGTTCACGCCTGCCGTAGAGTCTTTGCACTGCCACCATTAGCTAATTTAAATGTTATATGGATATATATATATATATATATATATATATATATATATATATATATATATATATATATATATATATATATATATATGTATATATATTATTTGCTAAGCTACAACCCTAGTTGGAAAAGCTGGATGCTATAAGCCGAAGGGGTCCTAACAGGGAAAATAGCCTAGTGAAGAAAGGAAACAAGGAAAAATAGAATATTTTAAGAACAGTAACAACATTAAAATAAATATTTCCTATATAAACTATAAAAACTTTAACAAAACTAGAGGAAGAGAAATTAGATAGAATAGTGTGCCTGAATGTACCCTCAAGCAAGAGAACTCTAACACAAGACAGTGGAAGACCATAGTACAGAGGTTATGGCATTACCCAAGACTAGAGAACAATCGTTTGATTTTGGAGTGTCCTTCTCCTAGTAGAGCTGCTTACCATAGCTAAAGAGTCTCTTTTACCCTCACCAAGAGGAAAGTAGCCACTGAACAATTACAGTGTAGTAGTTAACTTCTTGTGTGAAGAAGAATTGTTTGGTAATCTTAGTGTTGTCAAGTGTATGAGAATAGAGGAGAATATGTAAAGAATAGGCCAGACTAGTCAGTGTATGTGTAGGCAAAGGGAAAGAACCGTAACCAGAAAGAAGGATCCACTGTAGTACTGTCTGACCAGTCAAAGGACCCCATAACTCTCTAGCTGTAGTATCTCAACGGGTGGCTGGTGCCCTGGTCAACTTACTACCTATATATATATATATATATATATATATATATATATATATATATATATATATATATATACATGTATATATATATATATATATATATATATATATATATATATATATATATATATATATATATATACACGCACTGTGAAATACACAAATCCTTGTATGTAATGATATATGAAGTAGACCAACATTCATGGAAAAGGAAATCTATAATTAGATTTCGAAAGGAACATCTCTCATCGTTATCACGAAGAGGAAGAAAGATGGTCCCTATCGAAAGCTAAGAATAGATTATCGTTTTTGTTAACGTGGTTTATGTTTATATATATATATATATATAAATATATATATATCTATATATACATATATATATTTATATATATATATATACATTATATATATATACACATATATATTTATATATTTTTATATATATTTATATACACACACATATATATATATATATATATATATATATATATATATATATATATATATATATGAGTGTGCGTGTGTGTGTGTGTGTACACGTGTACAGGAAAATTCACGGGGACACGAGTTTCTCGATTGCAATAAAGCACAAAGAAAAATTAATATATTGAGTGAATCCTGACCGTTTTTATCAATACGATTGATATATTCAAATAGATAATGTCTGTGTGTGTGTTTGTGTGTGATTGAGCCATTCGTTTAGTCTTTTTTACTTTGTGGTCTTTTTTTTCTAACCACCCACTTCCGGCCGCTCCTGTCTTTGCGGACGCTTTGGAATTCGAATCTGTTCCTTCTTGTGTGGGTTCTACTTTTCTTTGAATCAAAACTAATGTAAAATTAATCAAGCAAACTTTTG
>NC_090730.1:122502588-122505088 GCF_036898095.1 Palaemon carinicauda
TCCTGTGAATGTATGTCATTTTAAGTCGTCGGTTACTCTTAACTTTCCAATGGCACAAAACCTTCATTGGAAACCTAAGATAAGCAAGCAATGAATATACAGTAGGACATAAGTCTAAGGGTGTAGCTTCTTTTTTGTCGGGTAAGACGATTTAATCTACAATATGTTAAATTTGGTGAGGTTACTACGCATACTACTGGCATAATTTTAGGCAAGGGTAAAGGTTGCCCCGATGTGGGTGAAGCTAGGTTAGATTAGGATATGGAGCATTCATTTCTAATATTTTCTGGTTATATAAAGGGTTTTTCCTGTTAAAGCGTTGGCAATGGTTCTTCCCTTGGGAAATTTGATTTTGTGCAAGAATAGAAATGCTAATCGTTTCATATATATTTGTATTTATGATCAGGTGGAGAAAATAGATGATTATAATCAATCTATATATATATATATATATATATATATATATATATATATATGTATATATATACATCTCTATATATAATTATATATATATGTATATATAATGCGAGTGTGTATATATTTATATATATATATATATATATATATATGTATATATATATATATATATATATATATATATAAAATAAAAGAAAAAACATTCCCATTACAAACATAAAAGCTTACAATATACTTAGAAAATAATATTCATATATTAATATCAAGGACGAATTAATTCGACATTGACAAACAAATAAATACAAAGTTTTCTGGCAAAAGGAAAGTTAGAAGTTCTTGAAAGCAAATATTACGTGTCCAGCTGTTATTCAAATAACGTTCTACATATTAGTTGTCTTCTGGGTTTTCCCAATTTATTTAATGGTCGCTAGCCACTTATTCATGATAGCAATACTAACTTCCTTTATGGAGTATTAAAATTTTTTTATTTGCCTTTTCTTGTTAAATAAATTTACTGTAATTATCATATAGATATTGTATTGAACGTCTTTTGCAAATTTATTGTTTCATTAAGAAACATCAAGGGTATATATATATATATATATATATATATATATATATATATATATATATATATATATATATATACTGTATGTTTATATATATTGTATATATATATATACATATATATATATATATATTTATATATATATATATATATATATATATATATATATATATATATAAAATATTATATATACACACGCACGCACACACCCACTCACACAGAAGAATATCCCAGTCTTGAGCTAGGACTATTTAATTTAAATCAGTTTAAGAACCAGATATTCCGGAAATCGTTCCATCCATTCCATTGTGGTACCTTGACGAAAATAAGTTATCTCATGTAATATGTCAATAGTATAGAATTAGAATTATATTTTCAGTAAATAGATTATTAATGAATGATGATGTACACTCAGTTAGCCAATGCAGTAAGTTAAATACCAAGTAACAACAACGAATAAGTTCTAATCTACAGCTCAAAGAACAATTATAATATTTTGGAGAGGAACCGAAACGATATTGATTTAATCATCCATTAAATTAGTCCTAAAAATGTCAGTATGGTATTTAACTTTCTATCTCATTCATTTTTTCCCGGTTCATATATTTAATTTATCTTTTAAAGTAGTATACAGACTATAATAATATAATAAATCAGTCTCCCATGTTATGTCATGCCATTTTTCTAGTCAAGTTTTTGTTAGATATGATGACACGTTTTTTGAACCTGCTTTACACTAGTATTTGAAATGCTGCGAGAGTTCTTTGAATGTTATACTTATGGTAATTTTGATACATGTCTCATTTACGAGAAATTAATAAAGATTTAAAGAATACCTGAACCCTGTGAGGCTTTATTCCACATATTCCAGACCAACTTCATGGTACGTAGTTTTCTTTGGTAGGTTACGGGCGCACATTTAGCCATAAGAATAAGTTAGATTTTAAATGAGAGATCGTTCATATCGTATACATATAAATCCTGCGAGACTTCTTTTTATACTTGAAAAGCAATGATCTGCCTACCCAATGAATGCTTGTAAATCCTTTGTATTTATTTCTCACCCACATATAAATTCAATCGTAATTTCTGATAGAGAGAACGCGTTGAGTAACTACCGTATGTAGAAATAGTATTTCCGTCATCCCTTCACGCAACGACCTCAGAAATCTATTCTCCAAATTTGCAATGGGGTTAAGGCAAGGGTTTGGTAGAGACTCGATCCTCTACCGTATATTCCACCCCCAAGGGATTGGTGCTCTGGCGTGGGAGTGCCAAATGCTCCACATCCTCATAAGTCTGTGATGGGAAATTTCATCAAATGAAAGGGAAGTCTAATCGCCTTTTTTATTAGGTTAGCTATTTACTGCTATAATTTTGAAAAAAAAAACGAAATAAAAAGTACACACGCACGTGTATATATATATATATATATATGTATATATATATGATATAATATATATATATATATATATATATATATAAATTATATATATATATATATATATATATATA
>NC_090730.1:122510088-122522588 GCF_036898095.1 Palaemon carinicauda
TTTGTAGGAAATGGTCCTTGAATTTATTTAAATCTTTTTTTTATCATTGCAGTCATAGTCAGTTTTAGGTCCGTTTTTTCTTTATCTTTTGTAAATGCAAAAATCCTGTTTTGAGCTTTTTTACACATCTGAAACAATACAGCGACTGGCAATTTTTAAATCGATTTTGTTTTTCAGGAAATTTTCCAGCTTCCCTTTGCAGATGAATTCTCCGTTGTTCAGGTTTTCGTGTTTGTGGAGATATTGTTAATATAATATACGTAGGTTATTTATCATTATATTCTGTCATGATCCAACAAAAACATATAAATACATCATACACTTTCTCGGTATCCACCTTATGGTGACAGAAAGGGCTTATGTTGCATTTCTTCAACCATCGTCTTTTCACTATATGTTGGTGACTCTTCCGTATGTTGACCTTGACAGTTTTCACAATTCTTTTAAAATTAGGTTTGGAGCCAAACTCCTATTCCACAATGACTCCAACACACAACAGACGATTAACCACCAGTATTACTATAACACTGCTTAGCGCAAGAGAGGCATACATGATTTTTCAGATGAAAGGTCCTAAGTAATTTTGAAGTATGAGTCACTGAAACATTCATATTTAACGACTAAGTCAAAGATGAATTCTCAATGCAAAAAAAAAAAAAAAAACCACTGTTGGTCATTTTATATAGTCAAAAGGTTCAACAGGAGCAAGCCGAACTTCCTACCATTCCTTGCCATTTTATTTCTGTTTGCCATCTTTACTTTTCTTGATATGAGACCCTTGCGTTTGAAGTATTACTTGTTCTCTATTTATCCGTTATTTCCTATTTCTCTTTGTCTTGTGTTTTGCACAGGGCCAAGCCAATTCATACCAGTAAGCTGTGTTTATCATCCATTGCAAACACCAATATGCTACCCTTTCAGTTTTTCTTACATCAGATATGCAATAAAGATAATTTTGTTAACAGCTTCAACATATTCAGTTTTTGTTTTATGCTTCACATCAGCATCTAATTTCCAAATCATGTAGAAATGTGGCTTTGTAGTATTTTCCTTCATTCTGATATTGATTTTCATAGATAGAAGTCCTCCTCGCTTCCAAGTCTTTTGCATGGATCCAGCTGCCTCCCATATTTATCTAATTGTGTGGCCCACTTCCTCTACCTTGTGGTATCATCCGTTGCGTTCACTTTTTAGTGCCTTTAAAACAAACCAGTATAATTAACATTCACTGATCTATTTTCCTGGTTTCCAATAAAGTTATACTTTCATAATTTTATCTTTGCTCATATTCAGCAATATATATATATATATATATATATATATATATATGTATATATATACATATATATATATATATATATATATATATATATATATATATATATATATATATATATATACACACACTGCTTATATGTATATATATATATATATATTATATATTCATATGTATATATTTATACATATAAATATATATATATATATATATTTATATATATATATATATATATAAAGATTTGGTTTCCCAGACTTGAATGCCTTCCCCATCCATTACTAAATCTTTAATGAATTGGCATTTATATCATTATACCATTTATAAGCAGCCTGTGAGTGAGTCTAAAACCTGTTGTTGTTTGCTCAACAGTCATCAAATGTAAACAGTCATTGCGATGTTCATATACGAGCAACTATATAGCATTAGCATATCCTTTCTTCGCCCTCTTCCCTCTGTTCGGTTTCCCTTTACTGTCGCTGTACGTGTGTATGTGTATGTATCGTACTTCCGGTATTCTTCCGGATGATTGTCGAGATGTGGTTAGGGGGTCTATCCAGTTGAGGGGAAGTTGGCCTGGACTAGGAGAGAGGGCTAGAGGGTGTATTCAATGTAGTCCATAGGACCGACAGACGTCCGGACACCCGACCACGCAATTTTGACTCCCATTCCCCCGAATCTGTTCGCACCCCGGAAGATGAATGAATGGAAATGACATCTGTAGTGCTGCTTTAGAGGGGACGGGTGACACTAGGGGGTTGGAGGACTAGGTAATTGACGCGTTGAATTATAGAGAGAGAGAGAGAGAGAGAGAGAGAGAGAGAGAGAGAGAGAGAGAGAGAGAGAGAGAGAGAGAGAGAGAGAGAATACGCCTGTATGAAAGTGCTCGAGAGAGAATAAGAATACGCCTGTATGAAAGTGTTCGTTTTCATAAACGCACTTATATATATATATATATATATATATATATATATATATATATATATATATATATATACATACAGTATATATATGTGTATATATATATATATATATATATATATATATATATATATATATATATATATATAATGTATGTATGTATGTGTGTATATACGTACGTACGTACGTATCAACACAATATCGTGTTCAATAGAAAGAAAATTTGTACCTTACATCGGGATCGACTCATACAGTAGTCTCTTCAAAAGAAAGGCAAGGTTGCTATCAATCATGCAACCTTAAGCCCAAAAAGAAGTCAGAGCCGAAATGCGAATTGCATTTCAGGATTTACTTCCCGAGACCCGTCTTACATATCAGCGAGCTTAACTCATCTCTCCGACTCATCAGGTGACCCAATTGATAAATTTTAATTCGAATTACCCCTATGAGTCAGTGTATAATGGCATGATTGATTGCGATCTTGCCTTTCATTTGAAGAGACTAGGGTTAGATCCTAATGTGATATATATATATATATATATATATATATATATATATATATATATATGTGTGTGTGTGTGTGTGTGTGTGTGTGTGTGTGTGTGTGTGTGTGTGTGTGTCCACTGAAGGACAAGGACCCCAGACATATCCTTCAACTCGCATCTCTGTATGGGTTTTCTATACCCGCAAATTTTCTTAGTTCATCAGTTTATCGCCTTCTCTTCCTTCCCATGCTTCATTTGATATCCTTAGGAACCCATTCTGTTATTCTTAATGTCCATCTATTTCCTGTCATTCTTATTATATATCTTGCCCATGTTCATTTCTTTTTCTTACATGCAGTTAGATTATATTTTATTAGTTTGCTTTCGTATCCAGGTGGCTTTTTTTCTGTATATTATTGTTATTCCCATCATTATTATTTCCATAGTTCTTTGATTTGTAGCTCGCTTATGTTCTAAGGCTTTAGCAAAGCTCCAACTTTCTTATGCTTACGTTAATACTTGTAGATCCATCTGATTAAATCATCATCATCATCATCTCCTCCTACGCATATTAACACAAAGGGCCTCGATTAGATTTCGCGAGTCGCCTCTGTCTTGAACTTTTAATTCAATACTTCACCAGTCATCATCTCCGACTACACGCTTCATAGTCCTCAGCCCTATAAGCCTGGGTCTTCCAACTCGTCTAGTACCTTGCGGAGCCCGTTAAATGTTTGGTGAACTAATATATCTTGGTGATCTGATTAATGCTTTTTTTTTCAGAGAAATTGGCATCTTAATTTCCATAGTCTCATTCTTTTACCAAAGATCTCCATCCCATGCTTATCCTTCTTTTAATTTCGGTCTTATGATCTGGGGAAACACGTATACTGTCTGTCCTATGCATGTATATTCATTAAAAATCTCTAAGAGGTTCGTCCATAACCCTCATTTGCTTTCTGTCTGCACTTTTATTGAATATTATTCCTATTAATTTTGAGTCCCGAATTTCTTCTTTCTCTATTCAAATATTCTATCATCCTTAGGAATACCTCCTATGATTCACTAAACAGAACTGCGTCATCTGCAAATCTTAAGTTGTCAAAGTATTCCCTGTTAATCATAACTTCTACATTTTCACAATCTAAATTTTTAAAAACTTCTAGACATGCTGCCAATAATTTAGGAGAGATGAGGTCTCCCTGTCTATGTCCTTTCTCAATCGAACTTTTGTCACTATCTTTTCATAGTTTTAGGATTGCTGTACTTCCCGTATGACTATCTTCAGGTGTTCTAACATAGATTCATCTATTCCTTGTTTTTGAAGGGCTTTCATTACTACTGAAGTTGAGAGAGAATCAAAAGCTAATAGTCTATAAAATTCATACTTAGTGGTTTGCCATACTCTGTTGATTTCCATTTGCTGGTTAATTACATGGATATGGGGAATTGTTGAATACCCACTTCTAAAGCAGGCCTGCTCCCTAGTTTGATTAAAGTCTACCAGTCGTTTTATTCGACTTAATATGATCTTTGTAAATATTTAATGTATTACAGAGAGTATACTTACTGGGGAAAAATTTTTAGGTTCATCTGTCTCCCTTTTTGAGAATTATTATAATGATAATTTCTTTTTCCAAGCTGTAGATATAGAGCATTCTTGAAGACATTTCGTGTAAAGTTCAGCAATTTTACTGCTATGAAATCTCCTCCATTTATTATTAAATCAGTTGTTATGGCATCTGCTGTTTTGCTTATTTTCATGCCTTTTAATGCTTTCTTTACTTTCTCTTACTGTTACGGTTGGTACTGGGTCAGGTGTTACATTATTTCTATAGGCAAAGTTATTTATATCATTTGTATATATATATATATATATATATATATATATGTGTGTGTGTGTGTGTGTGTGTGTGTGTGTGTATGTGTGTGTGTTTTATTTGCTTGCATTTGGACGTTCATATATATAATGTCTAGTTCTTAGGATTCATTATCATAAAATATTGGTGTTTTATTCACAACATTACTTGTTCAGGAGTTTATGTCACCTGATTAATCCTTCCCTGAATTTTCCCTAATACGTCTGATCGGAATTTGCTGGAAGAATTGTCGGCTATTCTTTTATTTATGATCAATTTCACAGGTAACTTAATCTCAGGTAATCATGTTTTGTATGGTATACACACACACACACACACACACACACACACACACACACACACACACACATATATATATATATATATATATATATATATATATATATTGTGTATGAGTGTGTCCGTCATATATTGTGTTCGTTTGCGAGAGAGAAGGAGTGGGGGAGTGTCCTAGCTATTAATACCCAACATGGAACGTGCGATACGTTGGAATGAATATCTCGGCTTAAGGAGTGCCCGATTTATATTCATTTGCGAATGCCTTTACGTTCATTTGGAAGTAGCTTTGGCACACGAGTCTCTTGTTTGTCCTTGAAGAGCTGAACCATTTTTATAGTCTTTCGTTCATTTGATTTTAGTGTTCCTTTATTTATGAGTTGGTAAAGTTTTTTTTATAGTAGGTTTTCTTTTTTACAATATTTTGAAAAAGCTTTTCATATAAACACATTTTTATACTTTAACATTGGTAGTTGTATTCGTTTTACAATGGTTAACATTATTGTAAAAAATTTCAGTTCTTTTTTGTTGATTTACCTTGATATTTGATTTTTTTCCGCATTGGTAGAAATATATATGTAGTTGGTTTTTGTTTTTATACATAAATTTTAACTATACAAGTTTGGTTAGAATATGTATTACTCTCTGATTTGTTTTCAGTACGTGTTTGTAGTTTAATGTAGTCAATTTATAACTTTGATAGGCGTTAATTAAGCTTTTAAAGTATTACAGATCTATTATTTGTTTCATTGACTTATATTTATGAGATTTGCATGCACAGGAAAGGATTAACAAATTCTGAATGTGTCGTGTTTTGATCGTTGTGTAGGGAACTGAATGTGATTGGTAGGCGCAACATACCTTCTAGTTTGTTCTCGAAGCAATTTCTCATTTGAATCCCAGTGTGGCACAACCGAACCGATTAAGAAAGTAGCGATATTCAAAGAACTCTGATCTTAATAAAGCGTTGTTAGTCAATATATCTATCTTAGGCTTTCGTTTTGCCCCTTTTAAATGATAGATGGTACTATACACAATGGCATATATATATATATATATATATATATATATATATATATATATATATATATACATACACATACGTATAGCACACACATACACACACACACACACACACACACATATATATATATATATATATATATATATATATCTGTGTGTATAATGTATATATATATATTAGTGTATGCCTGTATTATGTATCTACTGCATTTCTGTGTAAGGTTTTATACAAATACAGTATGTAGTAAAAAAATACAGTACAAGATTAATATATATTTTTATATAGTTTGTAGTGTTAATGAAATAAATGCATTAGAATATATCACTGTATAACGAAAATCCTGTATATATTTTAATTTTTGCAACGTTAAACATTACATGTATCTTTTATGCGTCTATGTGTAATGACATTTGTTTGTATGTATGCAATTGAATGCAATGAGCTTTCCGTTTGTAGTAGGACATGATATGTTTGTTCTGATCGCCTTGCTAAATGAGTGTTATTTGGGTTACTGTTTGCAGATGCTTGCGGACGCGAAGACGAGCTGCTGTTAGCTTGTTTAATCTCTCTCTCTCTCTCTCTCTCTCTCTCTCTCTCTCTCTCTCTCTCTCTCTCTCTCTCTCTCGCCCCTTCCTCTGGTATCGTTTGTAATCGTTAGCTTTGATCTGCATTTCCTCTGCGTGTCGCTCTTCTTTGGCTCTTTCATCTTTCGGTTGCTGTTCAGTCTGTTCGTCAGTAGGAAAAGCCCCATTGCTGGGCAGTACCAGGGCAGCGACAATCTCTGTTGCTTTCCCTTCTACAGCCGTCAATGACTGTCCTTTGCTCTAATAGAAGTATTTAGAAGTTTCAATGCTATGTTTAAGGTGCTGTTTTACAGCCGTAATTGAAGCTCAGTGCAGCAAAAGCAGCTTCGAGAGGTAGCAGCAGCAGCAGCAGCAGCAGCAGCGAGATGAGCTTGGATGGCCTCCAACCGGATATCCTGCCCTGTTGCTTCTGGTGTGCTGCCAGTCCCCCACCCCAAACCACTACCCTTCTCGTAACCAATCATAATTACTTTTGTTTGTGACGTCACTTGGTCTGTCTGTTATAATTGGACGGCTTACTAAGCATTTTGATTGCCTGCATATTGCTTCAATAAAGAATGCAAAACATTCTTGGATATGTGTGTTTGATGCGTACAGTATTGCATATATATATATATATATATATATATATATATATATATATATATATATATATATATATATATATATATATATAGGGTATGTTTTAGTATGTATGCGTGTATGTATGTTATTTACTGTATGTATATAATTATATATATATGTCGGTATGTGTATGTATGTATATATGTATGCGTGCATGTATGTTATGTATGTATATATATATATATATATATATATATATATATATATTTATATATACACGTTATATATATAGTTATATGTATCGCATGCTTTCTGCTATAAATAACTAGTTTTTATGAAAGTATTGAGTTTTGTTAATAAGGCCCATTTTTCAGTGCGTCTTCATTTTCTGTGGTATAGAAAACGAGAGTTGTTGAATGGATGGGTGGAGTTCTGAATGGGAAAAGCCAATGAATGGAAGGAGGAGTAGGAAGTGGAGGAGGAGGAGGAGGCAGCAGGATGAGAGAGAGAGAGAGAGAGAGAGAGAGAGAGAGAGAGAGAGAGAGAGAGAGAGAGGTAAGGGTAAGGCCATGTGGTAACTTGAAGGAGCAAAGGAAGGAGGAAGAATTTTGATAACGTCGGATGAGTGAATGAATGGAAGGGTGTGGTGGTGAATTGCGCGCTGGGTCCTGGGACCTGGGGCTTCTTGGTGGATGGGGGGGGGGGGGGGGGGGGGTATGACGTTAGTAGGAGAATAGGGAGACTCAGGAAGGAATCAATGGAAGAGATGTTGTGAGTGTGGAGGGGGGGGGGGGTGATAGGGCTAATGATAGTGATGTCGTAAAGGAGTTGCACAAGGTTCTTCGTGGTTTACTTATCCGATTCTTCCTATTATTCTTCTCTTTCTGCTTCCGGCGAAGTATTACATTTGATCACTTATTTTCACATTCCAGTATATATGTGTTGCCCCTTTTTTAATTATGTTGTTGAAATGGTAACTTATATACCGTTACCCTGTAGTCTGTAGTCTCTTAATAATAAAGGGTTTATTATATGCTTTGCCTCTACTGTACTCTTTTCATGATACCCTCGCTTTATTAAGTAAGTACTGCTTGCATGTGACACAGTTGATATTAAACATTGCCGACTATTCATATATTGTTCCTCTAGTTTACCGATATTTCCGGAAGTTATGTTGTTTTCTCTATTATATGTCTCTTAGGTATTATTTTCTTTATATATAAGCAATGTGTATAGTATTTATATATATATATATATATATATATATATATATATATATATATATATATGTATATATTTTATTATTTATTATTATTATTACTTGCTAAGCTACAACCCTAGTTGGAAAAGCAGGGTGCTGTAAGCCCAGGGCCCCCAACAGGGAAAATAGCTCTGTGAGGAAAGGAAAAATAAAATATTTTAAGAATAGCAACAACATTGAAATAAATATTTCCTAAATAAACCATAAAAACCTTAACAAAACAAGAGAAAGAGAAATTAAATGGAATAGCGTGCCCGAGTGTACCCTCAAGCAAGAGGGCACATACACACACACACACACACACACAGACATCATTTTTCCCTACCATACACTTTTTCCTAACTCCAGAAATTGTCGATAGTCACTTTTTCCATTTGTAATGATATATATATATATATATATATATATATATATATATATATATATATATAATATATATATATATAGTAATACGTAATACACGAAAGCGCTTGGTACCTGGTCTTTTCCTTTCCTGTTTCCTGTGGATTTTACCCTTTAATATATGTCACGTGCAGTTTTGTGACTGATAAGTAATATATATATATATATATATATATATATATATATATATATATATATATATATATATAGTTAGTGTGTGTGTGCATATGTGTCTGTGTAAAATTAGTTTTCAACAACGGTTAGTCATTATTCCCTATAAAGATGATGGTCACTACCAATTACAGTTCATATTTTTAATTCAGATATTATATATGTATGTAAGTGTATAAACGCCTTGAGGTTTTTTTCTTCACAATTAATCATAGTCATGATGAGGGAACCTGAAGAATTGTCATGCGCACCGTGATCTCATTGACGTTAGTCTAAGAATGACGATCGTCATTTCTTTTATTATTTTCTTTCTTGTATCAAAAGGGATGAAAAGATTTGTTTTTCTATTATAATGATGGCAATGACCTTTTGAAACTTCTTTATTTCCTATTGTGTTTGCACGTCCTTTCTACTGTAGGCATCGAAATCCATAAGAAAAGATAGGAAGAAATCACAAGGGAATCGGGAGTTTCTCTGCATAAAAGGTCGAGGTGACCGTAGTGCTTCCCCCAAGACAGCACAAGGTGATTGTGTGCTTATGGTCAGTGAGATAACTCCACAATAAAAGAGATATTGCTGGTAGAAATTTAATTTCTGCCATGGCCCTCTTTGGTGAGATGTTAAGGGTGAGGATGTTGGTTGATTTGAATGCAAAAGTAAGCAACTGAGGGAGAGATCTGCTCCCAGGAGTAAAAAAAAAGAAACTGGATATAGTCTTATTCGGAATCGGGCTTGACATTTGAAAATAGTTATTGCAAGGCATTGATGTAGATACTTTTGAGGAAACGTAATTTTGTATTGCTGTACTTAAATGCTTGTGCTTGCAGATAAGGAGAAGAAAGTATGGGTAGCACATTCATTATGCGTAGTTTGAACATGAAGAAATAAGTAGATGCATAACATGTAAAATTTTGAAGGGAGGGATAGGAATGAAATGTTTGACATAAGGAATGTGGTACGCGGTGATATTAGTTTGAGAACAACTAGAAGTAGTTCTATTAGAACAAAGATTTTGCATGTAAACAAAAGAGGGTTTTGAGTGAATTGCTTGACTGACGTTCTAAAAAAAAAAAAAAAAAAAAAAAAATAGGTGGCTTGAGTTTTTGCTAAGACGTATGTATGAGACATAAGTGCGTTTGCGTGGAAATTACAAAACTGGACGATTCGGAAGTCCCTCCCCCCTTTTTTTTATTTGCTTCAATCCCAGTCCTGTGACGTTTGATCTATAACAAACAATAGATTATCAGGAAAAAATGGTTTCGGACCAAATTCTGAGAAAACTTATGGTGGAGAAAGTTGTCAGATATTGTAAGTTTCACGCACATCATCCTCAGTAATGCTCGGTAGAGCCATAGTAGTAATAATAGTATATCTTTAATGGTTGTTTGCTATTTTATTGTGTGATGGTGTGGCTAAATGATATGGCTGTTAAGCAAAGGTAATGTACGGAAATTTCATCCGTGACTCGTCCAGAATTTACTTATTGTGACCTGTTTAAGCACAACTCGTTAGGATTGGCAACCTTATACCATTTCATAGTCCAGGCTTAGCGGGAAAATATTGATGAAGAAAATAATCAGTGGGATCGAACGCACACAGAAATTATAGTTTATAGATCTTGGAATCCTAAATAATTTTTTTTTTATAACATTTCCTTTTCTCATCCCAATATTGAATCAGATTTATTATATGTTGACCCTTGAGGAAAAGTGTCCCTGTATATCCAGATGTTGTCCGTCAGTTTCGTAATTGTATGATTTCTTGAGGATTAACCCTTGCAGTTGTGTGGTGGCATTTCCCTCTTGGGGTTAGGTCCTATAATGAACTTCATGGTATTTCCCACATCAGAACACTTCAACATTCAAGTTCTTCCTAAAGATTTGCTTCTTTTTTCCCAGTATTATTATTATTATTATTATTATTATTATTATTATTATTATTATTTAATTTTATAGGTTATTATTATTATTTTTATTTTTGTTATTATTATTATTATTTTTATTGTTATTATTATTATTATCATTAATGTTATTATTGTTGTTATTGTTATTTTTATTATTATTATTATTATTATTATTATTTTTATTGTAATTATTATCATTAATGTTATTATTGTTGTTATTATTATTATTATTATTATTATTATTATTATTATTATTATTATTATTATTATTATCATCACCATCATCATCATCATCATCATCATCACTGGTTATATGGTCAGCATTACTCATAGTTAGATTTCACTCTAGTATCGCATTATTTTGTAACGCATGAATTAAAATTCGCCCTCTGTCATCAACGAAACATTCACTCCTATTTGTTTTTTTGTTGAATTTTTGTTGTATTGGAATGAATGAAATTCCTTTGATATATACGAGTGTGGTTTGTGGTTTCATCATTCATGTGTCGGAAGTGTAATCGGAGGAAAAAAAACATTGTTTCCACTTCCTGTCGGAGACGTGCTTGCTTATCAGGCTTATCCGGTTCATTTTTATCTCTGGGATTATTTTTTTCTTTTTATTATTGTTGTCGTGGATATTCTGTTCTGGGGATGTTTAATAGAAAAGTTAGTGATCTTTTGGCTTACATAAACGAGCATACGCTATGAATAATCATAATTTCTGTCACATAAAGGCATGCGTGCATTTGTGTGTTGTAAGGATGTGAAGATGAGTTTATTGACATTATTTCCCTCATTTTCCATAGCAGGCATTTATTCTGATGCAGTCAAGCAAAACACCATAAATATAACTATTATATCACATGTTTTAGTTTTCATGTATACGGCCATACATAAACCTCCGTTATTATGCAGACACACACACACACACACATATATATATATATATATATATATATATATATATTATATATATATATATGTGTGTGTGTGTATGTATATATATATATATATATATATATATATATATATATATATATATATATATATATATATATATCTTCAACGTAATCATCGTCAACTTAGCAGTTGCTAGTCCACTACAAGACAAAGACCTCAGATATGTCCTTCCATATGCGTCTGTTTATGGTCTTTCTATTACAATCTTTTATTATTATTATTATTATTATTATTATTGTTGTTGTTGTTGTTGTTGTTGTTGTTATTACAAGCGAGGCTACAACCCTAGTTGGAAAAGTAACATGCTATAAATTATGCCCAAGGGATCCTGCAGGAAAAAATAATTCATTGACGAAAGGAAACAACGAAATAAATAAACTACAAGAGAAGAATGAATAATCAAAATAAAATATTTTAAGAAGAGTAACAATATTGAATTAGATTTTTCATTTATAAACTAGGAAAACTTGAAAAAAAAAATACAATAGGAAGGGAAATAAGATAGAACAGCATGCCCAAATGTACCCTCAAGCAAGAGAACCCCAACCCAAGACAACTGAAGCCACGGTACAGAGGCCGTGGCACTACCCAAGACCAGAGAACAATGGTTTGATTTTGGAGTGTCCTTCTCTTAGAAGAGCTGCTTACCAAAGCCAAAGAGTTTTTTCCCGGAAATGTTCGTAGCTCGTCAATCCGTCGTCTTTTCTTATTTCCCCTGCTTCATTTCAAATATCTTGGGACCCATTCTATTATTCTTTTTGTCCATCTATTATCTGTATTATTCTTTCCATAACTT
>NC_090730.1:122527588-122545088 GCF_036898095.1 Palaemon carinicauda
AACACATACACAGAATAGTCTGGCCTATTCTTTACACATTCTCCTCTTTCCTCATACACCTCACAACACTGAGATTACCAAACAGTTTTTCACCCAAGGGGTTAACTGCACTTTAATTGTTCAGTGGCTACTTTCCTCTTGATAATGGTAGAAGAGATTCTTTAGGTATGACAAGCAGCTTTTTTTAGGTGAAGGGCACTCTAAGATCAAACCATTGTTCTCCAGTCTTGGGTAGTGCCATAGCCTCTTTACTATGGTCTTCCACTGTCTTGGGTTTGAGATCTCTTCCTTGAGGGTACACTCGGGCACACTATTCTATTTTGTTTCTTTTCCTCTAGTTATTTTGAAGTTTTTATAGTTTATATATGAAAGATTTATTTTAATGTTATTATTGTTCTTAAACTTCTGTATTTTATTTTCTTATTTCCTTTCTTCACTGGGCTATTTTCACTGTTAGAGCCCTTAGGCTTTTAGCATCCTGCTTTTCCAACTAGGGTTGTAGCTTAGCAAGTAATAATAATAATAATAATAATAATAATAATAATATTAATAATAATAATAATAATATCAATTTTTGGTGCCCGGGTCCATCTATTTTTATCAAGAAATCGATGATCTGCGTTATCCAGTTGTGTGGACCGAGATAATTATTTCTTTATTCTTATTAGTTTGTGATATGTCTGGGATTATCTGGAATTCCAAAGTAGTTGGAAATTATTTTCCGCGTAGATACAATGGTCATACAAAGGATACAACTTCCATATCTGAAGTAGTGATACGACGCCATCGGAATTTCTCCTTTCGAACACCCTGTCTCAAATCTGTGTCGAGGAGAAGAAATGCGTTTATTTTTAGCCACTCTACTGCAAGGTTATTATTGTTCGCTTTAGATTTTTTTTTGGGGGAGTGGGGAGCTTTCTTGAAGTTTTCATAAAAAGAAAAGAATATTGTTTTTACTTCTTATTTTCGAGGCAAGTGTGACTAAAAGAACTGAATCCGCTCCTTTTAAAGAGAACCTGGCTTTGGTGTAAAATGAGTGTTATTGATATATATCGAATGTACTTGATAACATTCAACAGAAACAGATCCTTTAAAGACGTTGTTTCACTTTGAAATCTACATTGGGCACGAAAGCCTATAATCCGAAACGAGAGATCTCTATGGTTGAAAGATTTGAACCCACATTCACACTAGTAAGATTTAAACTACCTTATAAACTATGTTACGAGGCATTTTTACTTTACTGTTCCATGTAAGATTTTTCCAGACGCAGATTCCAGATGCAGCTAAAATAGATGAACGTGGAAATATTTGTTCGGTATGTTAGTGAATTGGTGATTTGCTTTCGGGAAGGGGAAATTCGTATTGTCATAACACTGTGCAACGACTCTCTCTCTCTCTCTCTCTCTCTCTCTCTCTCTCTCTCTCTCTCTCTCTCTCTCTCTCTCTCTCGCAATTGGTCCTGAGAATAAGGTTGTAACAGAAGGAAGCAAAAGACCTGCACCTTAAAGGAAGGGGAAGTTATGGATCGAGAAAGTAATATTATTATTATTATTATTATTACTTGCTAAGCTACAACCCTATTTGGAAAAGCAGGATGCTGTAAGCCTAGGGGCCCCAGCAGGGAAAATACCCTAGTGAGGAAAGGAAATAAGAAAAAATAAAACATTTTAAGAACAGTAACCACATTAGAATAGGACGGTATTTCTTATATAAACCATAAAATCTTTAACAAAACAAGAGGAAGAGAAATATGAGCGAATAATGTGCCCGAGTGTACCCTCAAGCAAGAGAACTCCTACCCAAGACAATAGAAGACCATGGTATAGAGGCTATGACACTACCCAAGACTAGAGAACAATGTTCTGATTTTGGAGTGTCCTTTCCCTAGAAGAGCTGCTTACCATAGCTAAATAGTCTCTTCTACCCTTACCAAGAGGAAAGTAGCCACTGAACAATTACAGTGCGGTAGTTAACCACCCCTCGGTCAAGAAGAATTGTTTGGTAATCTCAGTGTTGTCAGGTGTATGAGGACAGGAGAATTTGGAAAAGAATAAGCCACACTATTTGGTGTATGTGTAGGCAAAGGGAAAGTGAACCGTAACCAGAGAGAAGGATCCAATGAAGTACTGTTTACCCAGTCAAAGGACCCCATAACTCTCTAGTGGTAGTATCAACGGGTGACTGGTGCCCTGGTCAACGTACTATCTATAAGATTCACCAAGTTCTTACACGTTTTAACCTAACATATCATAACCATACCTAATTAGTAATGACGAAAATCAAATAAGTACAGACATGTATATCTGGCAATTGAATTGGAGAATTAAACATCAGTACACATGGTGGGAAGTTGCAGTCATCCATTAGGGACACCCGCAGTAAATTGGGAGTAACATCTGCGAACGTCAAGAAATTGCGTAGGGCTAGAAGACTCTCCCTTAAAGACTAACTGAGAAACCTGAAGGTTCTACCCCACTGGCCACATCCCTACCCCAACCATAGGTGCTGAAATTATAATGTATATATACGTATATATATATATATATATATATATATATATATATGTATATATACACACACACACACATATATATATATATATATATATGTGTGTGTGTGTGTGTGTGTGAAAGATCTATTTTATTTCAATTGTTCATTACTTTTCTTGTAGTTTATATATTTCCTTTTTTCCTTTCCTTGCTGGACTGTATTTCCCTGTTGGAGCCCTTGGGTTTATAGCATATGGTTTTCCAACTAGTATTGCGTAGCTTAACTAACCAGGGTTGTAGCTTAACTAGTAATATATATATATATATATATATATATATATATATAAATATATATATATATATATATATATATATATATATATATATATATATATATATATATATATATATATATTATTTGTGTGCGTGTACGCGCGCCTGTTTAATATTGTAATTCTTTTTGAAGATATTGTAAACAATTAGCCGTTTAAAGATTGTTCTCTGTTAGTGGATGTTGACATGCTTGTTTAGTAGTGGAAAATTTAGGTCATAGCTGGCTTTCAGGGGTCTTGGCTCCCACATGCCAAAGTCTGGCATCCCAAGTTTGTTTTTTATTCTGTTCTATTTTAGACACTTCATGTATTAATTCAGTATCTTCATTTCATTACTGTACGGTGATTCAAAAGGCATTTTGTGATGTCCTGTTACATAATGACCACACTTTTATTTTAATAAATGTTTTTCATTATAATATGAAGAATTCAGCCCATAGCCATGTTCTCAATGTTCTGCGTTATTTCATTATTTTGAGAGAGAGAGAGAGAGAGAGAGAGAGAGAGAGAGAGAGAGAGAGAGAGAGAGAGAGAGAGAGAGAGAGAGTTAGTTAGTTAGTTTTGAGGAATGTCGTGTCAGAGGGCTGTTTTCGAGGACGTATTGAGTGGGCGTTCAGGACCTTGGAGGCCAACAGACGGGATGGGGGGCGGGGGGCGGGGGAGAAGGAGGGAGACAAGAGGCGTTGCTCTCCTCACTCGGCCTCCACGCCTCTCATTCATTCGGTCTCATTCATTTTTCTGTTTATGTTTTTGTTGTTATTATTGTTTGTTCCTTGCTAAGCACAATGACCTACCGAACATGCGGAAGGTCATTTAGATTTTGGTTAGAGCAAAATTCAGTGTTCTTTTTGTTTTATCTGCCAGTATAAATCGCTGAATTTCATCTCGCTTAGATCTACTGCCAAAATGTTATATTTTTTTGTTTGTTTGTGTGTGTGTGGGGGGGGGGGCTTGTTTTTGTTTATTCCTCGTTTGCAATTTTAAGCGGAACAAGAAGTTGTTTGGCATGGCTTTTATATTGCCTTCAGTGTACCGTTCGAGTGGCTTCATATTACATTACACAGCATAATTTCCACCGTCGATCATTTCATTTTTATTTTTCAGGACATCTGCGTTTCTTGAATTCTTACGTCATCTCTCCTTTTATCTCACATAAGTTATATGGTACGTATTTATTGTAACAGCTGCAGACGGATGACTGACAGTTGATGTCTTGTATGGTTGCCAGTTCATCACATTCAAAGCGGATGTTGTCTACTTTTTCTCATATATATATATATATATATATATATATATATATATATATATATATGCATATATATATATATATATGCATATATATATATATACATGCATATATATATATATATATATATATATATATATATATATATATATATATATATATATATATACTTGCTAAGCTACAACCCTA
The DNA here is from genome assembly GCF_036898095.1 of Palaemon carinicauda. NCBI lineage: Eukaryota > Metazoa > Arthropoda > Malacostraca > Decapoda > Palaemonidae > Palaemon > Palaemon carinicauda. Next base: position 122,531,848 of record NC_090730.1, read on the forward strand.
GTTGGAAAAGCAAGATGTTATATGCCCAGGGGCTCCAAAAGGGAAAATAGCCCAGTGAGGAAAGGAAATATGGAATAAGAGAATTAATTAGCAAATAAATGTTTAAGAACCGTAACAACAATTAAAATTGATATTTCATAAATAGACTATATAAAATTAAACGAATTAAGAGGAAGGGAAGTAAGATAGAATATTGTGCCCGAGCGTACCCTCAAACAACATTATATATATTCGTTTATATCATCATCATCATCTCTTACGCCTATTGACGCAAAGGGCCTCGGTTAGATTTCACCAATCATCTCTATCTTGAGCTTTTAATTCAATACTTCTCCAGTCATCATCACCTACTTCGCGCTTCATAGTCCTCAGCCATGTAGACCTGGGTATTCCAACTCTTCTAGTGCCTTGTGGAGCCCAGTTGAACGTTTGGTGTACTAATCTCTCTTGAGGAGTGCGAAGAGCACGCCCAAACCATCTCCATTTACCCGTCATCATGATCTCATCCACATATGGCCCTCGAGTAATCTCTCTTATAGTTTCATTTCTAATCTTGTCCTGCCATTCAACTCCCAATATCCTTCTGAGGGCTTTGTTCTCAAACCTACTAAGTCTATTAGATATACAGTATATATATATATATATATATATATATATATAATATACGTATATATATATACGTATATATATATATATATATATATATATATATATATATATATATATATATATGTGTGTGTGTGTGTGTGTGTGTGTGTGTGTGTGTATATATATTAGCGGCAAAAAAATTCGAAGACATCATATCTCCGGACAATGTGAGCTACAATTAGTTTTCAGGATAACTTGAAAACTGCATATACGTTTCTATATTTAAGATTTGGTGTCGACACGCGCTTTATTCACTTTTTGCGTGATTCTTCGTCAGGATTACATTAGTTAAACGATAGAACTACACTTCATTGCAAAGGTTATAGGCATACGGATTTGAAATACAAAAATGTTTGGATAGTACTAAATAAATGAACTGGTAATTTTGAAATACATAAAAAATTTCACAAGGTTCCTCATAATTAAAGGTCTGGTCTCTCAAACTTTCCCCGTCCTCGACGAAGCTCACGACTCCAATCTTGCAACGAGATTGAACTCGATTCTTCAAGAACGTCCTCTCTTGCCCGAAACAGACTAAATTGTGAGGCATCCCTCCCCCCTCAGGATATGTAGATTCGTAACTTGCGTTGGTTATCCCTACGAATGATGTCCTTCTCTACGATAACTTGGAGAGTTGATGGTCCAGTATTTTCTCTGTAATCCAGGCCACCCATGCTATTTCTCTTCTTTTCCGATGAAATTAAAAATTCAAATTTTGCTAAGGGGATGATGTATACTTTTCAAAATTCATTTTTCGCCTATCCCCGATAGGAGATCGTGCCAAGAGACTTAGTGCAAGTCTGTAGACATGAGCCGAGTAGGGGTGTGGGTAGGGCGCACTCAGATCAAGTGCCTTGTAGGCCTAGATGTGACCCAATGACTACTGTCGTTGACCCCTGGTATCCACAATGCATACGTATATATATATATATATATATATATATATATATATATATATATATATATATATATATATATATATATACTATGTATACATATATGTGTGTGTTTTTTAAACTACTGTATATATATATATATATATATATATATATATACATATATATATATATATATATATATATATATATATATATATATATATATATATATCTGTGTGTGTGTGTGTTAAACTAGGCAGTACATTTATACAAACGACAATTAAAAGAAATCTAAAAGCAACTGTTTGAAAATTAAAAAAATATATACAGAAATTCTTGAAACTATTATTAAATATATCAAGCTTTTCAATGAATTCCCAAAATTCCAGTAACAGTCCCAAAGCCTTGCATTTCAGAAAAATATTGATTCTTCAGTGAAGTCTTACAACACTAGTTCCTAAGGCTCCAGGGTGAATTATAAAAGCATGCAGCAGAATCCCCTTTTGCTGGAGGGTAGAACATAGTCTAAGCAGCTCTTCTAGGAGAAGTACACTACAAAATCAAACCATTGTTCTCTGGTCTGGGACAGTGCCATAGCCTCTGTTTATGGTCTTTCACTGTCTTGGGGTAGAGTTCTCTTGCTTGAGGGTACACTCGGGCACACTATTCTATCTTGCTTCCCTTCTTGTTTTTTTTTTATTTGTATAGTTTTTATGTGAAATATTTATTCTAAAGCTGTGATTGTTGTTGAAATACTTTATTTTAGTTTTTAATTACTTTTCTTGTAGTTTCCTTATATCCTTTCTTCATTGGGCTATTTTCCTTGTTGGAGCCCTTTGGCTTTTAGCATTCTGCATTTCCAACTAGGATTGTAGCTTAGCAAGTAATAATAATGATAATGATAAGGATATTCCCTTACATGTCTCCAGATCTCTTCGTGGAGGCCTTGGAGCTAGTGTTGTCAGACTTCTATGAAGAATCAAGATTTTTCTCTAATGCAAGATATTGGGACTAAATATGAAATTTAGGAACTTCATTGAAGATCCAGGAATGCTTTCAAAAATTTTATGTAAAATATCAAATAGTTCTTTTTAGATATCTTGTAATTTTCGTTTATATGAATGCACTATAATTATATAAAGACGATGATTTCCCTGTTAGGATGTCCTGAGGTAGTCATTAGTGATTGACTGAAATGATTGCCTGTAATTGTTGAATAAATTGATTAGTACAGTAATAAATTTTGTCTTTTCCCTCTAAACTCTAACCCAGAAGACAAAAACAAAAATAGATAAGTTCTTTAGTATTCAATGAAAATTGCTTAGGGGAACGACTATGCCTAAAAGGCGCGCTCGCCTGCTTGCACCCCCACACATACATACAGAGATTGTTAATGATGGAATGGAGAACATTTGGCAAACAAAATGAGATTATGAAATGTAAAATGACCCTTTCTCTAAAAAGAAATGTCTTTAATTAGATGGTCCTACCAGTTTTAACTCATGCACCAGCAACTTGGAGCCTTAGAACTTGAACTAGTTATGTTTGTTTTAACGCTAAGAGCTCTGAAAAAAAAGTAATGATGGGGTTAACTCCAGGAGAAAGAAAAAGAGCAACTTGGGTACGAGAGCAGACTAAATTAGAGGATATTCTAAGATGTAAGGAATAAAATAGACATGGACAATCCATATAATAAGAATGACAGATGATAGTTGGACATTAATAATAACAGCATGTGTCCCTAGAGATTGTAAACGGAACAAGGGAAGGAAGAGAAGACTATGGATTAACTAGCTAAGAGAATTTGTGTGTATAGACGGGCATAGAAAGACCATAAAGAGACGCGTGTGGAAGGACTTCTGAGACCATTGTCCTACAGTGAATTAGCAACGGCTGATAATGGTGATGATAAATGCTTGAAATTATTAGAAAACATGAAGTTGATATGAAAAGAAAAGACGACTGGTATATGATGGTAGAAAATTTCATCGTATGTGCTGTAATAGTAGTACAAACGAACATAAAGACAGTTTGAACAAATTTAATATCTGAAGTAGAAGGTGCATAAACTTTATTTGTCGCTTGATAGGTAGCTTCCTTGCATGGTAAGCGAAGGCACCTCACCATCTCATGTGAGATAATCTTTTATATATATATATATATATATATATATATATATATATATATATATATATATATATATATATAAACATATATATATATATATACATATATATATAAATATATATATATATATATATATATATATATATATATATATTTATATATGTATGTATATATGTATATATATATATATATATATATATATATATATTTATATATGTATGTATATATGTATATATATATATATATATATATATATATATATATATATATATATATAAATTGCCCTTATTCATATGTTTATTAACATAAATACTAAATTTAATTTAGAAACTCACATGGCGACTGTTAATGAGTATAGACAATCCATTGAAAGAGACGTTTTGTCCTCTTTAATTACCATATATACAGACGTTTTCGGTTTCATACCTAAAAGTTTAAGGAATGAGGGTGACTGGAATTTCTTTTGTTAACTACTTCTAGGATAGTGATTTGATATATTGTTCATGACTCGAAAAGACCAAATACCGTGAAATCATCAAGTATGGAATATCCCTTCAAGATGTTTACACAAGATACTCTGACAGGAATTCATTCATATTTATAGTGTGGGTGAGCTTTCCAGAATATTACTCCAGTAGATCATTTGGTACAAATACGCCTGGAATTTATGAATGCCTGGATCTTTAACGTATTAGAAAATGTTCTGGCTAAAAAAATTGTTTCATAATAATTGTAATCAAATACTTATCACTCCAAAATGGCTTTTTTTTTTCTTTTTTTTTTTCTTTTGCCCAACTTACTGGAAGGCAGAAGGTCAGGCGGAACAGAGTGGCCGCCAAATTTGGGTCTTCGCAAGAGTTTGAGCCTCTTGTAATATGTAATCTTTTATTGCTTTGTTCGTTCGTTCGTATTAGAGTGGCCGGATCTTACCTCCGGACTAAGAGTCATAGCCCCCAAATTTATTGGTGTTTGAGTGAAGTCTTACAGATCATCTTGGGGGAAGCAAGCCGTTCGGTTGTACCTCATTCGCCTTCTTGGTGTTATGAAAACAAATGATAGGGTTGTGGTGGCCGATGTTTTAACGTCCCTGACTGGTGAATGCCAAACTGGGGTTCGAGTTCTGCGTAGACTCGTTAGTTTCTTTGGTTGTTATAACCTCACCAGCCTAGTGAGTTAAGGATGGAGGGTTTGGGGGAGCCTATAGGTCTATCTGCTGAGTCATCAGCAGCCATTGCCTGGCCCTCCTTGGTCCTAGCTTGGGTGGAGAGGGGGCTTGGGCGCTTATCACACACAGACGCACACACACACACACACACACACACACACACACATATATATATATATATATATATATATATATATATATGTGTGTGTGTGTGTGTGTGTGTGGTCAGTCTCTAGGGCATTGTCCTGCTTGTTAGGGCAATGTCACAGTCCCTTGCCTCTGTCATTCATGAGTTGGCTTTAAACCTTTAAAAGCTGAAAACTTTACTGAAAGCGGATGATCTAAACCCCATATGTGCAAGTCGTGTTGCACTTTTTTTTCCCTAGCATCATGTCAGTGAATCAACTCTTCCTGTTTCGCCATGATCTGCTACTTTCTAGATCCAGTAATTGATTAACAAGATTTCCTCCACTTTCACCTATTTTACCAGCGGGAACTCTACAGTACATGGTCAGAACATAACCTGTTTTTTTCTCTGTTATTTTAACTTATAAGGAACTCCGTCGAAAATTATCGCTGGAGCCCTTGCCGAATAAACTCGTCGATTGTAATAATGTTCTTGTAAAGATCAGAAGACATCACACAATCACTCCGGAGAATGACTAGCGCCTGATGTTCTTTGAACACGAGTGTCTGGGAGGGCACGAGGAAGAGGTAAAGTGGTTCTAGTGTGGAGGCACTGTCAAAAAGAGGGAGACTCAAACAAAGGCCCTTTGGTGCACACTTCCGGTCGAAGATACGTGCCTGTGAAACATCGCAGATGTATCGTTTCTCTTCGGTATTTTCACGTGATGAGCCTCGCTTTCAAGAACCATCATGCAGTTCCTGATCATACGCACGTGAGTGTTCATTTTGGTGGTGTGTTCTCTACGAACACGAGTGTTTTGATAATGTGCGTTCATTTTGGCACTGTGTTCTTCGTGGTGTTTAGAGTTCTTATGTAATGATGCCCTTTACGATAGTGTGTGTTATGTAGTAAATTGACTGTTCTTCGTGGTAATGCGTGTTCTTCACTGACGCGTATGTTCATTAAAGTATATATTTATTTTTAAGTTTTTTTTATGGTTGCTGGGTTCCCCATGTTCTTTATGAATCTTAAGGTCGCACTTGTGTCTGCAGTTTTTTCTACGGATTTTCGTGAACTTCATGAACACTTTGTGTTCGTTACGGATGTGCGTGTTCTTTGCCGACCTCCGTGTCCATATTTGTTTTATACTGAAGTACGTGTTTTTTTTTATATAAATTGCTGTTTCTTTTATCCATGTGCTGGTTGATATGGCCAATTTCGTTCTTTACGGTAGTGACTTATTCATTAGGCTTGTTTTCAGAGCTATTTCAGACGTGTCAGTTTCGTGAACATCTCCGTTCCTTTGTTGCTCGTTAATTGCAATTTCCCGCTTGTTCGATTGTTTGGCCATTTTATTCTTTGTCCATCTGTCATTTTGACGCCTCCTTTCTCTCTCCCTGGATCGAATGTCGATCACGGAAAGGTTAAAGGTATCTCTAATGGTTCGTCTGTCGTTTGCTTTTTCTTCTTTATTGTTATCTTGAAGACGTTTTGAGGCACAGGGACGGCAGTACTATTGAAAACTCCATCTATTATTTCGCGTCTGATGCAATACAGTGTTACCATCAAGGTTTTCCATTATGTTGAATATAAGTATACCCTTACCGTGTGAGGTTTTGGATTTATGATCATAACGGTGGTTTTTGTTTGCTAGATGTCTACATACCTGTTCATTCGTACCTTTCTCTCTCTCTCTCTCTCTCTCTCTCTCTCTCTCTCTCTCTCTCTCTCTCTCTCTCTCTCTCTCTCTCTGTATATATATATATATATATATATATATATATATATATATATACACATACATACATACAGACATACATACATACATACATACATACATACATACATATATATATATATATATATATATATATATATATATATATATATATATATATATATATATATATATATATATATTTGTGTGCGTGTTAGTTGATGGGTTATGGTAAAATATTCTTTTGTTTTAGAAGACTAGACATTGTACTTGCTGGTCCTTTGGAAATTGCATCGTCTGTACACCTTTATGTAGATGTTCCATCTTTTCTTCTATGTTTTGTTTTGTATTCGATCATCTTTGTAGATACGTCAGACAGCAAAGATCACTTTTTGTGTCCCTTATTAAGTTCCTTCCACTTACCTGATTATCTCCTGCTCTTAAACCTTCGAATTTGCTGAAGCTTTGTACCATGGTATTCCACCATCTGTGATTTCAAGTCTTCTGGCTTTAGGATCCAATCCGTAACTTTTTTTTTTTTGTGGGGTTATATATTGTAAAGTTTATAGATTTTGTATTATTATTTGTATTTCTATGTTTTTTTTCTTTCGCTTATGCCCATGGCTATTCTGCTTAATGGAACATTTCTGGCAAACTTACAGCTTTCATTTTGCACCAATTCTAGAAAATGGTGTCATTCATATTTGTGCGATTAGAAAAGAACTAGATGAAAGCTTATCATTGCTGAGTTAATAACTAGAAATACATAGTCTGAAAATCCGTCGGTGAACGTTTTATATTTGTCTACAGCCTCGACTAGGGCATCATTTGATTATACCCATTTTTCATTTTTTTTTCAATCTTTGGCCATTGCATAAAAGGAATATTGTGAAAACTCCCTATTACCACATCTTATTACACTTGTATGATAGCTCTCTGCATTTGACAAATGCTATGGATGGCATCATATTCTCTTAAGTGGTTCATTACCAGTTTATGTTGTGTTTAATTTATAAATCCATTATCCTTTTGGTGCCTTGTTCAATTGTAGGTTTTCTTCTTTACATTTCTTTCTTGTTGACAGCTATGCTCTTTTCTTCCTTATTACATTTTTTTTACAGACACTGGCCATATTCCCTTACCATAAACCCTCTCACGTGTTGTAGGGTATAAACTAATGATTTGTTTTCCTTATCATTCGGTCATTTTCCTTTCCATTGTCACACATTTACTTCTTCCCCTTTTCGCTAGTTGATAACCCCTTTTCATTACCTTCGAGAGAAGGTTATATTTTGATAAACGTGTATTTGTTTATTTATGTTTGTTTATGATTCACATAACTCATAAACTATTTGACAGAATCTAATGGAATTTTGTGGGATGATTGACCTTGGTCTTAGGACATTTTCATGATATTTTGGAAGTGATTGGGTGAAAGGTCAAGGTCAAGATAACGAAAAGGTACAAAGCATCTGTTTGCTATAACGGGGGCAATTTTTATCCGATTTGCATGAAACTAGTGCCAAAATGGGCATAATTCAATAGCTTATCTTTGATATACAACATGATTAGGTCAAAGATCAAGGTCACAAAAAGGTCAAAAACTTCTTTTTGCTGTATCAGGGCAAATTTTTATTCGATTTGCATAAATTAATGCTAAGATGTGCATAATTCAATTGACCATATTGTGACATACAACATGATCAAGGGTAAGGTCACAAAAAGGTCAAAAACCTCTTTTTGCTATATCTTGGTGCATTTTTATCTGATTTGCATAATACTAGTGCCAAAATGTGCATACTGAAATTGCCTATCTTGTGATATACAACATGATATAGTGACGAAATTGCCTTTGTTAGCTGTTGGGGTTCAAAGGTCAACGGGGTCAATTAATTTGCTAAAAGTGCAGGTTTCGTCATTAATGGACCATCGTTATCCGATTTGTTTGAAATTGGCGAAGGTATGCGCTCTACCAAATAGCCGTTACAGATGTTTATAATACTTCAATACATGTGCAAGTTGAATAACCGTAAAGTTTTTCACGTGATATGCATAAATCAGATTTTTTTTAAGGACTCGAAGTACCATAGTATTTACATTTCTTTCGTAGACAGTCAGGACCTCATCTCTTTATAGAATTTTGGCGTTCCAAGGTTTACTTGATTCTTCCAATGTTATGTACAAGGTTTCAAACCGCTTTCGCAGACCCTTTCTAACCTGATTAAAAACTACAGCCTTTCCCAAGTACAGATGTAGCTACGTGCACTTGTTAATCCTTTACTGCCTTGTCATTCTTCCCTCTCTCATCAGCTGTTGTTACTTTGCAATGATGATGATGTATCTACCACTCATTTTATCATATCACAAGAATGTATGAATTATTAGATAGTTCCCCATAAGCGAAGGATTCTTTTTTTTTTGCGTATATTGTAAGTCAGTGTTTCCCAACCTTTTTTAGTACATGAACCTTTACAGCAGTACCAAAGCTGCCATGACACCCCACATTTATAAGCCTTCTTAAATAGTACGAATTTTAAATGGCACAGATATATTTCAAAATTTTAAATATTAATCAGAGCAGAGACAAAAATAAAGTCTCCATCATTATCTTTGTATATTAACAATAACTGATTTATTAACATTTTAATATCAAGAATGTACTCGCTCATTTACTACATGCAAATCAATATGATGGTCTGTATGGCTCAAGCCACATCACATGTTTGCTTCTCCATTCAACCTGTTTCTAGCCTTCGATTTAATCTCCAGGAGATTTGAGAAACCACTTCTACATAGGTAAGAGGATGAGAAAGAAATGAGTACTTTCAGGGCAAATTTTCTGGTCTTGGGGAAAGTGTAGAGTAACTCTACCCAGCGGTTAGAGCTGTTGAACTGTTGCTGTTCCTGGAACTCTTCTTTCACTGTGGTCTTGTTGATGAGCTCGAAGAATTCCCTTGTTTGTCATCAGGAAGATCATCCACAGTGCATCAAAAAGGATTGCGGGCGTATGTCAGCTGTACATTTTTATTTTTATCACTTTGGTGAGATTAGCCTTTAAACTCTTCTTGGGGAATTATCAAGTGTTCCTTGATCTTTTGTTGCAGCTCCTCAGCAAGTGGTTCTTCTCTGATGACCTAGTTCAGATGTTTAAAAGAAAACTAAATTCTTCCTTTCAACTATCGTCCTCAGAGAGCTAACTTGCCGAGGAAAGCCTTGATGGCTCAGTATGCATTAGGTTGGTGGTATCTGGGCCCTATAGTTGCCGGTTGAGTTCATTCAAAGCTTGAAAAACATCTTACAAGTAGTGAAGAATACATTCAAATGGCCCCTGAATGATATTTAACAGGTGTTCTGTTTTCTTCTCTTGGGCTACCAGAAATATCTGCATTCATCAATGAGTTCAAATACACGAGTGAGAACATTACTCTTCAACAACCAATGAACAGATTTGTAGAAAAGGTGGTCTTGGTGAGCAGAATCTATGTCTTGGCACAACCTTTGAAACAGCCTGGTGTTGAGAGCCCCTCTTTTGACTAAGATTGACGATGTGGATTCCTGTTTCTAAGGTATCTGTGAGGATCAGGAAGCGTCTTGGAGGCAAAAGCCTCTCGGTGGATGAGGCGATGTGTTGTAATGATATCTGGGTTATTTGTTTTGACCAGAGTCATATATCCTGCCTTGGAGCTGAGTATGGTGGGAGCTCCGTCCGTACAGACACCAACCAATTTTGCCCAAGACAGTTTTTCTTCTTCGAAGAAGTTAAACACTGTATTCTTGATATCTCCAGCCTTTGTTGTTGTTATCAGTGGGCTGCAGAAGAACTCCTCTCCACCTGAGTTTCGGAGATGAACTGAGAATAAACAAAACCTGACGCAGATTTGTATGTCTGTAGTTTCATCACGTTAGATGGTGAAGAAGGGAGAGAGTTTGATTTTCTCTATCACCTTAGATTGATGTCCTGTGACATGTCATTGATGTGCTGCTTATCTGATTAAGATTGTTGACACAGTTCTGATCAAGGACAAGAACAGCAGCCTCTATCATGTAAGGTTTAACAAGCTTCTATCCAATAGTGTGTGGCTGCTTCTGCTTTGCAATAAGAAGGGAAATCCTTTACAATGCCTTGACGAGGTTGCTAAGTTGCAAGAGAACTCTTGTTACAGGATTCATTCTTGACCGTCTGAATTGGTATTCCTTGATTTTGAAGTATGCCAAATCCTTGTTGGCCTCTTCCGGATAAACCTAGGTGAGGTGTTCCTTCAGCTTGAGGTAGAGTTCCTTGAATACACGGTACCCAGGTGGTGAAAACAGACACGAACTAGTCCAGTACATTAAATTTGACATGATGCCATCACATCTCTCTGAGCCATTTCTTAATGCAAACACTGTGCAGTTCAACATTTGATTTTCCAACTCGATACAGTTTTTTAGCCAGTATTGAAAAATATAGTTCTATAAGAAAATAGTGAAATATTCCAAAATTATTCCAAATACAGCTTGCAATATTTGTCGAATTTTTTTATGCCAAACAGACACAAATAAAATATATAGATTAGCGTAATTTTAATAAATCTGGCAGCCATGGCCCCCACAATCCACGCATGCACTTGAGACAACTCCGAGACGGGCTGAAAAGTTTTTCACCTATTCCGGCCAGCTGAATGTAGTGCATACAGTTGTTAGACAGTCCATGACCCCCAGGAAAGGGCTCATGACCCTCAATTTGGGAACCAGTGCTGTAAGTGTTTTAACAGGTTACGTACAATCAAATTCAACAATCCACTGACTATTACATTCCCAAGGTTATCGTCGTATACTTTTGACTGCATCTGAGGACCTCGGATGTCTTCTTCCTGGAGTCTTTTCCTTGTTCTTGTTTTGTTTTCACATAAATTCTTCATATTTTGTGACGGACGCTACACGAGTCCCAAATCCCTATTTTTCCAGGGAAGAAAATTTTCTTTCTTTTAAGTGTATGGTCCTTTGGGTCGTTACATCTAGGGATTTCAAACCTATAGGGAGACTTAGAATAGCTTTTGTTACATTGATGGGAAGAACGGTGGATATCATTCCATACGATTAATGCAGAACATATGTAAATGGAAAAAAAAAATGTTTGTTCCGATGTGGTTTACTTCCATGAGCTACTGTCATTTAACATTCTAGGAAAAACGAGGTATTTTGGGGAATTACCATCACCCTTAACGGTAAGTTTCTGTAGGTTTCCATTTTAACTGATGTAAAACTGATGTTCTCCGGAAATTAAAGTATTAATTTTTGGATAAGTTCAATGGCCTAAGAATCCAAAGGCCATTGATTTTTAAGAAGCCACTTTTCTCAATGACAAAATTGGGAGCTCATGACAAAGCTTAATAGTGATGATTATTATTATTATTTAAGGGGAAATGATTAACTAGCCCAGTGAGTTAGTATCATGGTAACTGCATTGCTTAAGAAGGTTATATTTTTGGAAAATCCGGGCTGCATTTTAGCGAAGTCTGGAAGGGTTTGTCCCGGGATGAAATTAGCCCTGGCAAGTATTGCCAACCCATGACGTCATTATGTCTCTCATATGGTCCCTGCTCTGCTGTGGCTCATTTCGCTCGAAATTAGACGTAATAGCATTGCTCCTCTGTTTTGGCAACCGGTTCATAGATGTGATGTGTCCACCAGCCGCGTGGCCACTTAATGGTTGGTAATATTTGCCACCGCAGAGCTCGCTCGCGCTGTGATTGGTTCGAATTTCGTCCCAGGATAAACCCTTCCAGACTTCACTAGCCCATGATCGTTAGATACTTGATATGGCAGACTGACGGCTGCCTTGACACTTCTTTAACAAGTTTCCTAGACTGTCCAAATATGAGATACCAGGTGTTGCACTATCGACTTGCACTTCACTCTTTTGAACATCATTTAACAGAACTTAATGAGTTAACTTTATAATAATTTTGAATGATATATTAGTTGTTCCAAATCATGCAGTTGAAATTTTAAACTTTTCTTTATAAAAGATCCCTATCGGAAGTGTATTTTATTTATTTTGTATTATTTGTGTTGCGTATGGTATTCTTATTTAAGTTTTGCATGTAATTCCTTTGATCGTTATTTACTATTGCCCCACCTTGTGTGGGACACGGGCTCTATCCTTCCTTTGATAATTTCAATTCCTATCATTAACAGCTATTCAGTTTTTTATGAGTTTAATGCTAATTCATAATATATAGGCCTATTATTGTAGGATTCATCATTTGTGAATTTGTAAACGTAACTGAATGTTTTGTACTGAGCGGTAGACTTTAAGCACATGAACGCCTTTCTCCCTTTTCATATCTTTCTCCGTCTAAATGACCCTCCCTCCACTTACCCTTTTCTCTTCCCCCCTTTTTTTATCCCCATTGAGGCATACTTTGTGATTAATGTCATTGTCAATATTATTGTGACTGATGTAGGTAGATTATAATGAACATGATGATGATGATGATGATCACGATGACATGGCAATTGTGTGTGCATGATTACAAGAGGGGAGCCATATTGGACTTGATTGTGTGCGTGACTGAGGGGCAATGCAGTGTTTCC
>NC_090730.1:122555088-122572588 GCF_036898095.1 Palaemon carinicauda
AGTCATGTCTACACGTGGTGCACAATAAAGAAATGGGCACCAAATGAAAATATTAACTATATTATACAGTTACATGGCGCAGTTCACGTTCCCTTGAAGTCTTACACTTTGAAAACCACTGTTAAAGATTTTGTTGCTTCATATTGTCTAAATAGAAAGTTTCGGTTCACGTGTACGTGCTAAGTCCTGCTAAATGAATGTAATATAAGTGCTAACTTCATCCTTCCCTAATCATGATAGTCCCATAATAGATACTGATTGGTATATCACACTACCTTTCCTTCAGTAATCTTCAGTATCTTATTTCTGGGCCTCTGTATGAGTTTTTTGTTTCTATACTCTTGATTCATTTACATGTAGCAGACAATAATGAATATTTGTAGGGTTGTTTAGTGGTTATCTGTGTGTCTTATGTATTCCGGGTAATATCTAGTAAATTATTTGTTATGGATTTGGAGGTTCTAAATGTTAAATTTTCAGTTATTTTGATGGCTTAATCTAGATCATGTGTGTGTATATATCTATCTATCTATATATCTATCTATCTATATATCTATCTATGTATCTATCCATCTATCTATCTATCTATATATATATATATATATATATATACATATATATTTATAAAGTATAAATGAAATATCATTCAGCCATATACACGAACAACATCCCACAGAGAGGATAGAAATAGAGAATTTTTTGAAGATCTGAATATATCTATGAGACACATAAGGCTCAATTTACTTTAGTTTTGGGCGATTTCAATGCTGAAGTAGGTCAAAAGAAGAGAGGAGAATCAGCAAATTGTAAATTTGGAGTAGGCAAGTTGCTCTTTGAGTTGTAATTAGCATTTTTTTTCTAAGGCATTAATAAGGCTAAAAGTTTTTGATGCATAAATTAATACTGGTAGGACTATATGATTGAATAATTTAATATTTATCTACCGAAAGCTCTCCATCCCGTGCTTCATCTTTCTTTTAATTTCAGTGTCATGTCTTGGGAAACACATATTGTATGTCCTAATTACGTATATTCATTAACAATTTCTGGAGGTTTGTCCATAACCTATATTGTTGTGTCTGCATTTTCCATTGAACATTAATCTTAGTTTTACTCATATTCATTTACAGTCTTATATTTCTATTTCTCCATTCAGATCTCGTATCATCTTTAGTAATTCCTTCCAGGATTCACTAAACAGAACTACGAGTTTGTCATTTACAAATCTTTTCTTTATATATATATATATATATATACATATATATATATATATATATATGTGTGTGTATATATATATATATATATATATATGTAAAGAGAGAGAGAGAGAGAGAGAGAGAGAGAGAGAGAGAGAGAGAGAATTTCCAGATGTCATTATTCTGTCCCAGTTGTAGAGTGGAATTGGAAAATTATAATTTACCAAACCCTACTTTTTGAAGACAGGATGATTTTGGAGTTGAGGAAAACGGAAAACGGAAGAGGGAGCTGCTTTATAAAACCCAGCTATAATTTGAAAATAGCAGAATTGCCAGTGTGTCTAAAGTAAAAGTGGGAGGAGTTTGCATGACGTGTGTCCTTCACCCGAGTTGAGTAAGAACTCTCATCTAAGGTTAGCTGAATAGCAGAAAATACGAAGTCAGGATGTGACAGACGCAGTAGTTCAGGGGGAGAAGCAATGCCTTGGTTTTTGATCAGATGAATTACGTTTGTGCAGGACCTAATCAAATGTGACGTCATAAAAATATTCTGAAAACAAATACAGTCTTTTGAACTATGTACTTTCTCTAAGATTAGTTTGTGATGACTTTGTACATTGGATCTTGATAGAAGTGACAACGAGAGTTGAGGCTGTAAAATATTTTTCCGTATCTAAGCTGCCCAATTTTGTACTAGGGTGTAGTGAAATTTAGGTGTGTGCAAAGTAATAGTTTATGTTAAAGCAATACAACATTTGAGTGAGTAAAGACTTTTGTTTGTAATATTTTTTTCTTCATACAGTAGGTGTATTTCGGTGTAGAAGTGCCCCACAACTTATTGATAAAGGATATCTAAAAGAATTGGAGGTAAAGTTAGTGTCATGAGGTAGTTGCTTTACTTTCTTATACACTGGGGTACATAGAAATTGTTTGATATTTTTGCCAAGGTTAAATGTCATAAATAGTAATGGAAATAAACTAATATCACTGGAACGTACGATTTCCCTCTGTACTTTTTGGGGCAATTCCATTCTATTTGCGCATTTTACGTAAGTAACTGAGGGAGATATCTTCTTGATAGTCATATTTCTTGTCATTTGGCTGAAAACATTTTTAAAGGAGCTTTTGTGAGTTGTGTTCGGGTAGCGTAAAGAAAGTTCATGTTCATGTAAGAAAGATACAATAATGGGGATTGTATTATATAACGGTTGTAAAATAAAAATTCTTCTTTGAATAGAAGTTTATGGCAGCTTATGAATTAACCTGCATTTTTTTCAGAAGTGTATTTTGCATATAATAGATAGCTATAGTCGCTTTTTTTCTTGATTTATTTTCCTATGGTACTTTCACCCGCAAAGTGACCTTTCCTTATGTCAAGAAATAGCCAACTTTCAGTTTCATTAGAATATTTGCACCATAATTCGACTGTGGTTGGAGCATACTTGTCTATCATTGTGTGTCAGCCATAGTTCCATTATAGTTGTATGCCAAAATTATAGCTGTCTCGAATCTACATTAAATGTCACAATAAGTAATATTTAGAATATTCTGATGGTGAAATGGAATGGTCAGCTGTCATCCAGCACCAGTATTCTTATGGTCTTTAAGTTTGTAAGATTGTTATTTATCTATTAAAAGCACTTAATTATTGTTATATTATTTGATTTATTGCATTAAAATCGTCATATTTTTATTAAAAAAAGTTGGTGTAATGATTATTGCAAATCTGGAACGAACCAATCGGCAGACCTTCTAATTGAGAGTGATTGATTAGAAAAGTAGACTTCACGTTTTGCACACTCAGTGTTATTATTATTATTGTTATTATTATTATTATTATTATTATTATTATTATTATTATTATTATTATTATTATTATTATTATTATTATTATTTTAGCCAAGCTACAACCCTGGATGGAAAAGCAGAATACAATAAGTCCAATGACCCCAACAGGAAAGTAGCCTAGTAAGGAAAGAAAATAAGTTAATAACAAGTAAACTCTCTCTCTCTCTCTCTCTCTCTCTCTCTCTCTCTCTCTCTCTCTCTCTCTCTCTCTCTCTCTCTCTCTCTCTCTCTCTCTCTCTATATATATATATATATATATATATATATATAATATGTAATGAATGAGTATATGGAACACACTTAGATCAGTAACACCGGTAAAATAGATCTGTCATATATAAAGTATAAAACGAGACTGATGTCAACCTGTTCAACAAAAAATCTTTTACAAAGAGTTTGAACTTCTGAATTTCCACTGATTCAACCACCTGATTAGGAAAATCATTCCACATTCTGGTCATAACTGGGATAAACTTTTTGAATAGTGTGTGGTATTGGGCCTTATGGTGGAGATTACATGTTAGAATTACCTGCATACCTAGTACTGCTTACAAAATGGTACTCTCCGGGAAGATTTGAGTGCCATGGATGATCTGAAATATGAAGTCTTATATAGCATGCATAAAGAACTAACTGAACGACGGTGCTAGAGATTAATATCCAAATCAGGAATAAGAATTTTGATATACCGCAAGTTTCTATCCAACAAATTAAGGTGGGAGTCAGCAGCTGAAGACCAGACATCCAAACAATACTAGAAGTAGGGCAGAATGAAAGAATTAAAACATTTCCTGAGGATAAACTGTTCACCTAAAATCTTAGAAGGCTCTCAATTAGCCAATTGGTTTTTAGGCAAGTGAAGAAAAAACAGATCGAATTTGTTTTTCAAAAGTAAATTGGCAATCGAGAATCACACTTAGAATTTTTGATGAGTTTTATATAGTCAAATAGACGTCATCAATGCAAAGGTCTAGATGTAGAACAGCCATAATTCTCTACCTACTTGCAATCATACTTTGAGTTTTGTTGGAGCTCAACTTCATGCCCTATAATTTGCATCATGTACTAATTTTAGCTCGATTTCTGTTAACGGATTCTGCAATCATAGGTCTACATTCTGGAGATGGAGTTGTTGGAAAGAGAGTATCATCAACTGCATAGGCAACAAGATTGTTTTACCAGACCACATACAATGTATGAAAAGTAATGGGCCAGTAATACTACCATGAGGAATGCCAGATATTACATTCCTATAGTCGGTATGTTAATCATGATAAAATTTAAGGGGCACTAAGAAATCTATGTATAGTTGGTGTAACACGTAAAACTCAGATTAACTTTTTCAGGCTACAGGCCACCTCGTACCAGTACTTTAGGAAATTGATGTTGACAATTTTGCCAGCTTCGAGATGGAATTTTTTTTTTTTAATGATTGTGTACCACCGGTGAATTATCTTAAATAAATGGAAATATTAGTTAATTATTTAGCCGAGTTATAGAGACTAGGGTTTCCACAATTATGTTTTTTTTTTTTTTTTTTTTTTTTTTTTTTTTTAATGAAATGCGCAACAAGAATAATTTGCTCTTGTCCTCGAGTTGGTCGCACGTATCTGATCCATTGATATTTGATGAATAATTTGCATGAACCTCACCTTATGTATAATGAGTTCAACTCTACAATGACAGTGTAACGTGTTTGGTGTGAATGCATCAATTCGAGGAACACCCAAAACATATAATTTAACTATTGAATAAATTCGACAGCGAATAATATGAAATTCAAATTCAGAAGGAGTGAAACATAATTTTATGAGTTTTTTTTACTCATAATTAACATAGATAAAAGCCGTGATTTGAGCTGTACATTGCCATTGTATGAACCGCATTGTGTAACGCTGCCGGTACAATTTATAAGATTGTTTTCTCTATATTTGAAGGTAAAATGTATAATTTGCTTATAAAGCCGTTCTCCCTATATCAGCTTGTGTAAACTCTTTGAATGTATTATAATCTTGATATGTTTGTTATGATTAGTAATATATATATACATATACATTATATATATATTAATATATTTATATATATTAATATATATATATTTACATACAGTATGTATATATATATATATATATATATATATATATATATATATAATATATATTTATGTATATATATATATATATATATATTAATATATATTATGTATATATATATATATAATATATATATATATATATATAATATATAATTGAATCATATACGGTACATATGTATGAGTATGATTGAATTATATGTATATATATATATATATACATATATATATACATACATATATATATATATACATACATATATATATATATATATATATATATATATATGTGTGTGTGTGTGTGTGTGTGTGTGTGTGTATGAGTATGTGTTTGTGTGTGTGTGTGTTTATTCATCAATGATTTATCTAATATTGTGCATCGCACACAAAAATTCTTATAATTATAGTAGAATTATCTTGATATTAATGAATGAGTTTTCGTTCAGTGAACTCTTATCTCTTCAGCATAACCCCTTTGCCGCAGACTTTGATTGAAACGGCTGGTTAGTTTTGCTTCGAGAGGGACATTAGCATCTTGAGTACTGTTCAAACCAGAGGAAGAACAGAGAGATGGATGAGTATCAGTGTACCCCAACTCTACATCGTTATCCTTAAATTTAACATCCTGCAGATGCAGAGTCCTCATGTCTCATGAATGGGGAGATGGTCTGCGTTTGTCTATTCTCTTTCCCCACGATTGATATATATATATATATATATATATATATATATATATATATATATATATATATATATATATATATTATTGTAAACCTTTACGAGTGGGGATACCACAACTTGGTGAAAGTGTTTTCGTATCGCCTTGATCAGCAAATGTACAAGTCACTACCGCCGATACTAAGTTGGTTTGTTATGAGCAATCAGACAAAAATCTTCGACCAACATCAATCCGCACTGGTCAGCTTGGTGATGAAAACTGGCCTAACCCCCGACTTGAATAGACATGTCTGAAGTCTGTCCTGCAGTGGACTAGAACGGCACCATTTGTTGGGTTCCTCAAGACACTAGAAAAATTGGAAGATCCAGGCCTAAATCGCTGAAAACTCTGAAGCGTGAAGTAGGAGATGATGAACGGAGAATTATTGAATTGAAAGCTCAAGATAGAGACGACTGGCAAAATGTAACCGAGGCCCTTTGCGTCAATAGGCGTAAGAGGAGATGAGGATATATATATATATATATATATATATATATATATATATATATATATATATATATATATATCTGAGTGTGGATACTTTTAGGCGGAATTTTTCAACTTTCGCTTCAGTGACTGATTTTGAAATTCTTCAGGAGTTGTAGTTGAATACAGTGATATTTGGATGCAGGCACAGAGATTTAAAATGAATGAAAGAGCTGAAAATAACATTATTAGTATTTCCCTGCTATTAGTGTAAATATTTGGAAACACACACACATAAACACACACACACACATATATATATATATATATATATATATATATATATATATATATGTGTGTGTGTGTGTGTGTGTGTGTGTGTGTGTGTATGTATGTATGCACACATTCTCCCATATATGATAAAAAGCCATATATTTTTTATACATTAATGTCTGGATTCTCTTAACAACCTCGGGATCAGAGCCCCAGGTGAAACCACACAAAGACAATAGCATCTGACCGGCTGGGAATCGAACCCTGGTCCAGGGAACTTATATGAACTGTGACATACCACTTGGCCAAGTGGTATGTCACTGTTTTTACAAGTTTCCTGGACCAGGGTTCGATTCCCGGCCGGCCAGAAGCTATTACCTATGTGTGATTTCTCCTGGGGCTCTGATCCCGAGGTCGTTAAGAGAATCCAGACATTAATGTATCAAAAATATATGGCTTATTTGAATATGAAAAATATGTCTAAATATGCAAAATTTATCATATATATGTATATGTACTGTATATATATATATATATATATATATATGTGTATGTATATATATATATATATATATATATATACATATATATATATATATATATATATATATATATATATATATATATATATATCTTTCCTGTTTCGCTGAGTGACATTGCCAAACGTATGGCTACTGGGTCTCCCTGCCCATCCGATAGGGGGAGAGAGAGTAGTCGCACCAGGTGAGAAGGGGTACCCCGGGAGATACACCCATAAACCACATTATCCAACAAAATGCTGAACCAGTAG
The DNA here is from genome assembly GCF_036898095.1 of Palaemon carinicauda. Taxonomy (NCBI): domain Eukaryota; kingdom Metazoa; phylum Arthropoda; class Malacostraca; order Decapoda; family Palaemonidae; genus Palaemon; species Palaemon carinicauda. The sequence continues at coordinate 122,562,432 of NC_090730.1, forward strand.
GATGTAGTTAGGAAAGGGGGAGGTGCGGGAAGGGTTGAATCTAAGACCTGCAGAAATGTCCTGGTTGAATCTGTGCAAGTATATCCTGCTAAATATTCAATAAATCATCTTTGACGTGTTGTATACACTTTTATATGCATATATATATATATATATATATATATATGTATATATATATATATATATATATACGTATATGTGTGTGTGTCACACTGTAATCTTATACGGTTCAACATATGGATTCTAGCATCCCCAAACAAAACTTAATTTTCAAGGTAAAAAGTCTGAATTTATTCCGACAAATAGAAGATTGGATCCAGGTTTAATTATTTACATGAAGAGTCCAGGAGAAAGTATCACCTTGAAGGGTCCGGCTGGAAATATCTACAATCAGGAATAAAGCAGGAGTATCAGCATAAAGGGTTCAGGTGAAAGTATCAGTAGGAAGGGTATAGGTAGAAGTATCAGAATGATGAGTCCACGTGAAAGTATTAATGTGAAGGGTCCAGATGGAAGTATCAGAATGAAAAGTCTAGGTTTAATTATTTACATGGAGTCCAGGTGGAAGTATCAGCTTGAAGGGTCCAGATGGAAGTATCAACATGAAGGGTTCAAGTGGTAACATCAGCATGAAGGGTCCAGGTAGAAGTATCAGAATGCTGAGTCCAGGTGGAAGTATTAATGTGAAGTCTCCAGAGGGAAGTATCTGAATGAAAAGTTCAGGTTTAATTATTTACATGGAGTCCAGGTGGAAGTATCAGGTTGAAGGATCCAGATGGAAGTATCAACATAAAGGGATCAAGTGGTAATATCAGCATGAAGGGTCCAAGTAGAAGTATCAGAATGCTGAGTCCGGGTGGAAGTATCAGCTTGAAGTCTCCAGATGGAAGTATCAGAATGAAAAGTCCAGGTTTAATTATTTACATGGAGTCCAGGTGGAAGTATCAGCTTGAAGGGTCCAGATGGAAGTATCAACATGAAGGGATCAAGTGGTAACATCAGCATGAAGGGTCCAGGTGGAAGTATCAGAATGCTGAGTCCAGTTGAAAGTATTAATGTGAAGGGTCCAGATGGAAGTATCAGAATGAAAAGTCCAGGTTTAATTATTTACATGGAGTCCAGGTGGAAGTATCAGCTTGAAGGGTCCAGATGGAAGTATCAACATGAAGGGATCAAGTGGTAACATCAGCATGAAGGGTCCAGGTAGAAGTATCAGAATGCTGAGTCCAGGTGGAAGTATTAATGTGAAGTCTCCAGAGGGAAGTATCTGAATGAAAAGTTCAGGTTTAATTATTTACATGGAGTCCAGGTGGAAGTATCAGCTTGAAGGATCCAGATGGAAGTATCAACATAAAGGGATCAAGTGGTAATATCAGCATGAAGGGTCCAAGTAGAAGTATCAGAATGCTGAGTCCGGGTGGAAGTATCAGCTTGAAGTCTCCAGATGGAAGTATCAGAATGAAAAGTCCAGGTTTAATTATTTACATGGAGTCCAGGTGGAAGTATCAGCTTGAAGGGTCCAGATGGAAGTATCAACATGAAGGGATCAAGTGGTAACATCAGCATGAAGGGTCCAGGTGGAAGTATCAGAATGCTGAGTCCAGTTGAAAGTATTAATGTGAAGGGTCCAGATGGAAGTATCAGAATGAAAAGTCCAGGTTTGATTATTTACATGGAGTCTAGGTGGAAGTATCAGCTTGAAGGGTCCAGGTAGAAGTATCAGAATGCTGAGTCCAGGTGGAATTATTAATGTGAAGTCTGCAGATGGAAGTATCAGAATGAAAAGTCTAGGTTTAATTATTTACATGGAGTCCAGGTGGAAGTATCAGCTTGAAGGGTCCAGATGGAAGTATCAACATGAAGGGATCAAGTAGTAACATCAGCATGAAGAGTCCAGGTAGAAGTATCAGAATGCTGAGTTCAGGTGGAAGTATTAATGTGAAGGGTCCAGATGGAAGTATCAGAATGAAAAGTCCAGGTTTGATTATTTACATGGAGTCTAGGTGGAAGTATCAGCTTGAAGGGTTCAGATGGAAATATCAACATGAAGGGTTCAAGTGGTAACATCAGCATGAAGGGTCCAGGTAGAAGTATCAGAATGCTGAGTCCAGGTGGAAGTATTAATGTGAAGTCTCCAGATGGAAGTATCAGAATGAAAAGTCCAGGTTTAATTATTTACATGGAGTCCAGGTGGAAGTATCAGCTTGAAGGGTCCAGATGGAAGTATCAACATGAAGGGATCAAGTGGTAACATCAGCATGAAGAGTCCAGGTAGAAGTATCAGAATGCTGAGTCCAGGTGGAATTATTAATGTGAAGTCTGCAGATGGAAGTATCAGAATGAAAAGTCTAGGTTTAATTATTTACATGGAGTCCAGGTGGAAGTATCAGCTTGAAGGGTCCAGATGGAAGTATCAACATGAAGGGATCAAGTAGTAACATCAGCATGAAGAGTCCAGGTAGAAGTATCAGAATGCTGAGTTCAGGTGGAAGTATTAATGTGAAGGGTCCAGATGGAAGTATCAGAATGAAAAGTCCAGGTTTGATTATTTACATGGAGTCTAGGTGGAAGTATCAGCTTGAAGGGTTCAGATGGAAATATCAACATGAAGGGTTCAAGTGGTAACATCAGCATGAAGGGTCCAGGTAGAAGTATCAGAATGCTGAGTCCAGGTGGAAGTATTAATGTGAAGTCTCCAGAAGGAAGTATCAGAATGAAAAGTCCAGGTTTAATTATTTACATGGAGTCTAGGTGGAAATATCAGCTTGAAGGGTCCAGATGGAAGTATCAACATGAAGGGATCAAGTGGTAACATCAGCATGAAGGGTCCAGGTAGAAGTATCAGAATGCTGAGTCCAGGTGGAAGTATTAATGTGAAGTCTCCAGATGGAAGTATCAGAATGAAAAGTCCAGGTTTAATTATTTACATGGAGTCCAGGTGGAAGTATCAGCTTGAAGCGTCCAGATGGAAGTATCAACATGAAGGGATCAAGTGGGAACATCAGCATGAAGGGTCCAGGTTTAAGTATCAGAATGTTGAGTCCAGGTGGAAGTATTAATGTGAAGGCTCCAGAAGGAAGTATCAGAATGAAAAGTCCAAGTTTGATTATTTAGATGGAGTCCAGGTGGAAGTAGCAGCTTGAAGGGTCCAGATGGAAGTATCAACATGAAAGGATCAAGTGGTAACATCAGCATGAAGGGTCCAGATAGAAGTATCAGAATGCTGAGTCCAGGTGGAAGTATCAATATGAAGGCTCCAGATGGAAGTATCAGAATGAAAAGTCCAAGTTTGATTATTTACATGGAGTTCAGGTGGAAGTATCAGCTTGAAGGGTCCAGATGGAAGTATCAACATGAAGGGATCAAGTGGGAACATCAGCATGAAGGGTCCAGGTAGAAGTATCAGAATGCTGAGTCCAGGTGGAAGTATTAATGTGAAGTCTCCAGATGGAAGTATCAGAATGAAAAGTCCAGGTTTAATTATTTACATGGAGTCCAGGTGGAAGTATCAGCTTGAAGGGTCCAGATGGAAGTATCAACATGAAGGGATCAAGTGGTAACATCAGCATGAAGAGTCCAGGTAGAAGTATCAGAATGCTGAGTTCAGGTGGAAGTATTAATGTGAAGGGTCCAGATGGAAGTATCAGAATGAAAAGTCCAGGTTTGATTATTTACATGGAGTCTAGGTGGAAGTATCAGCTTGAAGGGTTCAGATGGAAATATCAACATGAAGGGTTCAAGTGGTAACATCAGCATGAAGGGTCCAGGTAGAAGTATCAGAATGCTGAGTCCAGGTGGAAGTATTAATGTGAAGTCTCCAGAAGGAAGTATCAGAATGAAAAGTCCAGGTTTAATTATTTACATGGAGTCCAGGTGGAAGTATCAGCTTGAAGGGTCCAGATGGAAGTATCAACATGAAGGGATCAAGTGGTAACATCAGCATGAAGGGTCCAGGTAGAAGTATCAGAATGCTGAGTCCAGGTAGAAGTATTAATGTGAAGTCTCCAGATGGAAGTATCAGAATGAAAAGTCCAGGTTTAATTATTTACATGGAGTCCAGGTGGAAGTATCAGCTTGAAGCGTCCAGATGGAAGTATCAACATGAAGGGATCAAGTGGGAACATCAGCATGAAGGGTCCAGGTTTAAGTATCAGAATGTTGAGTCCAGGTGGAAGTATTAATGTGAAGGCTCCAGAAGGAAGTATTAGAATGAAAAGTCCAAGTTTGATTATTTAGATGGAGTCCAGGTGGAAGTAGCAGCTTGAAGGGTCCAGATGGAAGTATCAACATGAAAGGATCAAGTGATCAAGTGGTAACATCAGCATGAAGGGTCCAGGTAGAAGTATCAGAATGCTGAGTCCAGGTGGAAGTATCAATATGAAGGCTCCAGATGGAAGTATCAGAATGAAAAGTCCAAGTTTGATTATTTACATGGAGTTCAGGTGGAAGTATCAGCTTGAAGGGTCCAGATGGAAGTATCAACATGAAGGGATTAAGTGGGAACATAAGCATGAAGGGTCCAGATGAAAGTATCAGAATGAAAAGTCCAGGTTTAATTGTTTATATGAAGAGTCCAGGTGGAAGTATCAGCTTGAAGGGTCCAGATGGAAGTATCAACATGAAGGGATCAAGTGAGAGCATCAGGATTAAGGGTTTAGGTGGAAGTATCAGAATGATGAGTCCAGTGGGAAATATTAATGTGAAAGGTCCAGATGAAAGTATCAGAATGAAAGGTCCACGTTTAATCATTTACATGAGTTCAGGAGGAAGTATCAGCTTGAAGGGACCAGATGGGAATATCAACACGAAGGGATCAAGTGGGAACATCAGAATAAAGGGTCCAGGTGAAAGAATTAGTGTATAGGGTATAGGTAGAAGTAGCAGACTGAAAAGTCCGGGTGGAAGTATTTACATGAAGAGTCCAGGTGTAATTATCAACATGTTGGGTCTTGGTTGAGAAACCAGAATTACGTGTCCTGGTGGAGGCATCAAAATAGGGAGATCATGTGAATGTATCAACAGGAAGGGTTCCAGTGGATGAATCAAATATAGAGTGTAGAAGGAAGTATCAAAATTAAGTATCCAGTGGAATAAATAGTACAAGTAGAAGTGTTAGTGTGTAGTAATCAAGTAGAAATATGAGAATGTAGGGTTGAGGTATAGATATCAGAAGTGGGTCCTAGTAGAATTAGTAGAAACGAACATTTCCGTGAAAATATTTGAAACATAGATCCAAGTGGAGTTATTAGAAATATGTATATAGGTATCAAGGGCCATGATACCTTTGAAGCAAGTATACAGTTGTATGAAGCAGATTTGGGGTAGTGGGGAATTTCGATTTAGGTTTATCTTTGACTCTTAAGTTGGTATTTGAGTATGGTGGGATCTTGTTTTTATTCATTGAAGATACCCCATCGTTGTTACAACAGATAATCATAGGAAAGAAAAATGTCTGTAAATCTCATGATCTTATTTTCAAGGTTTCCTTTCTTTTCTCCACCATAATTTCAAGCTTCCCTTTTACCCTTTATCTAATTTCTTGAGTTCCCTTTTATTGCTTTTTCAAACTCTCCCAATTTCCTCGTCAAAAAATTCCTTGTCCTTTTCTTAAAATTTATTGCAGTTCTAGCAAAGCGTAAGCAAAGATTTTAAATATTTTTAAGTTCTCTTAGCTTTGACATTCCGCATAAATTGATTGATTCCTGATAGCTAAGTGTTCTGGGTATCTGGTTATATCTACATCTAAAATTTATAAAGAGGGGAAAATATTCGAGAATACTGAAATAGTGTCGTTATAGGTCAATTGCATGCAAGCAAACGTGTAAAAATTAAATGATTTAGCGGACAACCTTGTCTACAGTGTTGAGGCAGCATGTTCTTTTTTAAGTTAATCTTTAGTTTAGTAAGATTGTTTCGTTTATTTAGTTCCTGCAAAAAATCATCGTCTGTCTGTTATTAATCATACTAATTTTAATGCTTAGTCTGTTTGTATCAACACCTAGTTTAATGCAATCTCTCTTGATTTACATTCATGATAAATCTACGATGGCATAAACACTTCCCTTTTGCCGTCTTTCCTGTGATTTCAGCAGTGATGTAATCGTCAACATTCCTTTGCATATAACTAGAATCCTGTGCTGGTAGCCATTATGAAGGTGGGTCAGGATATCTGAGTGGGGTTAGTGGGGGAATCAGTGTTTACATATTTCGAAAGCATTTAGCAAATGCAGTGTATGTAGGTCGATGCTTTTGGAAGACTACGTAATAAAGAGGGCTTGGGTAACGACGATACCTCTGCGAAAACACAATTTTTTTCATCTTTTTCTTTTTCTTTATGATGTGTTATCTCGACGCACAGCCGGATGTTTTGATAACTCTTTATACACGCTTCTTGGAGGTCACCCGGTTATGTTTAGTCTTCCCCACCCCTTGCTTCTCCTCCTCATCCTCCTCCATATTTTCATTTCTTCTGAAGTGCCTTTCTACATTTCTAAATGTTCAATATTATACACCCTCAGATCGGTTATTCTCCGCTTCTGCTGACATTCTCTCTCTCTCTCTCTCTCTCTCTCTCTCTCTCTCTCTCTCTCTCTCTCTCTCTCTCTCTCTCTCTCTCATGTTATGTATGTTCTTATATTGTGTTGCATAATGCAGTAAATAAAAAAGAACCCAAGTTGTGGTCATTCAATTAATTCATGTTTTTTGTTGATACTTGATGTTACATTCCTTGATATTGTCGTTCACGTTAGTGATATGGTTATTGTCTTCTAATTCCGTTTGCTGTTTAATTTTTTTAATTTTCACTTATCATTCGGCCCTTTCTGGTGTTTTTTTTTTTTCAAAGTCCCGTTAACCTTAGACATTTACACTTTGAACCTGGAAAATTCGATTTATCTACGTAAAGTTTTGCCGGGGTTTAACCTCTTTGTAGGTTATTTTTTCTGTCTCATACCCCCATACTGCACATATTTGGTCGTACGTAATCCATTTTGATTTTTTCTTTTTTATATAAAAAACGACAAATAAAAATATGACTTTTTTTTTTTAATTGTTCCATTCCTTGAACTATAAACATGGCGGGAAAACAAATCTAGGAAATGATATGGATTTTGGAAAATTTAACTGGTTCGTTTCGAAGTATGATATGGAAGGGTGTGCAGACGGACATTGAACTCATTTGGATATGGCTGTTAATTGATAGTAATTATAGAATAGGTATTAAACGGGTTAGAAAATGCATTAGCAAATTAATGTACTTTCGTTATTGTTTTTTAATTACACAAATGACTCTTGAGAAAATTCATTATTTTTGTTATGTTGCTGTGTCCTATTTGGTCACCGCTTCACCTGACATAACCTTATCTTGTATCCGAGTTTTCCTCATTTGATTCCACCTTATTATTTACATATAAATAAGAAATTCTTTCAGTGTGCCGTTGAACTTTACTCGTTTGTAGTTTGGCATTCACCGTGGTATTGACTTCTGCCTAGAAGGAATTCAACATGATCTTGTGACCTTTTCCAAGGCTAGAAAGCGTAACTTAGATATGGGAGTTTAATTATGTAATGTTTGTCGATCCACAATTTTGAAATGTTAAACATGTTGATGTTAATGATAAAGATTGTGAACGATGAAAAGGGGAGACCAAAAGGGGTTTTTTTAAAGCCTTGTTTTGCTAATAATTATTTTTCTTTTTTTACAGGTACGTTGGGTAGATGCCATCCACATCATGCTGATTGCATTAAGGTATCGTAGGTTTTTTTTTTTGTGGTGCTAAGGAGAATTGTATACCGAACCAATGCCTCTTGCTATTATCCTTTCTTTCCTTTACCTCGTCTATTCCCGTATCATGAAAAAATATGTAGTGGCATACCTGCAAGTAGGAGTTTCAACCATGTTCATGCTTCATATATAAAGGTGATTGTTTTAAGATATGGAAGGAAAATCAGAAACAGTTGGGGCATACGCACTGAGAAAGCACAGCACTTCATGGAGCTTCCTATCGATTAATGTTCCAGAGCAAACAGCATTCGATGAGGCATTTTGCTTCCTTCCAATCTGGTTTTGAGACAGCTCAGAATTTTGCCTCACTTGTTTATCTGCTGCCTGCTTTATAAATCTATTCTAATTAAAGTGACTCATAATTTGAATGTACTTATAGAAGAATATTACCTTTTGTAGTTCACCTAGTATTGACGATACATTTTACCCTGAATCTCAAACCTCTCGTTATGAGAATGACTAGGCAGCCGTATAATATATAAGGGTTGGTTTGGAATAGTTTGGGAAGGAGGTAAAGGGATTTGATTGGGGGGATTAAGAAGCAGCTCTGCTATACCTGTGTACGTTATCTAACCTTGTATGCTAATAATACCTCGCTTCCTCCTCCTCTTCCCGTCCCCCCGTCCTACTCCTCCTCCTCTTCTTCCTTTCTGTGTTTACATTTAAAGAAGAGCGTTGTAATGCTAGAGAGAGAGAGAGAGAGAGAGAGAGGAGAGAGAGAGAGAGAGAGAGAGAGAGAGAGGTAGAGAGAGAGAGAGAGAGGTATCTTGAAAGGGCAGAAGGGAGAGCCGGAAGTAGACTGTCTCCTCATTCTCCCCCCCCCTTCCCCGCCATTTCTCTTCTGTTTCATTACGACAGAGGTTGGCGTGGCCAGCAAGGGTAAATTCCCAGCTGGGGTACTTTCATATTTTCTAATGGGTGATGCGTACCACATTATATTGATCATTTTAATTATATTTGTTGATATAGTGTATTTAGCTATATTGATGTAATGTGTTTTGTTTTAGAGGTAAGACTTTTTACTTGTATGGTCATGATAGTTCACTAAGGAAAACGCAGTCATAAAGAGAATTACTAAAAGTTAAGTATCGGCATTTGATTGAGTAATTGGTTCAATGAGTTAGTGCATTATACGACAGGATTGACAGTCGACGTATAAACTGTATTTGATATGTTATGTAGTGTCAGTTATATATTGTTATATAAAAGAACCTAATGTTTCAAAAAGCTCTCTTTATGCCAAACTTCCCTTTCATCTTAATATATGCTGTAGTTGTACTTCACCAGACTCTTATACTAATAAATTGATATTTTTTTTTACCTTGTTTTCTCTGTTTAAAATTAAATTATATATATTGTCAGTTTTATATTGTTATATAAAAGTAGCCTAATATTTCAAAAAGCTTTCTTTATGCCAAACTTCCCTTTCATCTTAATATATGCTGTAGTTGTACTTCACCAGACTCTTATACTAATAAATTGATAATTTTTCACCTTGTTTTCTCTGTTTAAAATTAAATTAATTTCTTAGTTTTACATCTTCTCGGTTGTTCTTATGTACATTTTGATTCAGGTTTATTCTACGTGTACATAATCTGTTCTGTATAAGATTTTCTGTCTAATGAAATGCATTTTTAAAGTTGATTGACATTCAGATTGGTTTTCATATATAAAATTGAGTTAATTCCTCTTACATTACTAGTTTTGTCCTGCATATAGGAAAGTGATTTCTTATGTTAACTTACTTCCCTTCTAGGGAATAAAGAATTGAAATTAATTCTTTTACATCCAATTGAGATCTTTTCAATTTGTACCCAATTTTCACTCATTAATAGAATTATATTAATTTTGTTTACAAATATTTGGTTTCTAATGCGTATATATGACTGGGCTATTCATTGTTTTATATTATTTTTAACCCATACTTCCTGCAAACAAAGGGATGACGCTTTTTATTTCTCAATTTGTTTTTCATATGACATTTATGCGTAAAACATTTTGGGTTCTCGTTATATTGATTTACTACTTTGCTAATGAGTGTTTTGCTATAAACTTGGAGATCATAAAATCTTTTGATTACCATCATTTTGTTAATGTATTTTTGTAATATGTATTCATTTCAATTAAGGTTGGGACATGTGCTGAGTCCTTGATACAGAGCAACAGCAAAACATCCATGTCAACCAACCCATGTACTACAGCTTCATTGTCATTTTCATTCTGCTCCTGAGGTTTTTGTTTGTTGCCGGATAAGATTCGTTGTTGATTATTGAGTCTTCGTTTGTTTTATTTTTCAATCCAGTGAAACTGAATATAGGTGATTCGAAAGGTTTCTCTCATTCGCATAATCAAAGAAGGGGGATAATAGGGGCCA
>NC_090730.1:122585088-122600088 GCF_036898095.1 Palaemon carinicauda
AGTTTGTATGTGACATGTTCATGAGATGTTATCATTGCTCATCATCATCATCTCTTCCCATGCCTATTGACACAAAGGTCCTCGGATAGATTTCGACAGTCATCTCTATCTTGAGCGTTTAAATCAATACTTCGCCATTCATCATCTCTTACTTCATGCTTCATATTCCTCAGAAATGTAGGCCTGGGGCTTCCAACTCTTCTAGTGCCTTTTGGAACCCAGTTGAATGTTGTTGAAGTATTTTCTCTTGGGGAGTGCGAAGTGCATGCTCAAACCATCTCCATCTACCCCTCACCATGACCTCATCCACATATGGCACCCGAGTAATCTCTCTTATAGTTTCATTTCTAATCCTGTCCTGCCATTTAACTCCCAATATCCTTCTGAGGGCTTTGTTCTCAAATCTACTAAATCTGTTGGATATTGTTTCATTGTCATACCACGACTCATCTCCATATAGTAACACAGATCTTACTAAATTGATATATAGCCCGAGTTTTATGTTTAGTTTCAGGTGATTTGATTTCCAAAATTTACTTATCCTAGCTATTGTCTGATTTGCTTTTATCATTCTTTCATTAAACTCCAATTATAAAGATCCTGTATTAGAGATCATAGTTCCTAAATATTTAAATAATTCCACCTCATTAATCCTATCTCCTTCGAATGATATTTTATCTTCCATTGCATAATCTGTATTTCTTCTGTTTATGTGATATTTCATGCATTTGGTTAAGCAAGCTTTGCAAGTCATATGGTATTCTGCTAATAAGGACAGTGTCATCAGCTTACACTAGGTCTGCTAATTTCCTGTTACCAATCCATTGCAATCCTTCTCCACCATCCCCAACGGTTCTATGCATCACAAAATCCCTGAGAAGAATAAACAACATAGGAGAAAATACATTCCCTAGGAGTTTTCCACTTTTCACAGGAAATTCATATGATAGGACCCCACTAACATTGAAGAGACTTAATTGAGTTTACATATTTAATAATGCTGGACTCTCTACAAACTTGGCTGATATACACTATTTAAGGCTTTTCCATAGTCCACAATTGCTATCAAAAGTGGATTTCTATATTCTACCCATTGCTGTACCCCATGTCTTAAAATGAAAATTTGGTCTGTACAAATTTTTCTAAATACTGTTCGTTCATCCCTCAGCTTTTCATCAATCTTCGTTTCCAGTGTCTTTAGAATAAGCATACTATATATTTTCATGACAACTGGTGTAAGTTTGATGCCTCTGTAATTATTGCAATCAATCAGATCTCCTTTTGTTGGCTTTTTCACCAACACTCCTAGCTCCCATTTATCAGGTTTTGCCTCCTCACTCCATATTCTACAAATAATCTTGTAAGTAGTCTGGGAGTCACTTTATTTTCGGCCAACATCATCTCAGCAGTTATTCCATCGTATCCAGGGGGTTTCCATCTCTAGTTTTTTAACGATTTCAAATACACTGAATTCATTCATGGGCACATCAAGGTCTTCGTCTGCTTCAGGTATATCAATAAAATTATTCCCTTCATATCTCCTATTCATGACATCACTAAAGTGTTCAATCCAATGTTGCCTTTCTTCATCTTCTGTTGTTATAACAGATCCATCTCTCATTTTGATGGGTTTATGCTTCTTCTTTTCCCCAGTAGAGATTTCATTGATAATTCCGTGCGTAATTTTTAACACCATAACCACTCCCTGAATTCATGGCATGGTCAGCTTCATATGCTTTCCTTCTAAGTTTTCTCTCAAGTTACTTCCTGAATTTTCTTTTTACTTCACTATCAATACTGGAATACTTAGCATGTTCTACCTTGTAATTTTCATTACTTCCTCGAAAACTTTCATCAATCAATTTCTGTCTGTCTCCTTTTTATAGTATCCTACTTATCACTTGATATCCATGGTTTTCTCCATGTAACTGCATATTCCAAAACTTCACTACCATTAATTGTCTGCTCTTCGTCTCTTAAAGTCTCTAAGACTTCAAATTGATACCTACATTCAGTTACAAAGGTTTCTCTGTGCTCATCTTGCAGAAGCTTAGTTTTATTAAACCTAGGTATTCTATCTGTATTTCTGTAAGGTGCTTTCAGTTTTAATATCAGTGTGGCAATGAAGAGCTGGTGATCACTACCAGTATCTGTAGCTCTATAGCTTCTTACATTTCTCAGAGCCCTTCTTCTATCTTTATTAATGACAATGTGATCTATTTGATTTTTGTAATTGCCACATGGTGAAGTCCATGTATACACGTGGATGTTCTTGTGTTGAAAAAGAGTACCTTCAATAACAGAATTGTTTGCTGAACAGAAACTTATGAAATGTGCTTCATTTTCATTTGTAACTACAAGACCCTCGACACCCATCACATTCTCTATCCCTTGATTATTCCTTCCAACTTGAGCATTGAAGTCGCCAATCACAATTTTCATATCTCTCTGTGATCTCATCTATTACACTCTGCAGTTCTTCATAGTATTCATCTTTCCTTACTTCAGGGGAATAATTTGTTTGTGCATAGCAAACTATAATACTCATATTGCATAGCTTTTATTTGAACTTTGCTAGTAACAATCTACTATTTACAACTTTCCACTCAGTTAATGCCTTTTCTGCTCTTGGTGTCATCATCATTCCTACCCCTTCTCTTCCAACTCCATCTGATCTTCCTGAGTTGATATATATATTGCCTTGGTCTAAAGTTCCCTTACCAATCCCCTTGCAACGTGTTTCACTTTGGGCCAAGATATCCAAACTATAGTTCATAAATTCACTCTCCACTTCTAACATTCCAATTACCGATTTTCAATTTTTCTTTAGTATTTATGAACCAGGAGATTCTTAGCCACCCTCTACGCCCGGGACTGGTGGCCATTTTGTCATTTTCGCTTTCCGTAGACTGACTAAATCCTCTATCAAAGGATAGCCAGTTCCTTGTGATGGGCAGTACCTATCTAACTAAGGCAAGTGACCCCTGCCGGTCCATACCTATTCCAGTAAGATCGTCCCGCAGGCATCAGGATAAACGGCCTAAAAGACATCTTGTCTACCGTCTTAAACCCAATCCGTCACCCTGCTGGCTCTTTCGTCACATTTGTCAATGAAGTTTAGCTTTTGTTTGTTATTGTCAGTTTTTACCAAGAGTCCTCTGCTTAGTATTCCTACATACAGTAGGTTATGAAAATTTTTTAATTGGGATCATTATGAAAAACTACCTTTATTTATAGAGATAGAGAGCTTTTGAATCCCCCCCTCTCTCTCTCTCTCTCTCTCTCTCTCTCTCTCTCTCTCTCTCTCTCTCTCTCTCTCTCTCTCTCTCTCTCTCTCTCTCTCTCTCTGTTTTGTTAAGCAATCTTAATCGTGCTCAGACTCAATTCTGTGTGACTAGTGTACGATTCTGAAAGTTGACCTAAACAACGAATTAGTACCTAATTGCAAGTGCACCTTTGCGGGGTGCAGCTTTTGTGAATGTAGGGAGAAAATGATACCATCAAAAGGGGAGGGGCTCAACAAGGTTATTTTCACTTCACCGGAGCGTAACATGATAAGAAACTGTTCAGTAAATTCTCTCTCTCTCTCTCTCTCTCTCTCTCTCTCTCTCTCTCTCTCTCTCTCTCTCTCTCTCTGTTCTGCTCGCATATGGTAAGGGTAGAAGAGACTCTGTAGCTATGGTCAGCGGCTCTTCTAGAAGTACACTCCAAAATCAAATCATTGTTCTTTAGTCCTAGGTAGTGACATAGTTTCAGTTCCATGGACTTCCACTGTCATGGATTAGAGTTCTCTTGCTTGAGAGTACACTTGGGCACACTATTTTATTTATTTCCTAATTTCCTTTTTTCACGTGGCTATTTATCCTGTTGGATCCCTTGGGCTTAAAGAATCTAGCTTTTCCAAGTAATGGTACCCTAGATAATAATAATAATAATAATAATAATAATAATAATAATAATAATAATAATAATAAATTAAGGATTACATCACCTTTGCGAAATTTTGTGTGTACATTAGACGAAGTAATAGACACTCACTTATAGTGTTACTTTTTTAGACTCCCCCCCCCCCACTACCCGTACTATGACCACAAAAATCGACCAATAATTAGGTTCTTAATTTACGGTTTAAGTCATGAGATGCATTCTGGAGTTTGGCGAACGCGCCCATTCGTTGGTTCGTGTCCAGTTCGAGAGTCGAACTTAGATCCATTAGTTTGAGAGAGAGAGAGAGAGAGAGAGAGAGAGAGAGAGAGAGAGAGAGAGAGAGAGAGAGAGAGAGAGTTTACAATAATTTTGAATAGAATTACATGGTATTTTTTTGTATTCCTAAAAATCGCTTGTGTTGGAAAATGAACTTTGGCCACTACAGAAATGATCTGTAATTTCACCAACTAGTCTTTTAGGGTTGTTGTACAAGGTTAATGTGGTAATTTAGGAATACTCTATGTTCAGTATAATGATTCACTTCTTACATTTAGCAAAACCTATTATTAGTTAAGAAAACGATGGACTTTAAAGCAATAGCACATTTTATGAAAAATCACTGAACTTTGTGTGATGGCAGTTATTTATTCTCCTCCATTACATGTTATACATGTAATAATGACCAAAAGCATTCCTATATTGGCATAGTCATTTGCCGTGAAGCCGTTATTGGCCCTTTAATTGTAGTAGATCTGTTCCCTGTATGTTTGTAATGATGAATATCTCGAATTTAATGTGCGTATGTTGAAGTATATGAGAAGATCTTTTTTTCTGGTATTGTTGTTATATTGTATTTTATTTTTGCGACTTTTTGTGTCCATATAAAAGTAAATAGGTGAATTAATGATTTATCTTACAAACGTTTAGATATTAATGGATGAAGAAAATAGATTAGTAATATAATTGGGGATATGAGGTTAGAAATCAATAGTTAGGAAAGCCAATAGACAGGTTGTGCAGTAGGGTTTTATTATATTTCGTAAAAGATGAAACAGAAAATGAAACTGTCAATTTTTGAGCAATAAATTTAAGAAGAATCTTGAAGATTGAAAACTATGATATGGACAACAGTCATATTGATTCTCAAGTATTGTTAAATGTGGTCGCTTTTACCTGGAATTGATGACGACTCCGTACAGAGGTCAATTCTTGTTATCTTTGTTTTAAATTCCCTAACCCGAAAAATTTATATATCAGAAGGAATTCAGATTCGGTGTGGAAATATCTGCTGTAAGAAAGAAACCCGTGCACGAATATTAAGGAGAAAATAACGACGCTAAGTTGTAGAATTTGAGTAAGGGAATAGTGGAATGGTCCTCAAGTTTAAATAAAGGAGAATATTTAATCACGTTTTATATAATATAATCAGAATTATATATTTCCAATGGCATAAATTACCGGTCGTCTAAAATACTTAAGAAAATTGCTACATATTGCGCAGCCAACAAATCGTGTCGACACAAAAATAGTTACAGATGGCTTCAAACTGTTAGAACCTAGATTTTGTCCACTTTGGGCTCCAGATCCTTTAAATATGAGGCCCAGAGACTCTATAAGCTCCCACGAAACATTCGAATGATTGAAGACATTAAGGCTTTCAAGAGGAAACTGAAGACTTTCTTATTTCATGAGTTTGGACAGTGACGATTTAACAGTAAATGAACAATACGTAATCTGAAAAGATAAATACTCTGAACGAAAAAGGTAAAATGACTGTGGAGGTCCTGTAGAGAATGGGGTTCCCCTGCTGCATGGGACCGGAAAAGCAGCCATCAAAGTAAAGTCAAGTAAAAAGAGGGACTAGAAAACAAAGGGTTGGGAAGTGTAGACAAATCAAAACCTTCCAAGTTAAAGTTTAAGTGATGATTAAGTAGAGGAAAGCTGTTAAATTGGAAAAATTTGTCAAATTTTGTGAAGAGAGAAGTATAATTTCAAGTTTGTTTTGAAATTAGATCTTTATTGTTAGGGCATTGCAAATTTTCCTTAAAAACTAAGAAAAGAATGAACTTTTTCCCTTTCATTTTTACATTTTGATTATTTTTGAAATGATCATGAAATGAGATCAGGGAGAATGTAACATTCGCAGAACATGTTCTGATAACAATTATAGGGGTTATCATTGAAATAATATAAATATGTCGAAAAAAATCATCTTTTTTTTATTCTTTTTTTTTTTAGTCAATAAAAGTAGAGCAGTGATTGTGTATGTTGGTGATGTGTTTTGTTGTAATTAAAAAAACGAGTGATTTTGCGGTAAGAACGGGAATATCATTGTCATGGACTGACTGCATGGAGTATGAATTCATTGAAAGGAGTCCCCCCCCCCAAAAAAAAAAAAAAAAAAAAATCTATCTTCGAAATTATGATTTTGAATACAGCCTCTTGCTTGCTAGTCCTGAGTTCATCGCATTTGGAAGGGTAACGTCAGAAGGGCATAATTTCAGTTTCTCAACAAATTTTTACGAGTGAGGTTACTGACTCCTCTTGATCCCAGCAG
The DNA here is from genome assembly GCF_036898095.1 of Palaemon carinicauda. Classification (NCBI taxonomy): domain Eukaryota; kingdom Metazoa; phylum Arthropoda; class Malacostraca; order Decapoda; family Palaemonidae; genus Palaemon; species Palaemon carinicauda. The sequence continues at coordinate 122,591,573 of NC_090730.1, forward strand.
GGCAAGAAAAAGAAAAGAGACTGAAAACGATAAGTTGCATTTTAAGTGCATTATAGCTTAGCAAGTAATAATAATGATAATAATGCGTTCTTGACAGACTGCTCGAAATGAGCCAATAGGTAGCTAAAACCAAAAATACAAGTTGGCCTTGCAATTCACAGGCACTGCTTCTGAAATTATGATTGAAGGCATAAAGAATAGGTACGTAGAGGAGAAATAGATGGATTCTCAAGATTTGAAGGGCAATCTTTTGAAGAATGATGTAGAATAGTGCAGAATAAAAGAATCAATACAAGGATGTCAAGGTCTTACTGAAATGCGAACACCTCTGAAAATAATGATAAATGTCATCTTGGTATCTATTGTCATTATATAAAGCATGTATAAGAGAATAGTACGAAAGCATTAGTTTCAGTTCTGCTTTCATTACTGGGAACGTCTTGCATGAGACGCGACAGTGTCAGCAATAACCCTCAGATTAATGTGCATTTAACTTGTCATATGCCACTATTATTATTCTCTCCTGTAAAGAATATACAGTAGTACTCTGTACACATTGACAGGATGAGAACCTAAATATTGCGAGTCCGTAGTATGTAGTTGTTCAGTGGCTACCTTCCTCATGGTAAAGGTAGAGGTGACTCTTTAGCTATGTTAAGCAGCTCTTCTAGGAGAAGGACACTCCAAAATCAAACCATTGTTCTCTGGTCTTGGATAGTGCCATAGCCTCTGTACCCTGGCATTGGGGTAGAGTTCCCTTGCTTGAGGGTACAGGGGGCACTATTCTATCTTACTTCTCTTCCTCTTGTTTTTTAAAGTTTTTATAATTTACATACGAAATATTTATTTTAATGTTGTCACTGTTCTTAAAATATTTTAATTGTTGATTACGTTTCTTGTAGTTTCATTATTTCCTTTCCTCACTGGGCTATTTTCCCTGTTGGAGCCCTCGAGCCTATAGCATTCTGCTTTCCAACTAGGGTTGTAGCTTAGCAAGTAATAATAATAATAATAATAATAATAATAATAATAATAATAATAATAATAATAGTCCTGCTTATGGAGTTGGAGGTAATAGGGGAAAATACAAGTTTATAAGATCACGTTGAATTAATTTCATGTAATGTTTAGACAATTTCTGATGTGATAATGATCGTTACGGAATATTCCTTTATATTGGAATCTTGGTGAATTAAATTTTTCATAATCATCAGAAAAAGGGTATCAGTTATATTTCAGTGTCTCAGTTTTCTACTGAGATTTAGAGAAATTGATAATAATAATATCTTTGATTTAGTATTGCGTCCCTGATCATCTCTCTCTCTCTCTCTCTCTCTCTCCTCTCTCTCTTCTCTCTCTCTCTCTCTCTCTCTCTCTCTCTCTCTCTCTCTGATGTCGCGAGTTTAGTGAACATGAAGTAATGGTGATGTAGATACGTTGTTTATGTACTTAGTTATTATTTTGTACAGTACGAAAATTCAGATAGATTTCCCTTTAACCTAGGTAAGGTAAATCCGTATTTGTGGTAGATATTCTTTCTAAGCTACAATCACTGTTGGTAGAATTAACATGTATCTCATGTGTTTAGGCAGCATTCAAAATAAGGAAAATCAACAAATAAGTATTTTCCAATTTTGAAGGATTTGGTCACAGCCGCCCAATTGGCGTGAACAATTTTTTTTTTTTTTTTTTTTTTTCCTCCAGTATCTGGAAAGAAGCGCCACTCGACGTATTCCAACTGTTTTTTTTTGGTAGCGTGACTTGTTATAAAAGAATTCTACCTATAGGTTACTTAAATTCATGAAATATTAATACTATTTGGTGAATTAATTTCCAGTTTTTTTTTTTTTTTTTTTTTTTTTTTTTTTTTTTTTTTTTTTCAAGATAATACAAATATAAAGGTAGATTGGAATAGGAATGACTATGTCTCCTTTAGTTTTTTTTTTTTTTTTTTTACTTGGATAATCGTAGGAGTTGTGACTCAAGTAAATATAAATACTTCTTTAAACCAGTTTTGTATCCTTAGAGAGTTTCTTTTTCGACAATGATCCCCTGTCGTACCAGTATATCTATTTGTCTTTCGCGTAAGTCCTTGCAACTGACTCCATTGACAGCTCAATTATTATGATCCCGGCAGATATCATTGCTGTAACGTACCACTTGCATCAGAAGAGCTATGTGCATCAGGAAGCTGTTAAAAATTCCCTGTCATTACAGGTCTACTAAAGATGGCATCGCGAATGTGGCCCCTGTAATTGTGCCATAAGTGAGTTCTCTTTCTCCCCCTGAGACAATTGTCTTTATTATTGTATTCGAGAAGCAACGTTGATGGTTAAAATGGTCTTATATTAAGGTTGCATTCAATAGTTACTTCGATTCTTATCTGTCATGTCATACGTTTCAGTGACACTGGTATTTTTGTGGGAACCTTCTCAGTGCGTGTTTAGAGAAGCTTCCCCTCACACCAAATGATACCTATGCAAACACTAAGCCTCTTCTTAGCAGATCATGTAGGCATTTAAAGCAAAATTTCACCGTATTTTTCTCCGTAATATATGGTCCGTTTTCAGTACTTTATTATTCATGATATATATTTGGTTCATTCATATTTTATTTTTATAGTTTCTTGTGTATGGAAATGAAGAATGATAGCGATATGCACCCTTGCTTGTAGTTTGTTATTTGTTTATTACATAATCCATCGGTAGTGATACTGTTTTTTAGTGTGTTTTCTTTTGTGGTTATTTGTGATATATAATATATATTGATGCTATGTTTATTAACTAGTACTCTTCTTCGTTTTTTTTATATTTATTTGTTATATCTATATGTGTCTATTCTTGTAATTTCTATTATATTTTCTTTATTAACATGTATCTTTATCTATCTTCTTCCAACCGGAGTGTCAGATATTGCATATGTTGAATATAAGCTATATTTTATTTGGTTGCTCCCGATAGTAATAATGATAGTTGATGCAGAAAATGTATTCCATAAAGGTTACTCTTTAGTTAAAGATTTATTTTAGTTAATCATGTATTGCTGTATTTTTTTACTATTTATCAATATATTGATAATGATTGTTATTAACCAATAAACTGCCTTCACCATTCATGTTGGTGGATGTTCTGCTTTGTTTGTTTCATATTTGCTGGTTACGTTGAGGTTAAGTTTCTTGTGTCTTTTTCTATGTACGTTTATAACGATTTTTTTTTTTTTTTTTTGAGTCCATGACTGAAGTATTTCAGATATATTCTTCTTTCGGCTTTATTAGTCGTACTTTATTGCAGGGTCGACTGCATGAGTCAACTTTATCCATCCATTTCCATTCCTTAAATCTTCTTCCCTCAGTCCCAAATCGCCCATATCCCTCCTCCCCACATCCATCCTTCTGTTCTGCTGACACTCAACACGCCTCCTTCCCATTACTTGCACATATACTGTATTTAGTTTAGCAGTATTAAGATCAACGATCAAGTTTTTTCCAGTTTTTTTATATATTAAATTTGTCGGATTGAAATGGTTTAGATTTTACGTTGTGTCAGTAATTACTGTTTCTGAATGATTATTAGTAAAAATCAGTCTCACTAACTATCCTGTAAATTATAATACCAATTCCCTAATATCGCAAGAGGGTCTGCCCCTCTCTTTTATACTTCTCCTGTACTTCTCTTTCTCCCTATTTCCTTAATCTTTCCCTTCCCGAGTACCTGCCTTTGAGCTATAAACTGGATTGTATCCAGGGGTACTCTTCCTTTCCCCATATTCCCCACTTCCCTATTATTATTATTGCTTGCTTGCAATAAGTAACTCAAGTCTCACTATCCTACATCCAAATAACGCAGAGCTTATGCTTTAACGTTAATTGTTCACTGCTGTAAAACAATAGATGGCAGTCCAGATTAATAACTCTACAATTACGTAAACGTGAATTATTATTTCCCCCCCCCACCATTTTATTTCAGTGACGTCATTATGTTTACTACTAGGTAGTAGGTTGTCCAGGTTACCAACCACCCGTTGAGATACTACCGCTAGAGAGTTATTGGTCCTTTGGCTGGCCAGACAATACTACATTGAATCCCTCTCTCTGGTTACGGCTCATTTTGTCCTTGCCTACACATACACCGAATAGTCTAGCCTATTCTTGCCACATTCTCCTCTGTCCTCGCACACCTGACAACATTGAGATTACCAAACAATTCTTCTTTACCCAAGGGGCTAATTACTGCACTGTAATTGTTCAGTGACTACTTTCCTCTTGGTAATGGTAGATCAAACTCTTTAGCTATGGTAAACAACTCTTCTAGGAGAAGGACACTCCAAAATCAAACCATTGTTCCCTAGTCTTGGGTAGTGCCATAGCCTCTGTACGAGAGCTTTCCACTGTCTTGGATTAGAGTTCTCTTGCTTGGGAGTGCATTCGGGCATGCTGTTCTATCTTATTTCTCTTCCTCTTGTTTTTTAAAATCTTTATAGTTTATATGTGTTGGATCTAATTTAAGGTTGTTACAGTTCTTGAATTGTTTTACTTCGATTGTTTATTCTTCTTTTGTTTCCTTACCTCATTGGGTTATTTTTCCCTGTTGGAGCACTTAGGCTAATGGGATCTTGCTTTTCCAAATAGAGTTATAGCTTAGCTTATGATGCTCTGCTAATTTGCCTCATAACAATTTTCACGTAGCAGGTTTTTTTTTTTTTTTTTTTTTTTTTTTTTTTTTTTTTTTTTTTTTTTTTTTTTGCGTATCTTACTGCTAGTGAAAATATCTTTTGTTAATTTTTGCAACTAGGAATTTTAGTTACGTAACAGATGTTTGTGAGGCGAGAGCTTGTTACTCATTGTTAGGAATATTTCAGGGATCGTTTAGGGTTGGAAATATTGAGGGAGGGAAGGGAAGGGAAAGGACAAGGGAGAGATGTTTGCTCAGCAGGTGGGGATCCGAAGTGGCAGTGACCGGGGCCAAGGGAGGTCATTTGGTCGAGCTGAATGTCGGCCTCTTTTTCGGGTTAGGGGAGTCATTCCTCCTCTCCTCCACATTCCCCTCCATGGGGTTACTTGTACCCCTCTTTTCATACTCTCCTTCTCTTTTTTTCCTTAGTCTTCTTCTTGTTACTCCTCCTCATCCTCCTCCTCCCTCACCTCCAGAAGGCTCTCTTCTCCTCCTCCTCCTCCTCCTCCATCCCCGGCCACCTAATCTTCCCACACATCTCTCTGAATCGATCGCTTCCTACCCTACTGTGTGGATGCGTGCGTGCGTGAGTGCTTCACAGCCCACCTCTTCCTGTCGCTTCTTCTTCTTCTTCTTCTTCTTCTTCTTCTTCTTCTTCATTTTTGTTTTGCTTTTGTAAATGTTTTTATCGTTTATATATAATTTCTTCCCCAGGAAATATGCTCCTCGTATTTGCTTCGGGTCATTTCAGATAATTAGTACATGAATGATTTCAATCTTATGAGCTTATTTCAATTATATCAACTGCATTTTTTTTTCTGTTGGTTATATCTAGGTTAGGAAGAACAAACCTTTTTTTTTTTACTTTAGTTTCTACTAAAGATAGATGAACGTCTAATTGGATAATAAATTCTCTGGAATTGAAACAGAAAATGATTAATGAAACACCAAAAAGGGAAGCGATCTGTACTTTTGAAATAAGGAAGATGAAAGAATAATCGAATTGATCGACGCTTGAGTTCACAATTTCCCCATAATATCCGTCGGAGATTGAAACCTGATGCACACGTCCTAGTTGCACAAGTAGTCGTATCATGTTTCTCATAAAGCGACGAGTTTAGCGCTGTATACAAACATGTCAGGAAAAGTTTAAGGTCATTGATCGCATGATAGAGTAGAAGTGAAATAGAAGAATTGGGTTGTTGAAGAGAATGATGGAGTTTCTTCAGGCATAGGAACTGTTTACCATACAAGGAACGAAGGCACTTCTCATTGAAGTATAATTAGTATTTAATAAATCGTACATCCAGATGTAACTTAGTAATATAAGCCATCTAAAACATTGTATTCTTTACCATTACACCAATTTAGGTACCAAGGTTGATTGGGAATATATAATGCAAGTATTGGACTACTCCTGGCATTGACTGGCCGCGTCCAAAATATTATTATTATTATTATTATTATTATTATTATTATTATTATTATTATTATTATTATTATTATTACTAGCCAAGCTACAACCCTAGTTGGAAAAGCAAGATGCTATAAGCCCAAGGGCTCCAACAGGGAAAAATAGCCCAGTGAGGAAAGGAAATAAGGAAATAAATAAATTATTATTATTATTATTATTATTATTATTATTATTACTAGCCAAGCTACAACCCTAGTTGGAAAAGCAAGATGCTATAAGCCCAAGGGCTCCAACAGGGAAAAATAGCCCAGTGAGGAAAGGAAATAAGGAAATAAATAAATGATGAGAATAAATTAACAATATATCATTCTAAAAACAGTAACAGCGTCAAAACAGATATGTTCTATATAAACTATTAACAACGTCAAAAACAGATATGTCATATATAAAGAATAAAAAGACTCATGTCAGCCTGGTCAACATAAAAACATTTGCTCCAACTTTGAACTTTTGAAGTTCTACTGATTCAACTACCCGATTAGGAAGATCATTCCACAACTTGCTTGATCACAGCTGGAATAAAACTTCTAGAATACTGTGTAGTATTGAGCCTCATGATGGAGAAGGCCTGGGTATTAGAATTAACTGCCTGCCTAGTATTATGAACAGGATGGAATTGTCCAGGGAGATCTGAATGTAAAGTATGGTCAGAGTTATGAAAAATCTTATGCATCATGCATAATGAGCTAATTGAACGACGTTGCCAAAGATTAATATCTAGATTAGGTATAAGAAATTTAACAGACCGTAAGTTTCTGTCCAACAAATTAAGATGAGAATCAGCAGCTGAAGACCAGACAGGAGAACAATACTCAAAACAAGGTAGAATGAAAGAATTAAAACACTTCTTCAGAATAGATTGATCACCGAAAATCTTGAAAGACTTTCTCAATAAGCCAATTTTTTGTGCATATCTATAGTAACCCCAAGAAAATTAAATCTCATAAAGAAACAGCTTCAGTGAAAAGCTACATAGAAAAGAAGTCTTTGCATGTGACCTGATGAGAATAAAAGGTATCTGAAAGAGGTCTTTGGTAAGGGGTAGAAAATAAGAGTTTAAATATTGCCTCAAAAATGTAGGCCAAATAAGAATTTACTTACATCCTAGGACGAAACGAATAAGAGTTAGGGGCAGGCAAAAGATTTGGATATTCCAAGAATCAGAGGCCCCTTTTGAATTTAGTGTAAATGATCTGATATGAACAAGACGCCATAAGTAATCATGAAATTCATATTGATTATCTGATGGCAGAATGTTAGGTCAGTGGTTTTGCAAATTGTGAACGTCAGACTCTGCAGACTGGTAGAAATACATATAATAGCTATAGATTGTGTGGTTTGAAATTTTAAGGAAGGTGACACCTTAAGGGTTGCGGTTGCCTGTTGGTATCGTCATTGCCTGGTGTTCGCCAGACTGGGGTTCGAGTCCCGCGCAAACTCGTTAGTTCCTTTGGTCGCTGCAACCTCACCATCCTTGTGAGCTATGGATGTGGTTTTGGGAGCCTATAGGTCTACCTGCTGAGTCATCAGCTGTCTTTGCTTGCCCCTCCCGGTCCTAGCTACGGCGGAGAGGGAGCTGGGGCGCTGATCATGTGTATATAATATGGTCAGTCTCAAGGGCATTGTCCTGGTTGCTAGGGCAATGTCACTGTCCCGTGCCTCTGCCAGTCATGAGCGGCCTTTAAAACCTTTAAACCTGCAATGATTGGATTATTAGTAGAATTGCAGGGAAAGAAAATAGTTTCTTTTTTCTACCTGGATTTTTTTATTACTAAAGTATCATAATTTTCCTTCATTGTATCCTAAGGAAGAATGAAACATCACATCAATTATAAATTATGATTTACATGCTTCTGTCAATGGGCACACAATCGATGTAGACAATCTTATGGAATTTCTTTTTTATCGTGGGCTGGGTTAAATTTTTAAGGTAAACATTGAAGCTTGATCTCCAATGCTTTTTGAGCAGCCATCTAGTAAGTTTTTGTTGTGAGCTCAAGCCTGTCCTGTCTGAAGTGTTCTCGAATCATATTACTTTTAGTTTTTACAAATGTTGTGATTGTTGTCTTGGAAAATAAGAGTGCACAGATAGAATTATCAGATAACTACAGGAAGGTAGAATGAAGTGGTATTATTATTATTATTATTATTATTATTATTATTATTATTATTATTATTATTACTACTTGCTAAGCCACAACCTTAGTTGGAAAAGCAGGATGCTATAAGCCCATGGGCTCCAACAGGGAAAATAGCCCAGTGAGGAAAGGAAACAAGTAAAATTAGAATATTTTTAAAACAGTAATAGTATTGAAATAAATATTTCCTATAAAAACTTCAACCAAACTAGCGGAAAAGAAATGAGATAGAAT
>NC_090730.1:122605088-122607588 GCF_036898095.1 Palaemon carinicauda
ATCCGGATGTTGAGGAACCACCGTCCTTGACCTACTTACAATCATACTTTGAGTTTTGTTAGGATTCAACTTCATACCCCATAATTTGCACCATGCACTAATTCTAGCTAAATCTCTATTAAGGGATTCACCAACCCTAGATCTACATTCAGGGGATGGAATTGATGCAAAGAGAGTAGCATCATCTGCATATGCAACAAGCTTGTTTTCTAGGCCAAACCACATGTCATGTGTATATAGTATAAAAAGTAATGGGCCAAGAACACTACCCTGTGGAACACCGGATATCACATTCCTATAATCACTATGGTGCCCATCAACAACAACTCTTTGAGATCTATTACTTAAAAAATCAATAATAATGCTAAGAAACGACCCACCCACTCCCAACTGTTTCAGTTTGAAAACAAGGGCCTCATGATTAACACGGTCAAAGGCAGCACTAAAATCAAGGCCAGTCATACGAACTTCCCGACCACAATCAAGGGATTTCTGTACAGCATTGGAGATTGTAAGAAGGGCATCACATGCTCCAAGGCCTTTACGAAAACCAAATTGCAAACTAGGGAGTAGATGATTACCTTCAGCAAACCTATTAAGACGTTTTGCCAGAAGACGTTCAAAAACTTTAGATAATATGGGAGTTATGGAAATTGGGCGGTAATCAGTGGGACTTGAGCTACCACAAACACATTTACATAGAGGAGTAACATTACCAATTCTCCAACTAGTGCTAAAAGCTCCTCTTCTTGCTAACTTGCGCAAAATAACAGATAACTTTGGAGCTAAGAAATCTGCTGTCTTTATAAAAAACAAAGGAAAAATACCATTTGGGTCTACACCTCCATAAGCATCAAGGTCCATCAACAGAGCTTTAATCTCACGAGATCGAAAAGCTAAACTAGTTAGTTTAGCCTCAGGAAAACAGGAATGAGGAAGTTCAAGTTTTTCATTACTCTGTTTACTGTCAAAAACATCAGCCAAAAGGGTTGCCTTTTCCTTTGGACAGTGAGTGACTGAGCCATCTGGTTTAAGTAAAGGAGGAACTGTTGCATCTACACCAAAGAGTGCAGATTTAAGGGTAGACCACCATTTATGTTCCTGAGTTGTACCAGAAAGTGTTTCTTTTATGGTTAAATTGTACTCCTTTTCAGTTGAGGCATAAACTCTCTGAGCAAAAGCTCGAAGCTGAGTATAGTTGTTCCAGGTCAAATCTGATCTGTTACCCTTCCAAAGTTGATAGGCCTCCTGCTTCTCCAAAAAAGCACGTCTACAATCATCAATGCTACATATCTCCACGTTTCACACCCATTCGTCTTACTACCAATACGTCAGGCAAAGTATTTAAAAGCTCTAACGTGTTTAACTTATTCGCAGTCATCTGTTTACGCTTCATTTTATATATACATATATATATATATATATATATATATATATATATATATATATATATATATATGTGTGTGTGTGTGTGTGTGTGTATATGTATATATACAGTATATATATACATATATGCACAAACATATATATATATATATATATATATATATATATATATATTTATATATATATATATATAATCTCATTAAAAGCTAAAAAACCAATGGCATAAATGGTCTTACTTCAATTATTTTTAAGTTGTGGCTGAAAAGATCTGATTGTTTTACTGTGCTGGTCCATTCATTCATCCTTTTGCCGACCTTTTTTTAATAAAAAATTTATATTCATCATTAAAGCAACCTTGCAAAGAAATCAAATTTGTATAATTGCCATCATACTAGCGAAAATTAGAAGAAAATTTAAATATTGGCAAATAGACATGTTTGGATCATTCATGAAGCCTTGGAGATTTAACCTCGATGAGATTCCAGTACCTTGCAGTGGAACCTTTTGTTGGAGGGGAGTACATAAGTGAGGACACCTGAATGTTCAAAACAAACTGCTGAAGTGTGATGTTCACTGCTTCACAATCACTAGCCAGCCATAGTTAACATTTTGGTAAATCTCTTCCGTATCTCTGATAAAGTCATCATGTACGTTAACAAAATGCAGACGTATGAATCCGTTTTGGCAATGGCCGTTTAATCGTTTCTAAATTTTTATCACCCAACCATCGTAGCATATATTGAGATGCCTACATATCTCCTCTAAGAGGTGTTAGCTATAGGATCCTTAGGTCTCATGGGGTCAGTGCGGTTGCTCATCACAAGGCTTATTACTAAGTTTGGTAGCTCAACTCTCTCAGCTAACTCTATTATAGGGGGCTATTTGTTTTATGCGAAAGAGGATGGTTTTCCTAGTGGCGTCAGTTTTGTAATGTAAAGTTTTTTTTTTTTTCCTGTTTTTCCTGGTGTTTTGTGTGACATTTTCTTCTTTATTATGTCCACTGTGAATATATCCTTTGCTTTTTTTATGTTGATCTCGTTTGTACAAGCTCCGGGACTTTGTTTTATGGGCAGCCTTTCCAAGCGGTTCTCTTTTACTAATTACAGCGTTAACT
>NC_090730.1:122612588-122617588 GCF_036898095.1 Palaemon carinicauda
AAGAACATATGTCAGTGAACCAAAATTTTAGTCTTCGACTGTACTTTTTCTTCCATCATGGAGTTCATCCTCTAACTTTAATTTCGTAATGTGCATGCCGGGGTTTTCTAAGTTACACCTCGGTGCTAAATGGCCTGGGTAATTTAGCCACTTCTTGGGGCAAGCAACACATAATGAGCTCAGTTGTGAAGTTCAATTAATTCTAACTGTAATGTTCCCAGAAAAATAATAGTTTTCTTGATGAATGGTACACTACTTACCCTTGCCAAGAAAGTAAGACACCTTTCACGACAATTCTACCATGCTTACCTAAGTTCAATCTTCCAGAAAGTTGAATGAGCCCTTAAGAGAATGAGCATCATAACAATCCTATCCAACAGCCTCTACAATATTGTTGTGGCCTTGCCATGTTAAATATGACGTAAATATGTTGTAAATTTTGTACGACTGCTAATTTATGTTAGGCCAAGAATAAGGAGAACCAGTAGAATAATGAAAAATCTATAGTATAAATCAAAATCTGCCCTTGCAGTCGTAATTTTCAACTAAAGGTACTTATAAGAAGGTCTTATATCCCATCATTATCATTATTAATATTATTGATTGTATTTTGGTTATCTTTTCAGATCTGGATGAGATAGTGTTGCAGACTACGTAGAGATCATATTCATTGTTTCTCTGACGCTCAGTTCACTTGTTCCAATTGAAGGATTGTTAAAAAGCCTCAAGATTTTGCAGATTTGACGGTGAGTACCCATGAAATTGTTCTTTTATTTAACTTTACGATTATTTTACGTCTCTTTAGCTTTTTTTATGTGTGTAAATTTTATATTTAACCTCAATTATATTGAACAAAATGCAGCCAAGAGCTAGAAGTTTGCAGGTTATTGTTTATGGTCGTTCTTTATTTTCTTATTGCACGTATCTGTTTATTATCTTTTTCCAAGAGCCGATCTGAAATATACTCATATTGGATATTACTTTAGGTATTGAAGATGAGGGAATATGAACACTTAGTAACTTGTGTTAGAGTTCAGTGACCGATTCAGTAGACGGTATTGCAGTGATGATTACGTCTTACGAGTAAGGGACTTCGCTAAGGTTTTGTTGTGAGGGCATCATACCGCGCAATTTCATTGTTTGAAACTGTTTTTTTTCTTTCATAAATAGGATGAAGAAGGACTTATAAAGTCTATGACAAAATAACCTAAAACTCTGGCCTGATATAAGAATTATAGCATGATATTATTACTGTTTAGTTAGATGGAAGGACTAGATTTACTTACAGACATTATAAATTTATGTAATAATTTATTGTGATCTTAATAGGTCTTAGAATCAGGCTAGAAATGATTACATATGCTTTATGTCATTTACAATGTCAGTTGCATGTCTTCTTATCAAATTGCACCAATAACTACAATTACAAGGATGGAAAAATACTAGATATAATCGTAATTACTCTCTTTTAATCATTCTAATTTTCCATTAAATTTACAAATACATATATCTTATATGTTGCACAATTATATTTCGTACACATTTCCCCTTAAAAGAAAACTGTACATTGTTGCAAAAACCAGCGTTATTTTGGTCTCCTTTTAAAATATTTATTTTTTTTCAACAATTGTTAGTTGTGACCTATAAAAGCTTTACAAAAGAAACATATTCTAAAATGAATTAGACATCCAGCAGAATTGACGTAAACATGAGTATTTCTCTTCCTTTGAATTTACTGTGTTGAAAATTATAATGCGTATAAGAAAATAAAACTGAAATACAAAATGCAAAATTAAAAACAATCAAACTGAAAAAAAAAGATTCACAAAAATGTAGAAAAGAAAAATTCAATAATTTTTTGCATTTCCGGTAGTTGGCTTATTACGATTCTTTCTGAAAACTAGGTAGCGACTCCAAAACCTCTATATTGGACTTGTTCAACGGGAGTTTTCTGAAGACAGAAGAACAGAGCATTGCCCTATTGGTGGTGTAGATATTTCTTGCTATATTCTAATCTTTGGAAAAGTCAATTTCAATAGCAATTACCATTGCCATTGAATAGAAATAAAAGATTACAATTATAATTACGTTGGAAATATTCAAAGTTCGCTTTGAATACTCTAGAATGAAAACACGGCGCTGGTAGGGTAGACCTATTTTTAAGAGGTGCTTGTTTTGACGAAGCGCGTGCGCGTGCGCACGCATACACACACACATATATATATATATTTATATATATATATATATATATATATATATATATATATATATATATATAGTTTGTGTGTGTGTATTTTTGATTTGTTGACGTCATGATTTGCCCCACATCCATCTCCTATCTAATTTTGGCCCATTGAGTTCTATTCTGTCTATCTTTTCCTTTATTTTTATTAGTTACTACCTTCAGATATTTTCACCATTTATTCCAACCTCTCATTCGTGGACTATTTTTATTTTCTCACTATTCGTCATCCTTTTATCATCAGTTGTGGAAGTAATATTCCTAATCGGGTAGTTGAATCAGTAGAACTTCAAAAGTTCAAAGTTGGAGCAAATGTTTTTATGTTGACCAGGCTGATATGAGTCTTTTTATTCTTTATATATGACATATCTGTTTTTGACGTTGTAAATAGTTTATATAGGATATATCTGTTTTGACGCTGTTACTGTTTTTAGAATAATATATTGTTAATTTATTCTCATCATTTATTTATTTCCTCATTTCCTTTCCTCACTGGGCTATTTTTCCCTGTTGGAGCCCTTGGGCTTATAGCATCTTGCTTTTCTAACTAGGGTTGTAGCTTGGCTAGTAATAATAATGATAATAATCAGTCCATTAATACGAAGCTCGAGGTCAGCCATCCCTCTAAATGTAATTGAAATTCACCCCACTGTCTTCTATCACTATTTTGGGGTTTAGAAGTAAATAATAACTTGTCCTGGGAGGGTCATATCGTGTTCTCTGCAATGTCTGCATTTATGAATCTGTGTTTGCCCTTCTTGTTGCTGCAAAGGTTAGTTGACTGGATAATTCAAGGAGGAAATAGATAATGGAGACAGAAAAAAAGAGGAGGAGAGATTTAAGGTTTCCTCCTCAATGACCTAAAGTTTTAATGATCAGAGTTCCTTCTAAACGAAACATTAAAATGACAAGTAGAGAAATATGTAAATTTAGTTTAGAAAAAAAAATATTGAAATGGTTATTGAAAACGATCATTGGAATGATAAACATTAAAACATTCGTATTTGAGGCAGATTTTATAGCTATAGTAATATTCATATTTAGTATATCAAGTGATGTAGTTTTCAATGAGGGGTATTCTTATTAAAAAAATCGTAAAAAGGTAAATTTATATATTCCGGGAATGTGTAAAGGTTAGCGCACTTGGAAAATTTGGTGATGCAGAGACACTGGCTTTTTTTTTTCTTCCAAATGATTGCCAGAATTTATCATAGATGTTTCAACTTAAACGTCAGCAAATAAACACTATAACTTAAGGAAAATTTTGCAGCTATTAGATTAAGGTGACAGTGTGGTTGCTCGGGCTCTTGCTCTCAGGAATATTCCATAATCTGAGTCTAGTCGAAAGGAGCCTTAAAACGAAGGATGGACAGCTAGAGGATCAAGGATAGTATCAACTGCGTGAAATTTGCTTTATTTATTCAGTTCTCTTTCTGTTTGAGCCCTTCTCTTTCGTCTCTGATGGTTGTCCGAGTACAGAGATCCCCACCAGGCCATCTATTCCCTTTCTTATCTTAGACGCCTTAAGGTAAGGGCCAGTTCTTACATAAGGCAGCTTAATCTAAACTTGCTAACCAGCCACCACCCTTCAGTTGTAAAAATAATTATGTAAAGAATACAAGAATAGATACTAAATATGTAAGAAGCACATGGAGTTAGAAAGTAAGATTTGGAGATGTAGTGAATGTTTTCTACTATAAGGCCATTGGAACAGGAAGTAAATATTCCAGGACAGACGCATATTTCACTTATACTAATTGATAAGATAGCAAACGGCCCACATATTATTAACACGCAAATTGTTTTAATATTTGCAGGAACAAATCATACCTAATAATGTTCCGGAGAGAGAGAGAGAGAGAGAGAGAGAGAGAGAGAGAGAGAGAGAGAGAGAGAGAGAGAGACGGGGTTGAGGGCGGTAGAAAAGAGAAATTGGGAAGGGGGGGAGTTGGAAAGAGGTGGCGAAAGAAAACAAGAATGGAGCGCTATGGAGAAGAGAGAGAGAGAGAGAGAGAGAGAGAGAGAGAGAGAGAGAGAGAGAGAGAGAGCTTGAACTGATGATGGTGGCACTATTGACCTGCTCTCTCTCTCTCTCTCTCTCTCTCTCTCTCTCTCTCTCTATAGAGCGTGGGCGGTCGGATATCCGATGTCAGGTGTTACTTCCACATCTCCGCACCCTTCCTACTTCCCATTCTCTCTCTCTCTCTCTCTCTCTCTCTCTCTCTCTCTCTCTCAATCAAGTACGCGTGAATTAGCTTTTGCCGTTGTATATTTTTACCTGAACTTCGGGGAATTTTAATAATTGAAAATGACACAATTTTTATCATCATCATTATTGAAATTAGCCATGCTATTTTTCTTATTCCATTCACTCATACTCGCTCGTATTCATCCCCACCTGCTGGGTTCATAACAATGAAGCTGATCATTAAAAAATGTCTTAGCAGCGATTGGCTAAACCGTCTTTATCTTAATCTCGTGCTAAAAAGTTTAACTTGTCAATAGAAAATATCGTAGAAACGTATAATAATTTCTTTAGCTGTATTGAAGATAATTTTGAGGTATATAGTGTTTTGTGTTTAGTGTTGGAAATTGCTGTATGTGTGCGTGTACACACCTACGTGTATATATATATATATATATATATATATATATATATATATATATATATATGTACACATATACACATATGTGTGTGTGTTTGTGTGTGTGTGTGTGTGAGTGAGTAAGCTAGGTTGCAAATAATGAATGAATGTCT
>NC_090730.1:122622588-122628102 GCF_036898095.1 Palaemon carinicauda
ATACATACATACATATATATATATATATATATATATATATATGTGTGTGTGTGTGTGTGTGTGTGTATACAGTATGTATTATTACTTCCTAAGCTACAACTCTAGTTGGAAAAGCAAGATGCTATAAGCTCACAGGGTTCTACAGGGAAAATAGCCCAGTAAGGAAAGGAAATATGGAAATAAACAAACTACACGAGAAGTAATTGACAATTAAAAAATGTTTTAAGAACAGTTACAACATTAAAATGAATATCATGTATAAAACTATTAAAACTTCAAAAACAAGAGGAAGAGAAATAAGATAGAATAGTGTGCTCGAGTATACTGTCAAGCAAGAGAACTCTACCCCAAGACAGTGGAAGATCATGGTATAGAGGCTATGGCACTATCCAGGAATAAAAGACTAGAGAACAATGGTTTGCTTTTGGAGTGTCCTTCTCCAAGAAGAGCTGCTTACCGTGGCACAAGAGCTAAATACGCCAGCATTGATATGGTTTGCGATATATATATATATATATATATATACAGTATATGTATATACAGTATATATATATATGTATATATATATATACCTGTATATATATATATATATATGTAAGTGTATATGTATATACTGTATATGAATGTGTAGCCTAAATATAATGTATACTTATCAGATAGGTATTTTTTAAGGTGATTTGTACGCAATGAAATTTCTAAAAGAATATTTAGTTATATCAAAATAAACTTTCTCTAAAATAATTTTTTATTTCAGTCTTGATGTTATCGTTCTTATAATGGCATGCTTACGTGAACCAAAGCTATAATGAAGCCAATGACCAGGGCAGTCTTACAGCTTATTCATAATCTGTCGTTTGTTCTCCAAATACAGTCGCGTGAAGAGACAATAAAATTCCATGAGTATTGGAATAAGGTGTTTTCTTGTAGGAAGAACTTATTAATCTTAGGGAAAGAATCTTGATACGATTGGAAGAACATCTATTGGAAATGAGAAAAAGACATTAATCACTGGGTATAATGTTAATTTAATATATATATATATATATATATATATATATATATCTTTATCTTTGAAGATGAACGCAATAATTTTAGAAATGGTGATAGCATAATATATCAATTTTGTTGGAATACGAATTTTATCGTTTTAAGAAATTTGGCATTGTAGGGGAATCCGATTAGCTCTTCATATAATAGCTATGAAATTCTCTCTATTTTCTTACTTGAAAGCTGTTTGTGTATTTTTTTTTTTTTTTTTTTTTTTTTGTAGGTTTGGTAGAGTGATCAAATTCGTTAGGGCATCCCTGCACTTACCGTTTTTGGAACTTCAGCACAGTATATATTACAATCAAAACCGATGCTAAAAATAAATCCAGGATACCTAGTCTTACACAAGTACTGAATTCATCTAGCTTGGCATAATGATAAATTACGTGAATTTAATATCAGCTGTTGGTGCATAGTCAACTGAAATTGGTGAAAGGTTATGAGGTTTACTGACTCAATCGAGGAGAATTGCTGAGGTCTGGAAGGTTAACATCTCTGGAGCCACCCTCCTAAAGTTCAAAAGGAGTATACGTGGATATGGTGGAGATTTTCAGCAATAACGAAAGCCCTTTAAAGACAAGGAATAGGTGAATCTTATGTTAGAACACTTGAAGATATCTTTACACGAAGTAGAGTAATCCTAAAATTACATAAAGATAGTGAGAAAATTCCGATTGAGAAAGGAGTTAGACAGGGAGACGCCATCGCCAAAATTATTCACAGCATGCCGAGAAATTTTTAGAAATTTAGATTGGGAAAATGTAGGAATTAACATAATTGGGGATTACCTTAACGGCTTAATATTTGCAGATGACATAGTTCTGTTTAGTGAATCATGGGAGGAATTGCAAAAGGTGATAGAAAATTTGAATAGAGAAAGCAGAAATATAAATATGATAATGAATATGAGTAAAACTAAGATAATGTTCAATGAAACATGGGACCGAAATGAAAGGGAGGATGATCATGGCATGGAGAGCTTTTGGAAAAACCAAATGAGATTATGAAAAGTAAAATGCCACTTTGTCTGAAGGAAAAGACTATTTATTCAGATCGTCCTACCAGTATTTATACATCAGAAACTTGGAACCTTACTAAAGCCTTAGACCATAAGCTAGTTATAACTCAATAAGCTATCGGAAGAATAATGATGAGATTAACACAAAGAGTCAGAAAAATATACGAGGGCAAACTAAAGTAGTGTATATTTTGACAACATGTAAGAAAAAAAATGGACATTTACAGGACATGTAATGAGAATATCAGATAATAGATGGACGTTAGAAATAACAGAATGGGTCCCAAAACATTGCAAAATAAGCATGGGAAGGCACAGAAGACGATGGATTGACGAGCTAAAAAAAAAATGCTGGTTTAATAATACCGTAAACAGACGCCAGCTGAAGGAGATGTCTGAGGCCTGTGTTCTGTAGTGGACTTATAACAGTGGATGATATATATATATATATATATATATGGGTCTCCTACAAAGAACAACACAAGACACTGCCAATGCATGGATGAACCCCTTGTTCAGTAAAACTTTCCGAGGCTAAGTCGTTTAGTATACTTACGCAGGAGATTCATTGGCTGTGCGTCAAACCTCCTACACACACTCCCGTTCTCTCATATCTTTCATTCACTCATGCTGTTCCTGTTTCCAAAACGTCTTTCACTCATCTCGTACAATCCTTTCTATGCCTTTCTCACCTCCTTTATCCTAGCACTTATGAATCTCTTACTTCTCACCAGCCTATTGTGCAATCTTTCCACGTGACTGAACCTCTGAGCCACCTTCCCCTGTGCCAACCTTTTTTAGCACTCGTGCTACGTGTGTTCTCATTTCTCACCCTAGGAGTTCTATTACACTGCATATGTTTTTCATTCATTTTATCTCAAAATATTCAACCTTTACCTTTCATTCGTATTTAAATTTCACACTTCTGTTCCACAATGGAAGTGAATTTTAATATATATATATATATATATATATAAAGCAGTATCTATGTGTGCATATATATACACACACACACATATATATATATATATATATATTACAAGCGAAGGACCCTAGTTGGAAAAGAAAGATGCTATAAGCCAGAGGGTTCCAAGAGGGATAAATAGCCTAGTGAAGAAGGAAACAAGTAAATAAATTAAACACAAGAAAAGTAATAAAAAATCAAAGTAAAATATTTTTAGAACAGTAACAACATTAAATTAGATCTTTCTTATGTAAACTATAAAAACTTAAAAAAAACAAAACAAAAGAGGAAGAAAAATAAGATAGAATAGTGTGCTCGAGTGTACCCTCAAGCAAGAAAACTCTAATCCAAGACAGTGGAAGGCCACAGAGGCTATGGTGCTACCCAATACTAGAGAACAATGGTATGATTTTGAAGTGTCTTCCTAGAAGAGCTGTATATTGTCCTTAGAGAGTCTCTTCTACTCTTACCAAGAGGAAAGTAGTCACTGAACATTGCTGTAGGTAACCCCTTGAGGGAAGAAGAATTGTTTGGTAATTTCAATGCTGTTGGTTGTACGGGGAGAAGAGAATATGGAAGGAATAGGCCAGACTATTCGGTATATGTGTAGGCAAAGAGAAAATGAGCCGTAACCAGAGAGAGGGGGATCCAATGTAGCACTGTCTGGCCAGTCGAAGGACCCAACAACTATCTATCTGTAGTATCTCAATGGGTGGCTGGTGTTCTGGCAACGTAATATATATATATATATATATCTCTCTCTCTCTCTCTCTATATATATATATATATATATCTCTCTCTCTCTCTCTCTCTCTCTATATATATATATATATAATATATTTGTATATATATATATATTATATATATATATATATATATGTTTTATATGTACGTATATATAGTCTTGTAGCCAGTCGAATACCTAGTGAAAAGAGAATGACGTATAATACACACACATATATACAAGTATATGTATATATATGTACATATATTATTATTATTATTATATATATGTATGTATGTATGTATGTATATATATATATATATATATATGTGTGTATATATATATATATAAATATATATATATATATAAATATATATATATATATAAATATATATATATATATATATAAATATATATATATATATATAGAGAGAGAGAGAGAGAGAGAGAGAGAGGAGAGAGAGAGAGAGATAGAGAGAGAGAGAGAGAGATCGAAAAGAGTTGTTAATGGGCACCATAGTGTGTATAGGAATGTGATATCTGGCGTTCCTCAGGGTAGTGTTCTTGGCCCATTACATTTCATACTGTATACACAGAACATGTGGTTTGGTCTAGAAAACAAGCTTGTCGCATATGCAGATGATGCTACTCTCTTTGCATCAATTCCATCTCCTGATTGTATATCTGGGGTTGCAGAATCCCTTAATAGAGATCTAGATAAAATTAGTGCATGGTGCAAATTATGGGGTATGAAGTTGAATCCTAACAAAACTCAAAGTATGATAGTAAGTAGGTCAAGGACAGTGGCTCCTCAACATTCGGTTCTCAGCATTAAAAAGGTTTCTTTAACTTTGTATGATTCTTTTAAAAGTTTTAGGTGTGATTCTCGACAGCAAATTTAGGTGTGATTCTCGACAGCAAATTTACTTTGAGAAACACATTAGGTTTGTGTCTTCTTCAATTGTACAAATAATTAGCTTAGTGAGAAAGTCTTTCAAGATTTTTGGTGATTAATCTGTTCTGAAGAAGTGTTTTAAATTCTTTCATTTAACCTTGTTTCGAGTTTTGTTTTCCTGTCTGGTCTTCAGCTGCTGATTCTCGTCTTAATTTGATGGACAGCAACTTACGGTCTATTGAATTTCTTATTCCTGATCTAGATATTAATCTCTGACATTATCGTTCAATTAATTCATTATGCATGTTGCATAAGATTTTGTATAAGTCTGACCATCCTTTACATTCAGATGTACCCGGACAGTTCCATCCTGTTCGTAATACTAGGTATGCAGTTAATTCTAATAGTCAGGCCTTCTCCATCATGAGGCTTAATAATACACAGTACTCTAGAAATTTTATTCCAGCTGTGGCCAAGTTGTGGAATGATCTTCCTAATCGGGTAGTTGAATCAGTGGAACTTCAAAAGTTCAAACCTCGCAGCAAATGTTTTCATGTTGAACAGGCTTACATAAGTCCTTTTGTAGTTTATATATCAAATATCTGTTTGAATGTTATTAATGGTTTTAAAATAATTCATTTTAATTTCCATTACTTATATCGTTTATTTATTTCCTCATTTCCTTTCCTCCCTGGGCTATTTTTCCCTGTTGAAGCCTTTGGGCTTATAGCTTCTTGCTTTTCCAACTAGGGTTGTAGCTTAATTAGTAATTATATATGCATATATATATATATATATATATGTGTGTGTGTGTGTTGTGTGTGTGTGAATGAATTCCTTGAAAAGTTTTAACATGTAGCCAGTAT
>NC_090730.1:122643602-122648602 GCF_036898095.1 Palaemon carinicauda
AAAGGAAAAGAGCAATATGAGAGAGAGAGAGAGAGAGAGAGAGAGAGAGAGAGAGAGAGAGAGAGAGAGAGAGAGAGAGAGAGAGAGAGAGAGAGAAATTATGAATGGAGGTGCGAGTGTCTTTCGTGTGTTCGTGTGTTCGTTTGGGTGCTGGTTTGTGGTGCCAGAGTCAGTCAATGCCGAGTCATTTTGTGAACCAATATGTAGAAACCTTTGTTTTTTCTACTTACGGATATTATGATGTACGGTTGTTGCTTATTTCACTATTGAGCTAAAAGAAACTATCGATATATCGCATGGACAACTGAGTCATTCATCAGTCTGTTGCATTTCATGATGATTTTTTTTCCGGAAGTGGGTCAGCGGTCTAGAATTTTTTTATGGTAGCTGGCAACTCAGCGACACGGGGGAAACGTTGACAATTAGTAATTGGTGGTATTATATAATATATATAGTTTTTATTGTCCATTGTATACTTAATATTGTTATATGTTCATTAACAGTGTGAGTGGCAATAGAGATGTGTTTTCAGTCCTTCATATTTTATGATTATAAAAAAAGACGCATCGGCAGCTTGGTTTTTGTCAAGCCCGTTTATAGAGTTGCCAGTTTATCTTTGATCGATTACCTTTCTTATTTTTAGGCCATAACATTTCAGTAACGATTAATCATTAAGTGCCTTCAAAATCTTTAATATTCAGATGTAAGAATGCTGGTATTAACCCACGTTCCAAATGGAAGTAAGTTGATTGCATAAATTCATTGAGGTGGTGTGATTGGCTGGTGGGCGGGGAGGTAGAGCGGCGAAGATTGGGGTTTGGGGGTTATCTGGGTGCGGGGACTTTAGTGGAGGTAAGGCAGCAGCGGAGTTTGTGTGCGCGTTAGTGCAGCAGCCAACCCGAAGCGATCCAACTCTATATAATTCGGGCAGACACTTTATCCCCAGCCGCCACTCGGGCTAGATAGCGAGAGAGAGAGAAAGCCAGAGCTATGTAGGCGGCCTGAGCATTGAAGCAGTCGGCACAAACCCTTTGGTTATTATGGGTTATAAATTCCAGTGATCTTGAGGGCTTCGTGAACCTCTGATTGTTCCCCCGTAAAACATTATCGAGAAAAAAACTGTTTACAAACAGAGGAGCGCCATTATCTCCATCGTCGTCCCCGCCAGTCAGCATTGGTATAGTGTGTGTATGCGTGTTTGTGTATGATCTAGTCATCCGCCAACGACGTTGCCGCTAGTCAGTATCTCCTCACTTCTACCAACCAACCACCCACTACCATTCACCTTTACCTTACCGAACCACCCCCTTTTTTACCTGTGATTTTACCTTTCCCTTCATAGTTGAGGAATTGCAACAGTAAACGTTAGTGTCTGGTTATGTGTCGCCAAAAATAAGAATAATCTGTTCTTCTGGTTTATTGAAGGAAGTCTTCAGTTGAAAAGTTGATTGTCAATTTGACGAAACCTGTATGCAAGTACTTTTGGAAATTATGCAGTAGGTGCACCTGAGGATTAGGATATGTTGCTGTGATTTGTTCTAGATATATTGTAGAACTCTAGATCAAGAAAGAAAGGATTGGAAAGCAAGCATCGTTTGCAGGACAATCTTTCACAGGGAGTGAGAATAAATCTTTGACCGAGTCTTTTTAAAGATGAGCTGCGAACGAAGGCTTCAGCGGGCACAGCAGCAAGAGCAGCAGCGGCAGCAGACGAGAGGTTGTTTTGCCCCATTGGAAATCGGGCATGGGACAGGCAACCCCGAAGAGGTTTAACACAAGACTCCCTCCCTCCGAACCCCCTCTTGGGGACTACTGCTGTGATGAGGTTGGGGAACGAGAGGCAAACATGTAACCTCACCTCCTCCTCATCCTCCTCCTCTTCCGACTCCTTCTCCTCCTCCTCCTCCTCCTCCTTCTCCTGAGCCTCCTCCCCCTCTTTAAATCGACAGAGAATATCCAGAACCAGCGAGAGAAGTCAAATATACACAGTATATTTACGATGATTTCTTTTTAGATCGGGATATATAGATCTATGTATATGTATACATACTGTAAAATACTGTACCGATTTTGCCCATCAACGACTCGTGAATATTGTTCGTGGGTGATATTTTTCCCAATTAAGAAATACCTCAGAAAATCACTGGCCTGAGAAAGGAAGTTCGAAAGTTCAATCATCTGAGAAAGAAAGGACGTCTTCTTATTGCACTTTTTGCCCCTTTCCTCATTTAGCCCCGTCTTTCATCTTCATTCATTTATCCCGTGGTTCCCTCTCTCTTCAATCCTAGACGTGGTTCGCTTTCAGGATCATTGTCCTTACAAAGTGAACTGGAGAAGATATACGGAATATCGAGTTTCGTGAACCAAGTTTGCTCATCATCTTCATCACCATCATAATCATCTTTAACAAGAGAGAGATTCCTTTTCTCTCTTATCTTTTCCTCGTCTTCCCATCGCGAAAACTCCCTCCCCCTCAAGGTCGCTTTGCCTCTGGTTGTGGGTGTTGCCACTGTTTCTGCTTGACCTTAACGTGGCACGTGTACTGTGAGTCTTCTGGTCTGTTCTTGGGTCACACAGGTATACACATACCTCTAGCGATTGAGGAACACGTCCATTTATCTTACTTTCAATCGGCATTTTACCTCGTATCGTTTACCTAATGTATTAATCTAGTCCTGGAGTGTGTAGATTGGTTTGGCGCATAGAGTCGGTCACATTAAAAGAAAGACTTTAGAGACCTCTTTAGAGACCTCTTTTATTCTTTACACAGAGAAGTGAGAAATTTTGTCCAGGAAACGACGGGTTTTGAGAAGAGAGAAAGCTATTGAAAGGAGCATGGTGATGTTTGTGGAAAGTGGTCAACGCAGAGGGCAAGGATAGAAGGGCTCAAAACTGAAATGTAGAGGATGCTGATGAGAGGATCGCCTTGTGAGGGGAATCCTTAGAATACAGTCGAGTGAGTGATTGGGGATCGCTAAGGAATAAGATATTGAGCGATCACCCCAGAAATAGGTACACACGAGAGACGGAAAGAGGAGAACGAAAGAATAAGGAGAGGGAAAGCGAAAGAGGTCCACAGGGGAAGGAGGAAGGAAGGGGAGGAATAGGAGGAGGCACGGATCTTTTCTTCTTCCTCCTCCACCACCAACACCACCTATTCCTCCTCCTCCTCCTCACCTTGGCACCGGGCCAGATCACACACCCCTCCTCTTCCCCCTCCTCCTAATCCTCCTCCTTCTCCTCCTCTAATGCACCAACCACAAGCACTTCTACCACCTTTGCCACCTCCTCAAACCTCTATCACCAGTCTCATTATTGCTATCATCGTCACTATTATCTTCTCCTTGGCTCTCCTTGTTTACCTTCCCGTCACCATCGCCGCTATCACCATCGCCATCATCTGCATCATCACCCTCGTCATCGCCTTCGTCGTCACCAACGCCAAGATCTTCAGTTCTCCTCACCATCATCCTCACCATCTCCATCACCACCATCATCATCATCATCATATTCAGATTCCCAATCTTCCAGCTTAAACGTTCATTATCTTTCTCACTCTTCGCTCACTTTCTGTTACGTTCCTCCCCCCCCCCCCCCCCATTCCCTATCTTACCCTCCCCACGTATACTGGCAGTGAAACCGCGAGACAGATTTCCTGAAAATTATCTGGCGACGCATTTCGAAAAGGACACTTCTGTATGATAAAATGACGTCAAACGTTATGCAGTCCTTGTTTCGTGACGTCTAGAAATTCTGGGACGCAAGACAGAAAAGATTGTGGTATATTTAAAGTAGACGAACCTAACAAGAAAAAGAAATATTAGAAGGTAGATAAGGCGAGTTAAGAAATCTGTTTGAGGGGAAAATACAGCGAGAAGTATTCCTCATGAAATGACATGTGCGGTATCACGGGGTTCAGGAAATATTAGAAAACCATAAAGATACCAACTAAGTTGAGAGTTCATTAAAGATTTTATATGATAAAAAGTGGCCCGAGTCGTGTGTCGTATCAGTTGAAAAGTAAACACAACAGATTCTTCAAAGTGGTATGCTCTTATATAAAGTGACTTGAAAGTAGAGCCAGATTTGAAAAGCAGTTCTACTTTTGTTGATTTCTTTGAAAAATATATAATTTTCTGTGAAACGAAGTACCGATAAAGTGTCACTTGTGTTAAAGTAAAATACAGCAATTAATTTGTCTTTTTTTGGAGAAAATAAGATAAGATAATAAGCGAAACCACTTCTGCTGAAACCTAGTGAAAGAAGATCGCTACTTTCTTTCAAATAAAATAGTGAAGAAGTGCTGTAGTCTGTGAAGCAACCAAGGTTATCGTATTCCTGTTGAAAAAAAAAAAATATTGAAATGCTCAAACGTAAGCACACAGTACTCCCTTACGTATGCATTTGGAATAGAACAATACGAAGTGTAACAATCTTGTTAAATATTGTTACTGGGTTTTAACCATTTTAAAACTACATTATATATGTGTGTATATATAATACACGTGTACGCCCAATTGACGGGTTTATTGTGAATTCAAAAGTTTTCAAGAATTCCAAATAGTAGAAAATCAATAATTTGAGACCATTGTGGTATAATAAGTCTCGTTTTGTGTGTATCTGTATCCATACAAGTACGTGTACAGTACTACGAATTCAAGTTGTGCAAAGCCATTGACTGAGAACAAGAACAGGAGCATGTGAATTTTATATCAGGCCGACTCCTGTGCAAGATGTTCTCATTGCGTCCCTACAGGTCGCTCAGAGACGATGAGGAAACCACCGTTACCACTGGTAAGGTCATCAACTGCGTCTGGTCTGAACCAACATCACTTTATCATCATTGTCATAACTATCATAACATTAGTCTTCTCTCTCTCTCTCTCTCTCTCTCTCTCTCTCTCTCTCTCTCTCTCTCTCTCTCTCTCTCTCTCTCTCTCTCTCTATAAATAATCAGTGTCGCTATTAAATACTAATAATAACTTTTTTATTTATGGGTT
>NC_090730.1:122653602-122668602 GCF_036898095.1 Palaemon carinicauda
GGGTCGACCTAGGGAGAAGGGAGGGTGGGTATTTGGAGGGAGGGGGCGGGTCTCCCCTCGGTTGCTGTGGCGGGGTCTTGACGCAAAATCGATGATTGGTAAAGGGCATTTTCTTACTGGAAAGGTTTCATAGGCTTATTTGGTTCGGAGACAAGATGAAATTGGCTGTCCTTTGCTTTTGGAAAATGTTAAGAGAGAGGAGACCCAATATGATATTTCCTAAAATTTTTCACTTTTACCATTTATGCGTTGAGAATTACATGTAGGTTAAGTGCGCGTTTTGCTTTGATGTATGAGCCTTTGCTTGTTCAGTATGAAGCAGTAAATTGAAGTTTTATGGTTAAATTACTTTGTTTGAATAAATTAAAGTATTTAGGATATTCGCGATTATCATTGTATGATTTGTATTTATATTTACCTCAGTTGTAAAATTTGTTGACGGAATGTGATAAATAGGTTATTTTTATGCTAATATGAATGTTTATGCGTTATGCCAAGTTAGTTTTTTCCCTCACTATTGGATATTGAATAGTTCTTTTCATCATATTTTATTTTGATTCTTCATTACTTCAACTTGTAATATATTTTTTTCTTTATTCCTTTTTCTCATAGGGCTATTTTTCCGTGTTGGTGCCCTTGGGCTTATAACATCCTGCTTTTCCAAGTAGGCTTGTAGCTTAGTAATAATAATAATAATAATAATAATAATAATAATAATTAATAATCTGTCATTTGACATCATTCCTGATGGTTTTGTTTTAAGCGTCGGGACAAATTTTTCAATATATTATTTAATAAATGTTTGTTTCTGTACCTACGTCTTAACCATTATC
This sequence comes from Palaemon carinicauda, assembly GCF_036898095.1. Taxonomy (NCBI): domain Eukaryota; kingdom Metazoa; phylum Arthropoda; class Malacostraca; order Decapoda; family Palaemonidae; genus Palaemon; species Palaemon carinicauda. The sequence continues at coordinate 122,654,436 of NC_090730.1, forward strand.
TATCTGTCGCATATATGTGTATGTTTGCCTGTTTCTATATAATTAAGTTAACTATCCTCTTCACCATTGTCTCTTTCACAATTATGCTCGTGATTATTATACGGAAACCTTATATTTAAAACAAATAAGGCCTTTTACAAACATTTTTACTTAACTCAAATCTGTTTTAGCCCATGAACTCCATTCCACCCAACAGTTTCGTCTCTTGGTCACTTAGGTTCGCATTCAAGTCAAATCTAGTTAAACTAAATTCTGATTAATTTTCACTTTATATTTTCTCCATTATAAGACCATATGCTCTGACTATCACAAGTTTCACTCGCTTCCTATTCGTACTGTTCTGAAATTAGTACATTTGTACTATTCCACTCGTCCTAAGTCTGGCTATCACCAGCAGTGCTGCTTCTCCTTAGCATACACTTTCTAGCTACCCCAAAAACAGTTACTTTGCCCATCCCACTCTTGCACACACTGTCCTTTCACTTTTGTCTCAGTGAAAAACATTCAATTTACTCTTATTTAACAATTTGGCTAGCATACATTTCTGGTCATCACTACCACAAGGACATATATTTAAAATCACTTAAACAAAGGATTTCCTCTCTAGTTTTATTGCAATACGGATACACAATATGACTGCTAGAACCCCCTTCCCTAAAGTCATTCTATGAGTTTCCTACACGGGAGTGCAGCTTGGATGCTGTTATTTTCTTTTTCTAAATCGACGGGGGCGAAAATTATGATTGTCATTGGGTTTGGGAGAGGGGACTCACCGACCATTAAGGGGACATCAGCCCAAACAAGAGGTCCACAACCCTTGACTAGGCACTCCTCTGCTTTCAGGTACAACATATTTTTATATGTACCTCCAAAATTATTGCCATTTCCTATACATTATGATCAATATAGAACAGATGATGTATGTGTGTATTATGCCAAGTCTGTGTGGATGTTTTCATGGAAAATCCTAGCTGCCCTTTCTATTTTTATGATTTCATTTCCAAGTTGAATATTTGGCGTAATTTGGCAGCATTGCAAGGCCTAGATACAGTATTAGGTTGCATGGCGTTGAGCAGCCTGGAAGGAAGAGGCTGCTATTGTGGAGATTGTACCCTCGCTATGTTAATCGACAGGGAAGCGCCTTGACTCCTTTTGTTTGTTTCTTTATACTTATGGTCAGGTGCTTTGGCTCTTCATTGATGACATTAGAAAAGATTTTATATTTACTCGAATTCTGTAAAGAAAGTGTTTTAACACAAGTTGATAATTTAATTTCCATGTAAAGGTTTTTTAACTGGAAGCTGTGGCTCGTTTTTTTTTTTTATTTGTTTTTCTATTTTTTTTTTTTTCTATTTTCTATGCTTTCCATTATTCATTGACGGATTTAAGTCAAATAACAGAATTTTGACGTTTTCAAGCGTTGCGAATGACGTTCCGCTGGTGCACTTTGCATCTTAGCATTGTATTGGAAACTCTCTCTCTCTCTCTCTCTCTCTCTCTCTCTCTCTCTCTCTCTCTCTCTCTCTCCTCTCTCTCTCTCTCTCTCTCACACACACATTATAATTAACCCCTTATTGTTATTAGGTAAATAAGTATATGGCATATGATGATGAAAATGACACATCATTGCAATTGCTATGAAAACATGCTAGTCTTTGGATAGTCATTATTGGTAAGGAGTAGTGATGATGCTGATTAGTTTGTGCGAAGATAGCGAGGAGAGGGAAGACGATGAAGGTAGATATGAGAATAATCTGATGAGGAAGGTTGCCTTGTTGTGCTAGATGATGATCCGCAACCACTGTGGGTCATGTGGGGTGGGATGCTCGTGAGGCTTTGTGGGAAGGCTGCTGCATCCACGGACGGACGGAGGGAGAAGGGGGGGGGGGAGAGTGGCTAAACATTTCTTACGTCATTTCATGAAAGGATAGTTCATCCCCAATCTCTCTCTCTCTCTCTCTCTCTCTCTCTCTCTCCTCTCTCTCTCTCTCTCTCTCTCTCTCTCTCTCTCTCTCATAAAGTATACACACACACACACACACACACACACACATATATATATATATATAATATATATATATATATATATATATATATATATATATATATAATATATATATATATATATATATATATATATATATATATATATATATATATATATATTTATTTATATTTATATTTATATATTTATATATGCGTAAAAATCACAGGGAAACGTGATGCTCAGATGTAGAAGAACCACAGGGAAAATGAAAATATAAAGTATAAGATTAAGTCCTGACTAGTTTCGTGATACTTCTTCAGTCCTCTGAAGAAGTAGCCCGGAACTAGTCAGGATTTAATCTTATATTTCATATTTTCATTTTCCCTGTGGTTCTTCTGCATATATATATATATATATATATATATATATATATATATATATATATATATATATATATATACATATACATATATATATATATATATATATATATATATATATATATATATATATATATATATATATATATATATATACTTTTTTGTAATGAAGAAGGATTACATAATCCTGATTGGTGTCTAGGAGTGATCTGGTCTACGTGCATACTGTTCCAGGACGATGTTTTATTTTCTTTTAATCACATAAATTTTTTCCACCATTCATACATTTGCGACTCTCTGAAATGGTTATAACTTACACTGTATACCCAATCAATATTCAGAATCTTTCTTATATATATATATATATATATATATATATATATATATATATATATATATATATATATATATATAGTATATATATATATATATATATATATATATATATATATATATATATATATATATATATATATATGTATGTATATTTTTTTAGGTGCCTCTTTAAGTTCCCGTTCAATTGCTTTCTACCATGATTTTTTTTTTTTCGCTTTTATTTTATCCACGATTGCATCTGTTTTATCTGTCTATATACTTATATTTGAATAGGAAAGTATCCTTTTCCATGTACACTTAAAATCGTAATAGTAACTTTTTATAGCACAATTTAAAAGAAAAAAAAATATTGTATTCAAATAGTAATTAATATTTTTTATATATCTTGAACGTGCAACTCAATTTCAATAGCACATTGAGACCGCTTTCAGAAGAATTCTGTCTAAACCCACATAAGAATGTCACTTGGCATTGTTCCTCACCTACCTAGCTGTATTTTGTACATTAACTTTAATTGGTAAGCGACAAGTGATAGGTTGGGGAAGACATAACGAAATGCCAGATATCTACTACTTAGTGCTTCTTTAACACTGTCCTGATGGTTTCCCTCCTGTAAGGTTTACGGTATGAAGATCTGTCTGTTCTTAAAAAAATCGTGATGTGTCCTTTTTGGTCAATCAGTTCCAAAGAGCCTTAAAAGAACCAATCTAGTATTATATCCACGACGTTGCAATGGAGTACTCCCCTGTTAATGCAGAGAATATTTTTCCCGGTGTGGTTTCAACGCAACCTCTTTTCAGGGGAAATTTGTGGCGCTCCCCTTTTTCATTAAAGACTCCAGTTTGACGCTATATTAAAGGGATGTTTCCAACTCTTAAAATCTTCAAGGCATATTTACAAGACATATTTTCAACTCTTGAGTCCCGGTATGTGTAAGGGCTGATAGGAAACATGGACCCCCATATAGGAATGGAAAAAAAAAGCTGAAGAAAAAAGGAAATTGCAGAGAATGGTTTTGAATAGTTTCGGTTTGGGCTTGAGGCTCTAATCCATTGTTTATCTCAATTGCACCTCAAACCCGAATGAACCGAACTCATTTTAAGGACAGATTAGTATTCTTATCAGGAAGGTGGGTTGAAGAGCAATTTATAGTTATAGATAAAATTTTCGTGAATAAACACCTGCTAAGGTCGTTCTTTCATCGACAAGGCTTACTAAAGTTGATCTGTTATGAGCTGTTATTTACAGAAGAATATTTTATTTTCGGACGAAAAGATATTATATAGTTTTAGATAATAACTTTGAAAAGTTTAGATGAGGTAAATATGTCTGTTTGATAAACAAGGTTTCAGTTATAAACAACTATTGTACTTTTTGAAGACGAACATTATTTTTTTTCTCCAATTCTGATAATTTACAGAGGGATTAGGAACTTGTGATTATGCAATGTTGTTGACTGAATTGCTTTTTAGTTGAGGCTCCATTGGACAAGTGTTTTTAATGATAGACAAATAATAAAGTGTTAGTAACTGTCCTAGTGACGTGTATTAGTTTTTCTTAATGACAACATTATACAGTGTGTAAGAAGCACATCTGAAACATTGTAGTCCTGCTACACAATAGAATTTGAAAAAAGATCAGTTGATCATATTAGGCTAATCTATAGAATTTTGTTGGTTCATACACCGGATTTTGAGTTTTTGAGTAATGTTCACTGGTGATGAGAAAAATAAAAGTTCCTATGGAGAGCGATATCAGAAATGATAATTTAACGTGGCTGATTGAAAAGGAAGGCAGGAATACTGTTCATGTACTTGTTGAATATTCTTACTTTTAATGATTCAATTACATTTTGTTCAAATTTGTTTCAACCCTACTAATTTACTACTAAACATTTACTTTAGTATTAATTGATACAGTGCAACATGAATGCCATTTGGAGTGTTGTGATTATTAGTTGAAAGACCGGACTTGCTCATACATAATTATGTGTGTTTGGCTGCGTGTGCCAGGAAGTGACTGTACATGCTTTTACACTGTATGTTCTTTATTGTATTGGCATTTTCTGTGGGTACTCGTTATGACAACCAGTGTAATCAGTTTTTGTTATGAGAGCATCTTGGTGCAGGAAAAATATGCTCGAAATAAGAAAAATGAGATTTGCAACCATTGGCCATTGATTGATCTACTCTCTCTCTCTCTCTCTCTCTCTCTCTCTCTCTCTCTCTCTCTCTCTCTCTCTCTCTCTCTCTCTCTCGCTCTCGTTTGAAAAGAACGTGGGTCAGTGTTGTGTGCTTCGTGAATTTCCATGTGATTGTGGGATTTATCATCAGTCTGCACACGGACGGAGAGCAGAAGGCGAACTAGGTCAGAGACAGATAGGATTTCGATGTGGGGTTGTACTCATTGAATATGTGTGTGCTTTTAATATTATAGACTCATGTATGCGGGCACCGGTGTCGCATTAAATATACACATGTGCCCTGACACCTCGAACCCCTTGTGTTTGTATTGCATTCGGACCCCTGAGTCTTATTAATGTAGGGATGATGAATTAGTACAACATACATATATAGCTTATATACTGACACTCATATACAAACACACAGACACACACATACACATACACACACGTGTGTGTGTGTGTGTGTGTATATATATATATATATATATATATATATATATATATATATATATATATATATATATTATATATATATATGCATATTAAAACAATGCACTCATTTTTTCCTTGATTACATAAGTTATAGTAATAATAATTGCGAAAATGCAGCTTCTGTTTTTGGAAGTGAACAACGGAATGTTGAAAAGTACAGAGGGCGGTCACTGATTTTGTTTTTATTGTAGAAAATGTCGAATTACGATACCATGGCGATTTTTTTTTTTTAATTTTCTATTATTTATGTTCGTCTCTTGTAATTTTTTTTTTCGTAATAACTCAGGAAATTTTTTTTGATTATTCGTGATGCTCGGCAACCATTTAGATTGGATTTATGTTTGGTCTTTTTTTATGTGATAAAAAAGTCTGAATGGTGTTCTATCCATCATTATAGCATTTGACAGAAAAGGCTTCATGCCGTGAAAAATTATAAACATAATAACACTGGTCTAAATTATATTTCAGTAATGATTGTGATAGAGTTTTCCTTCTTTTATCCAAGACTTGTGCTCTTGAAATTGCCCTTTAAAATAGAAAATCTTTCACAAATTGCATGTGTAATAATGTCTTTATTAGTAATATTTCCTTTGGTGGAGCCATTTTAATTATCACATATATAACGAGCTCACAAGTAAATTAATGACGAAGATTCATGAAATCCCCAATTTACTTGCAGCCAAATTAGACTGTGTTGGACATCCACAATCCAAAGGGCTTGTGGGACAACGAAAGGTTAACAATTTTTAAATGTCGAATGGCTCTCAACTTCATTTTAAGAAAATCGAATCATTGTTCAACTCTAACAAAGACTTTACTTTATTGAAGAAATGTTGCATTTCTTTGAGACTTTTCCCTTTCTCTTGGTACGTCATGGAGTTCTTGATATTATTCACTGTATCTTGCCTTCTGTAAACGCAGTTCTCTGGTCGTAGGTTGTTCGGAAGATTAAGCTTTCGTAGAGATATCAGGAAACTATAGTATCACTTTTAGTGTATTTGCAGATATTTCTGGACATTACAACCAAGTTTAGCCTTTTATTTGCTATGAAAATTAGTTGTACCATACTTTTTTTTTTCATTCTGAAAGTCTAGCCATGTGATTGTATATCCACGTGGTAACTAAGCCTTTATTTCAAATTCCTGTAAGGGGTTTGGTACCCTTTTTCCGCGTAATGCATGTTAGAATTATATGACTAATCTACATTGACAGTGATTGTCCAGAGTTCTTCCGCAGAGAAGGATCCCTATTTAAGGGTTAACTTCTGCTCTCTCTTTCTATAAGAAAAGCGATCGTCTCAAAGACATTACTATTGTAGAAGTATATGGATGTGGAAGATCTTGGGGATACCGCTACCTGCTATTTTGATGTCGCCATCTCTCAAAGCTGGAAGTGGATGCAATGTGATTGCTTATGAGTCAGAAGAGGAACGTTTATATCCAGGTTTTCCTGAGGAGGCGACAAAGTTGAAGGGCCGTGAGCAGTATTGCTCGATGGAGTCTTTAATTGATTCATTCTGGGATCTTATGCCGGGTATTATTTGATGAAGTTGAATGGGAGAAGTTTGGGGGAAATGAGAATTATTCACAGCAAAGTCTTTGAAATGTCAAACAGTCAGTCGTGTTTAGCTAGGATCGCATGATTTTTTTTTTCGGCCAGACACAGGGTTCTTTGCAAATTTGCAGACATTGGTTAATTTTGACAGACACCGATGCATAGATATGACTTCAAGAACTGAATCTGTGATGTCATTCAAATCCAAGGCACTCTTTTTCCATATAGGTTAGCGCAATGCGTACAAACTTACATCTTGGATTGCTGAATTTTTTTTTCTAATTCCATATCCTTGATCTGGACATTAATTCCCTGGAACTTCCATTCAATTACCTCGTTCATTACTGTATACATTTTGTTTAGGGTTTGCATTCAGTTCTTTCCCGTTTATACCATCAATCTTGTACTAGGTATGCTGTTTATTCTAACAGTATTGCTTTCTCATTTGGATGATTCAATATCACACAGTAATGTGTTTGAGTTATTTTCCTTATCAAATAGGTGAATCAGTGAAACAAACTATATATATATATATATATATATATATATATATATATATATATATATATATATATATATATATATATATATATATATATATATACTGCATTTAGATATTTATTATTCATATTGCTTGGGAGTCGAATTAAGAAAACAATAGAATAAAGACAATCGTTGCAAATGAGACTAACTGTTAGTTCTAGTGGATAGGAAATGATTTGATAATGCCATGTCAGTTTCTTAGGAAATGACATTAGTACATCCTGTTTTTCATTGTCTTAAGTTGGATAAGAGCTACATTCAACCGGATATTGTGTCTTAACGTTGACATTTGAGAAAATCGAAGGAGAGGAAAAAATAGTTTGATAGTCTTATCGCTTTTTTTAAGATTTCGTGAAATGCCAAAAAATAAACGGTAAAATAGATTTTATGATAATGCACATTTGATTATGAGTGATAAATATTTAAAAGAAAAATATCTATAAATAATAAAAAGATCAATTGGAGAAGATCTACAAAACGATACTTAGCCTTGAGTCATCTTCTCTTGGAAAAATAGTACCGGAAGTCTTATGTTGGACATCATATCTTTTTAGGGTGTAACGGATTTCCCGTGTGAAGTGCATTGGCGTCTTGAATGTCTGAGAGAGAGAGAGAGAGAGAGAGAGAGAGAGGAGAGAGAGAGAGAGAGAGAGAGAGAGAGAGAGAGAATTGTCTTACGCACCAGAAACACAGGATGTACGTATCGAGCCCTTTAGCAAAATTACGACCCCATCCCTTGGGGGTAACGTTGCCTCGCTCAAAAGTACCATTAGATGTTTACACTCCTGAAGATTTGTCGTTTACGCTCTGCCCCAGTAGGAAGAGCCGATGCCGGCATAAGGCTAACTTAACAATCATATGCCAATAGGAAGTGTCTTCCTAGAGACTTTTCATTAAAGGGACTTATGTCAATTGTAGAGATAATGACCAGTCTGTGAAAAAGTATGTGGTTGTTTAAGTAGACCGTGATCCACCATCTTGGTTTATAGGAAAGAATCACGATGTTGCAACTTGCGATGTCGGTACTTTGTCGCATTCTATGTATTTTTGTTTAACCATCACCACCCGTCCGCTGTTCAAGTTTCATTGCGGTCGTAAGATGATGTTATTGGCTGTCATTGCATATTAAAACTTCTTGAACATTAATTGTAGTTTCTCTCTTGCGTAACCACAATTCAGAGTGAATGAGGGAGATCATATTCGGTTATCTCAATAGAGAGAGAGAGAGAGAGAGAGAGAGAGAGAGAGAGAGAGAGAGAGAGAGAGAGAGAGAGAGAGAGAGCGCTCTAAGAAGATAAAACAAATCCTGAGCATGAGCTCAAACATTTAAAACTTTTCTTTAAAGACCGTAAATTCCTTAACCCTTTGGGCATTTCGGTTCCAGTATGCGTTCAGATGGTCCAGACGCCGGTCTGTTTGTCTTGTCGGTATCTGCCATTGTTTGTCGTCATGTTTTGGGCGAATGAGCATCGAAGGTGAGGGCTTTAGATCGTCATGAAAGGTAATGTGGTTAGCAGTGATTACGGGATGGGGTGGAGAGGAGGATTTTGGGGAGAAGCGTGACTCCAATAGATCCAAGGAGTGGGGAGAGGTGCTGGGGATTAGTCCTCTAAGGGGTTTCTTTTGGGGAATAGCGATGGAGGGGGGAGGAGGTCGTTAGAGGAGCTGGCTGCACTTAGCGGGATCGCCTGCGGCTACTACCATTATAACGGCAACCCACGATCTCTCTCTCTCTCTCTCTCTCTCTCTCTCTCTCTCTCTCTCTCTCTCTCTCTCTCTCTCTCTCTCTCTCTCAGGCCATTGATTGTATCTGTGACAGAACATAAGTATTATTATTATTATTATTATTATTATTATTATTATTATTATTATCTTTTCTACAACTTTAGTTGAAAAAGCAGGGTGCTATAAGCCCAAGGAAAAAATAACTCAGTGAGGGAAGAGAATGAGAAAATAAATGAACTAAAGGAAAATTAACAAACAATTAGAATATATTTAAAAACAGTAACAATATTAAAAAAAATCTCTCATACATGAGATATAAAAACTTCATAAATAAACAAAAGCAATATAAATTGAATAGAATAGTGTACCCGAGTAGTAACAATGGGATAGAAAATTATAAACTTTAATGGTGGAATTGGCTGGATATAAAGCAAAATGTGGGCTATGTTTAGAATATAGGAACAATTTTCAGTTGAAATACACATTTGTTTGAACACACATCGTATATACAGACATGCACACTCACGCATTATATATATATATATATATATATATATATATATATATATATATATATATATATATATATATATATATATATATATTATATATAATATATATATATATATATATATATATATATATATATATATAAATAGATAAGATTCTCCATATAGAAACTCTATTAAAGAGTTTTTGTTGCTGCCTTCGGTCCAGATATTAGCTTTTTGCTTGTATTTTTCATCTGTTCCTTGTGGTCTCTACCACTGAGCTTTCCAAAATTGTTAACATGACTCTGTTCCATTTTCAACTCCCATTTAAGAAAAGATTCATGAGGCAGTCTGTGACTGTAGTTAAACTGTACATGAACAAATTCGTTCATGTCTAGTTAAACTATACTGGAACTAGTTCTTTCATGTCTAGTTAAACTGTACAGGAATAAATTCGTTCATGTCTAGTTAAACTATACTGGAACTAGTTCTTTCATGTCTAGTTAAACTGTACAGAACAAATTCGTTCATGTCATTGAAAATGACGGAAATATAAGTGAAGTTTTAGTCCCGACCTGAAGGACGTTACGCACCTTCCAGAAGTGTGGATTTAGTTACTTTCATTGTGCATAATTATAAATAGGCCAGTGGTGAGACGAGTTGACCTCGGATGGACGTTAGTAAGCTTAAACTTAGGTTATTATCTTCTGACTTTCGTTGGTGCACAGGAAACGAAATGCTTGTCTATAAATTGTCAAAATGATTGATAGAGTAATAGTATGAGAAGTTTTGCAAGAGCCTTTTAACAGACACATAGACCAGTAAACCCCAGATGAAAACTGTTGATAGGGGCTATTTCATTCTGAACTTAACTTTTATCTAAGAAACATTCAAGTTTTGTAAAGGGTTTTATTTATAGCAACTTATTAATGCTGGAGAGAGAGAGAGAGAGAGAGAGAGAGAGAGAGAGAGAGAGAGAGAGAGAGAGAGAGAGAGCAATTGGTCTATCATCCTGTAATTTATAGGTTACACAGCTTGGAATTTAAGAGCTTGCCATTATTTGGAAAGTTGTACCTAAATACGCGCATTAAAAAAACCTGCCATTCTCTGTGTACGTGTAGTTATTACTTGTTGCCTGGTGAGGGTTTCATTGGAAAGTCTATACCAAGGCCTATAGTCATTGGAAAGTCTATACCAAGGCCTATAGAGTAAACCTTGGCCTATGCGTACATATGTTGAGTTTCTGTGTAAATGTTACAACTCATAGTTTACAGATATTGAATTTTATATGGTTCTTGTTACCACAGATATGAACATTTATAACAGCACTAGACACAGACCACTTCGAATACTCGCTTCCTGTACTCTCTTCTCTATCTACTGGTGACCCTATGTAGAACGGCATTCTTGAAATATAGGTTGGCAAGGTGACCTTCTGAGATTCCAATGTGTGTGTTTGTGAGTGTTTTTTTTTTCTCTCATCGAAATTGCTCCGGCGCAGGTCGCGAGTAAAAGTTCTCTTCTATTTAAAGTCAATTTGGGAGTAGAAAAAGAGTCGACAAAAAACTAAAGGTTGATGGCATTGCAGCAATTTTCCGGTGTGAAACGCAAGTTGCTCTGACAGTTCTATGTTCACATTCGGAGTAGATTTAGGAGGACTCTTCCCTACTCAAACCTTTTCTCAAAAATTGCCTTTATTTATGCTTTAATTAATAAATCCCTGGGTTGTATTGATACGCAGCAAGGCTCTCTCTCTCTCTCTCTCTCTCTCTCTCTCCTCTCTCTCTCTCTCTCTCTCTCTCTCTCTCTCAGTTAGCAATGTTTACATTTATATACTTCTTACTAATCGTTTCAATATTTTTCCAAACTTCATATTGCTGCTATTTTCACTCTACGCGAGACATGTTGAAGTAAGACAAAGGTGCAATTTATATTTGATTTTATTTATAGAATTCTTCTATAACTATGACATAACCTTCGCATCGTAAATGATATAGAAATATCAGCGTTTGTTTGCGTACAGATTTATTTTGTGTGCTGAACATTATTTGCTAATTGCTTGATATATTTTTCCAAACTTGCATTGGCTGGCCTAGGGTTTAGATAGACAGAAATTTTGATAATACATAGGTCTGAAGAAGAATTTGTCTACAGTTTTTATAATTCACACATTTTTTTTTTTCATCCATGAAGTTTATTTCTGTCACAAAATGTCCTTGACCTTAGGTTTAAAGTTGAAACAAGGTCATACAGAGATGCGTTCTCAATATTTTATGTTTCCTTTTTGTGTTTTCCCTGCATTTTTGTCATTATACAGGCATACCGTTTGACGTCATGTTAGGTACATTTTGACCTTAACTAAAGGTAATTTGTTCAGGTTAAAGAGCCTCAATTTTCTTCATCTTTGTTTTTTTCATGAAAATTATTTCATCCACTGCACTTTTCAAATTCAAATTATGCACATGTTCAGGTTCAGGTTCCCTGACTGTCTGATCAGTTCTCGGCTTTTAATAATTTTCTTTTTAGATTCCTAAGGTAAGACCAGTTTCTCAACATATCCATTTTTTTGCGTATGCAAATGCATATATAGGGTTATATGTAAAATTAAGACTTACAGTCTATACTCTGATGAACTGCGTGATCTCTGAAATGTGAGCAAATGGATTGACATCCAAGAGTTTCGATGGGAAGCAATTACTGGGACGTTGAAACATTATAGTTATGTCCCTCTTATTTGTGAACACAAGGAGCGGAAGTCGTTGGGTCAGGTAGATGAGGTGTGTTTTGTGTGTGTGTGTGTGTGTGTGTGTTAGTGAGTGTGCGGCAAAGGCCTTGAGGTTGCGCTTAGACAAGGACGACCACTTTTAAAGACTGAGAGAACAAGGCATGCCCCTGGCTGGCGCCTCTCCTTCTGTTCTCGCTCCCTTCCTTGCCTTTGCAATTATCCTGGGGATTAGTTTATATATATATATATATATATATATATATATATATATATATATATATATATATATATGTGTGTGTGTGTGTATGTATATATATATATATATATATATATATATATATATATATATATATATATATATATATGGGAAAATGTATTTGGTAATTACATCTACCTGGGACAGGATTTGAATCAATGTCTCATAATTTTGGGGCCTAGCATTACTTTGCATTGCAGAAAGGTGTCGGGCATAAATGTGATTGAAGTAGTAAGACACCTAACAGGAGGACTGTAGTGTGTTAAGCTAAGGAAGAGGGTGTGTGCATTAAGATTTTATAATGATACATAACCCCTATATAAAGCTTAAGATGGAAAGTCAGAGGAGACAATGTCAAAGGGTGATTTATTTGGAAGATAAGTTGTTGAGAATTATTACAAATTTTCATGAAGGAGACGAAGCATGTGTTAAAATAGCTAGTTGAAGCAAAGGTGTGTCATGCCTGTATTACTTTTAATGATTATGTGGATTGAGTGAGGAGAGAAATCAGAGAAAGGACAGTTGAGTAGTGAATGTAATATGGGAGGTTTGGCATTTGCTAGTGTGTTCTTCAGTCGAGCTAAGATTTAAGGCTAGTCTAAAATCGAAAGGTGGAACAGTGAATATTAATATGGATTGTGGGAGAATGTGGAGGATTGTTCCGCAGACCGGATATTTGGAGAGTTAATATAGCAAAAGATGGCAAGATAGCTAGAAAGTTAAGTCATAGAATCAGTGAAAAAAGAAAAGATAATCGGCTGTGTACAAGACTTTGGATTAGTTTAAGGTAGGTTGGAAATGTAATTAGGGACTGATTAAAAAAAAAAAAAAAAAAAAAAAAAAAAAAAAAAAAAAAAAAAAAAAAAAAAAACTTGTTAAATGGTCATAGCTTCGGAGAATGAATATTCTGAGAAACGTAGAGATCGTAGACTAGTGGTTAAATGGTTTGCGTACTGGAAGGACGGACCAAGAGTATTTTGATGTAGTGTAGTCTTAATGAAAGAATTGGCAACGGTAGGTTAGTCAAAAGTGATTAATTCCCACATGCCAGGGGGCAAGATGAGAGGAAGGAATAGAAAGTGTTGAATAGTGAGAACAGGTAGGGATGTGAATGGCTTAATGTGTGGAGGGGCCATCAACGCTAATGATAGTAATTTTCTGAAATCGTAAGAAGCGGTTAATATGATGAAAATTTTTAAATTTTTTTTTCTGCACGCCCTGATCAATAACTCCACGGTTAACATATAATGGGAAGGTGACCCCTATGTTGCTTATTCTTTGGAACCACCCGTATGATAAAATGGCTTAATGTTTATGTTCATATATGCACTTCTGTGCAATATACGCCTTTTTCCTTGAAGAGAGGGTGACACTGGAAAGGTAACAATAAGTATTTTTCTAGTAGCTTGGATAGCCCTACTCCATCTCCACCGATGATGTTTTAAGGGGGCTGCTGTGTGTCATCACCGTCTTAGTTTATTAATGGGCACCTA
>NC_090730.1:122676187-122751187 GCF_036898095.1 Palaemon carinicauda
TACATGACAACTATTAGGAAATGTTGCTATTGCGAAAGCTCACACATGTCATAAAGGTTACTTAATAGTCGTACCGTATAATTATTTATTCATTTGATTAAAGTTCACTTGGAGAAGGTCAGATGATGTGCAATTTTCATACTTGCCTTAATTTATTTGTACCCTCCATTGGTCATTAGTTGTGGGTAACGTCCTTGCCTGGTGATTGCCAGACTGTGGTTCGAGTCTCGCTCAAACTCGTTTAATTATTTTGGTCGGTACAACCTCTCTATCCTTTTGAGCTAAGGATGGGGGTTTTGGGGAGCCTATAGGTCTATCTGCAGAGTCATCAGCCATTGCCTAGCCCCCCTTGGTACTAGCTTGGGGTGGAGAGGGGCCTTGGGCGCTGATCATATGTAATATGGTCAGTCTTTAGGGCATTGTCCCTTGCCTCTACCATTCATGAGTGGCCTTTTAAGTCTTTTATAATTACTCCTATTAATTCAACTCTAGCTTCATTTGGACTAGATATCTTGGGGTACCAAAAAATACCGTCATTTTATGGAATTTCAAAAAAATTTTGCACCGATATGTTGTTGAACTATACGTTCCAAGTGGGTGTAAAGTCACACAAAGTTTCTTGAATGTCAAATTCCATATCCACTGGCGCTTATCTGACAAGTATGAAAGGCGTTACGAGAACAATGAGATACGAAGGCTAGTCATATATTCAACGGAGGGAAGATCAAGGTATATAATTAGCTGTTTATTTTTATGACTTGATGGAAGTTTGTTCTTAAATTACGGAAGATCGATGATCTGTGGAACACCTTGCATAAAATTACCGTGCGAGTTTATTGAACCAACTTGAGTTTGATTAGTCACTTTCCACGGTAAGGACCTCTTTTATATTAAAAAAAAAAATGACAATGCAGAGAAGATCAAAGTGATAGTCATAATATATGAAGATTAGTAAACTGGTAAATGAAGTAGGGAGGGAATTCTATTTTTAATTATTCAAAGTATCTTCAAGGAATGTTTTCAAGCCAAAGGCTTGCATACACTTATATGTACAGTACACACACACACACACACACACACACACACATATATATATATATATATATATATATATATATATATATATATATATATATATATATATATATATATATTTATCTATATATATATATTTATCTTATATATATATATATATATATATATATATATATATAATATATATATATATATATATATATATATATATATATATATATATATATATATTTATCTATATATTTATCTATCTATCTATATATATATATATATATATATATATAATATATATATATATATATATATATATATATATATATATATATATACTGTATATATAATCGTGTGAGAGAGCATTTTTTATACCATTGACTCATTGATTCTTGTAGAGGCGTTTTTGACTGACATGTACAGCCTTTAATAGTTGCTCTGCGATGTCTTAGGGTTGAGGTTGATAGCCCCATTCCATTTTACTTCAACCTCAGCAGAACCCAGTGCATACAGCTGGAGATTGGAGGATGGTCGGCTGGGAGGGATCCACTGTCCTAGCAAACATGAGGAGATGCGTGTGCTTGTGTGTGTATTTATGAATTGGCTATAAATATTGCATTTCCAGTATTTATTTTTCACGTGTATGTATACAATATCCAACGTTTTTATGTCAATCCAAAAGGCTAAATTGTCGATCTCCTTAAGGAACTCGACGATGTTGGCTGCTGTTGTTGTAACTAAAATAGATATTAAGGTTTATAAAATAAACTATCGCATACGGTTGAAAAATCGATCGTGTTGGTGCTTGTGTAATCATATATGTATACGTAAAGTCCATAAGAATGGCCTGCCAATTCTTTACTCTTTTTTTTTTTGGGGGGGGGGGGTTGCGCCTTTTCGATAACATTGCTTATCCTGGCTTCAGCTGATGAGTTGCCCAATAGATTTCCTTGGTAAAGGAAAAGTTTCCCATGTTTATAATATTTCTTATATGAAGAATGTATCTTTCTACCTTTAAAAGAGGAATAGTAGGCTAATATTTTCATTATCACATTTTTATAAAATTGATGTGGGTTATGAAATTGATGTATACCAAATTAGTATTTTGTTTTCCATCTTGAAGTTTAATCTTGCAGTCTTTAATATGATATTTATGACTTCTTGTCTTAGTAAATTTTGTTGTTGTTGAAACTGATGTTGTCCTTTTGTGGTTTGAACAGGTAAGAGCGCCTCCTTGTACGGCGGTGTGGAGGTGGTTCCAGGGGACACTCCCCCCGGAGGACGTGCCGGCGTCGTGAGTGGAGGTCTCCATTGCCAGGACGACGATCACCCGCTGCCTGCCACCGCTACCACAACTACCACCACCACCACCACTACCACCACACCCACTTCATCCTCCTCTCCCTCATCACCGTCATCGTCATCGACGCCCTCTGGGCCCACCATCACCACCACTACTACCACCACCACCACCAGTAGTAGTAGTAGTGGGGGCATCACCAACACCACTACCATCATCACCACCGCCACCCCCACCACCCTATCGTCTTCGACGCATCTCCACCACAATACCTCCATCAGTAGTAGCAGTAGTAGTAGTGGTAGTAGTAGTAGCAAGTCGTCGCCACTGTCCCTGACCTCCCTGAAGGCGGCCTGGAGGAATCTGACCAGCCTGGGTCTGGGGTCGTCCTCGTCCCGGCTGCCACACCTCGAGAGGCACGACGTCGGGGTCAGCGAACCCCACGACTACCGCTACACGCACTTCCCCAACAACAAGCGCCACCCTAAGGAAACCGCCTTCGACGAAACCCACATCCACCTCACTCCGGCATCTCGCACCTACACCCACCCCCACAGGAGCCCCGTTCCGCCTCCTCCAAATCATCACCACCACCATCATCACCATCATCTTCACCACCATCACCACCACAACCCGCACTCCCACACCCCTCCGCCCCTCGCGTCACTCGGTGGTCGCGGATCCAGGCAACAGCGGGAGTAGCAGCAGCGGGGGCGGCCCCAGCAGCAGCAGCAGCAGCCTCACCCTCGCCAAGTGCCTTAGAAAACACCGGGAGAAGCAGCAGGCGCGCGCCCTTACCAGAAAGTCCAAGTCGGACAATGCGCTCCAGAAAATCGGCGTCAATGTGAAGTCTCATTCGGACCAGAACCTTCATAAAGTGTGGCTCAACAGCATCGGCAATAGTTGCAGTGTCAGCTGCAGTAGCAGCAGCAGCAACAGCAGCAAAAGTAACTCTGTGTTTAGTACGGTCCAATTATCGGGCGGTAGTGGCGACAGCTGCTGCAGTAGTGGTAGTGGTGTCTTGAACCCTTGTTGCAAAGGACGGTGTCATCACCACCACCACCACCATCACCATCACCTTCATCACCATCACCAGCAACAACAACAACAACAGCAGCAACAACACCACCGTTCGAAGTCCTTGGAGAGGCACCAGGGGAACCGCATCCAGCTCACGCCTTCCCTGACCAACCACAGACACACCAGATCGCTCGAAAGGAACCACAAGTTCAGGCTCGATCTCCGGTCGCTCTACCCTTCGTCTTCCTCCTTCCCCAAAGACGAACCACCAGATCACCAGGCGCCCCCACCACCCAGTGTGACGCCCACGCACGTGCCGTGGGCACCGGATGCCGTGGAGGGCGTAAGTGTAGAGGGTGGGTGGCAACAGCAGGTGTGGGTGGGCGGGATGGAAGGAGGACATGCGGGTGGAGGCGGCGGTTCCTTCATCAACAAACCCGCCAGAGGATGGCTGCACCCAGACCATCAGTTGGCTGACGAAGGAATCTGCTATGGCGTTAGGGTAAGTCGAAGAATAAACATTCTCTCTCTCTCTCTCTCTCTCTCTCTCTCTCTCTCTCTCTCTCTCTCTCTCTCTCTCTCTCTCTCTCTCTCTCAATTTACTTATGTATTTATTTACATTAATTTTTATTTATACAAATGTTCAGATTTTGATTTTTTAATGGTATTGTTAGTTTTAATGATAAATTGAGACTTTTGATCATTAGTAAACTAAATTTAGTTCTGGCAATAATTCAAATTTTTATCACACTCGCAGATACATTATTCATTTTTTATGTTATAATTTGTTTTACTAAATTATTTACTTGCTCCCATGGAACGATATATATATATATATATATATATATATATATATATATATATATATATATATATATATATATATATATATATGTATATATATATATGTATATATATATATATGTATATATATATATATATATATATATATATATATATATATATATATATATATATATATATATATATATATCATTGTTTTTTTAAAGATTTTTTTATGACAGGGACTTGGCTGAACTGTCGGTTATCACATTTTTGCCAATGTTCATGAATGTATAGTCACTAAAATATGTATTTATTCCCCAGGACTAAGTCATATACTTCGAAATGACCCATGTAGTAGACTAACTTTTTAATTTGCAATCCAGGTGTATTCGTTGCGATGGTCTCACCTGTTACATGGCTTGATAAAGAATTCAAAAATGTCTAATGGCAGTTATTGATATTCTTATTCTGTTGCATTAGTTTTATAAGATGGATATTTTATCATATATAATGCTGTTAATCTTGAGAACTTTACTATTGACTGAATTTATTATTTAGCACTTATTTTCGATAGGGAAGACACTTCCAAAGAGTGTCATTTTATCAATTTAGACGACTTGCTTTTATATCTGACTAGTCCTCCTTTTGGTTGTCTTAAATTTGCAAATTTACTTATCCATTGACTGATATGGATTCGGGTGTTGAACATTTGCATTTAAATGTGGAACATGTTTTGATGCTGTCCTAACTGACTAATGGGACACTTTATGCTGCAGATCAATGTGTAGAGTTCCATTTTACTCTAATCGTGCTCTTTGATATTGACCAGATGTACAGTTTTCTTTGTTATTTCCTGAAGTTTCATATCATTAGGTTCGTGCCATTTACCTTCAGTATATCCCCAAGGTGGGGATATCCTTGTGTGACTGGTTTGGACATATGCAATTTTTATTTATTCGCAGTTTCAAGTATAAAAATAATCTGGTCGGCGGTCGTTTTGATATTTCATCATTTTGTAGTATATGTTAATTCCATTGATTCTTTAAGGTATCTGTAATCAAACTCGAATTTAAGCCCACAGAATCCAGCGGGGCGAGTTTACTGCGTTATCGATAGCAGAAATCAGCTTTAAGTCGCCTTGTTTTTTAAGTTTATTTCATGTCGATAGCCCAGAATACCTGGGCGACGAAACGGGTGGCATTTTTAAATGCAGAATGAATCGTAATTATGAAAGGAATTCTTTTATGAATTGTTTGATTTTCCTGACAAAACTTAGCATGTTCGATTCTGCTCGTTTATGTGGTACCCCGGAGTCCGGCCCCATGGTATTGCGAAATGTGTGTGTGTCTGTCTGTCTATCTTCAGTTGTTAAATCAGTCTGAATTTGGTTCGGATATCGTAAGAAAAAAAGTACATCGCCACTGATTTGTAATAATGATTATCTATGACGATAATTTAGGAATGCATGGGATGAGCTAATTTTTGTAAATCTTGGTGAAAACTTCAGTTTCATGATGTGACCCTTTAAGATGTAAAATTTTGGTGGATACCGATGATGATGGTTCTTAAGAATTATTCCTATAAGTGTTGAGAATTAGGTCTTGCTGACACAAATCGATACAGGAGTGAGAACAAATCCCTTTTAGGGATTAACTTATATCGAAGATTGAAAGTTTGAAGTCCCATTCAAGGACTGGGCTTTTACATCATTGATGCAATTGGTTATTTACAACGCTTAATACATGGTTGATTACTGTATTGGGAGATTCCTTGCGTAGTTTTGCGTAGATATGCTTTCTACTGAATGCTCTTGCTTAATGACGCACTCCACGGTCGGCGATTGGGAAATAATGGCGTTGGCCCAGTAAAAGGCTATAATCTTCCGAATTGCCTCTCAACTTGGAAAAAGTTATTTATTCGATTTCATGGTTGCTTGAATTCTGTATGACGGTTCTGTGATCAGATAATATTCAATAATAACCTGTACGAATATTAAAATACTTGTTAATCAGCGATTTAAGAAATATTGTTTCTTTATACCTGTGATGATTACAATAAACCTATTGAAGTGCAAGAATTAAATTGTTTAGTTTTCTCAAAGGATGTTGATTTCCAATTTGTTTTCCCCTCTTCAGTGTCCCATTTGTTTAGATCCAGATGATGCTACTTGTCATAAGTGTCGTACTTAATATCTTGTTCTTCCTCTTGCACTATTTCTCCCTTTTATTGTGAAACTTTTTCTTTAAACCTTTGCTTCCATTTGCTGTCCAATGTTGAATGAGGCGTCTTGGAAGGTTTCTGTCACTAGATGAAATCAACATGTAAGAAGATGGATGTGTACTTCAGGTGCCATAAAATAAAGCACTTCTTTTGAATTTTTCTTTCTTATGAGGGAAGAATATTCGAATGCTAAGCGCACCCTTCTCTCCATGGGCCAACATGTGGAAACCTTGGCTGTGTTTTTCACTAGATCAATGAGCTTTTTATTTCTTGAGTTAGAATTATCTTTGACATGTCAAAATAGCTTTTGTTTAAAAGTTAAAAAGAATGTAAAGTGACCAGAAGTAAATGGATTGAGGAAAATGAAGGTTTTATTGTATTATAAATAATGAGGAAATTAAATTATTCAAACATTTAAAGCAAACATTTCTGTTGATAGTACTTCGTTTTTATGTGTTCATATTTCTTGGTTGTTGTAAAATGCCTGATGCTGAATTTTTAGGCAATAGTTACTAGGTAGTACTAATTATTTAATTTCTTTCATTGTAACTCCTTTGCCTATATATGTACCGAGTGTTCATGAATGACACATTTTTTTAAACATTCTCGTCTTTCCTCATACACCTGAAAACTCTAAGCAAATCACGTTAATCTTCTTTACTGAAGTGGTCAACTATTGTAATTGTTCAGTGCCAACTTTCCACTTGGTATGGTTAAAAGAGACACGTTGGCAATAGTAAACAGCTCTTCTAGGATGAAGAACATGTGTACCATGGTCTTCAACTTTCTTGGGTTAGAGTTCTCTTGCTGGGAGGTACACTGAGGCACACAGTTCATTCAGTTCTCTTTTCTTTGATTTTAGCTGTGTGGGGGGAGGTTTAATAGAATGGCCAAGGATGTGTGGAGGTTTATCGAAGGGTAGCCTAGCCAAGCTTAAGCCCTAGTTGGAAAATCAGGAGGCTACAACCGAAAGAGTTGGAACTGGGAAATCAGCCCAGTACGGAAAGGAAGTAGAGAAATAATGAATAAACTATATATAGTATATGAGGAATAACGACAAAAAAGTATAAAATATATTAAGACCAGTAACAAAATTAAAGTAAATCAGTCATATATAAACTATGAAACGAGACGACGTCAACCTTTTCAACTGAAAAGAATTTGCAACCAGTTTGAACTTTTAAGTTCTGCTGATTCAACTGCTAGATTAGGAGGCAGAACATTACACAATCTGGTCACAGCCGAAATGAAACGTACAGAATCTCGGAAGTAATGAGCCTTATGATGGAAAAGTCAAGACTGTGAGAATTAGCTTCATACTTATTACTACGTACAGGAGGGTACAGTCTACAAATATCTGAATGAAAAAATTGTCAGAATTATGAAAGATCTTATGCAACATGCATAAAGAACTAACCGAACTACGGCGCCAGAGATTAATATCCAGATTAGTGGTAAGGAGTTTAGTACACTTCAAGTTTCTATCCAACAACTCAAGATGAGAGTTGGCAGTTGATGATCAGGCAGGAGAACAATATTTAAAACATGTTAGGGTGAAATATTTAAACATTTCTTCAGGATCGAATGACCAAAAATTTTGGCGTGGAAAACAAGCTTGTTGCATATACAGATGATGCTACTCTTTTTATACCAATTTCATCTCCTGGATGTGGACCTATTGTTGCTTAATTTCTTAGTAGAGATCTAGCTAAAATTAGTGCCTAGGGCAAATTATGGGGAATGAAGTTGAATACTAGAAAGAATTGAAATATGTTTGTAAGTAGGTCAAGGACAGTGGCTCCTCCATATCCAGATCTTTGCATTGATAGTGTCTCTTTAGCTATGTACAACTCATTTAAAGTTCTAGGTGTGATTCTTGATTGTAAATCTATTTCTTAGTAAAACATCCAGATAACAACCCCAAGAAAGCCATCACCACTTCCTTCAGCCTACATTCCTTCAATTACTCCTGCTTCTGCCTTCATAATGCAGGGACTGCGTTTCAACATCTCATGGATAGAATTTTAGGAGACCTCCCCTTATGCTCATGTTACGTAGATGATATATACTAATATTTTACCCCTCCAAAGAGGATCACCTACTTGACCTATGTGTCATTCTCGACCGCCTGCAGCAGAATATCCTTGTAATCAAGTAAAAGTGTACTTTTGGTGCCAAGAAAGTGGTATTCTTGGATTATTGTATTGTTTTGGAGGGGAGTGCGTCCACCCCCTCTCCCTGAAAAGGTATCAGCAGTACAGAAACTCCCTATGCCCTCGACTGTTAAAACACTGCAGGAGTTCTTGGGCATGGTGAACTACTACAACCAATTCTTGCTCGCCATCGCGGCCACTCTCACCCCCTCTACGATTCCCTCAAAGGCAAGCCAAAAAACCTGAAGTGGAATTCTTCAGGAGGCTGACTTTTTCAATGCAAAGAAAACTCACCTTTCCCCTTGCCAACTGTACCCTTCCAACTCTTCATCGATGTCAGCGAATCGCCTTCTGGGCGGTACTCGAACATATGATCAACAGATCGCCTCGCCCATTGGTCTTCTTCAGTAGATAACTTTCCAAGGCGGATCCACTCACTCTACCTTTGACTATGAACTGGTGATGCATTGGAATCTCCGTCACTTCTGCCACTTAGTCATTTGCTCAGACAACATGCCCCTTGTGCATGCCTTAATTCTACAGTCCAACTCCTGGTCTGTCTGACAGCGCTGACATCTCCCTGGCATTTCTGAATACAACTGTACCATTCAATCCTGTTGCCGAAGACCTTTTCAGAAACACACTTGGGATTGGATTAAAAGGCCTTGGCAGAAGCCCAAGGAAAATACCTAGAGTACTAATCCTGCAGGACGTCCTGCACATATCTCCATTGGGAAGACATTGGCTTCGATGACTCCAACACCACTCTCCTCCGTAATGTCAATACTGGTAGGCCATGGACATGTGCCCCCACTTCACTGTAGGTATATTAATTGATCTATGGCCTCTCACACACTTTGCACCAATCTACTGCACAGCAATAGAAGTTAAAGTTAATGTGGCATGCCATTACTAATGATACCAAGAATTGGGTCCACACCTGTATTTCATGACAAACTTTAAAAGTGCATTGACGCACGGATTCGGATGGGGGCCCTTTTCATCAACCCTGCGTTGTTTTACCCACATTCACGTTGAAGTGGTTGATCCCCTACCCATGTCACAAGGATACAGTTTCCTTTTCACAATCATCAATTGCTTCACTAGCTGTCCTGAAGGAATCCCCTTGCAAGATGCAACATCCACCTCATATACTGCTGCCTTAATTTCTGGATGGAAAACTTTTGGCATTCTAGATCTTATCACTTCCAACAGGGGTTCCATTTTCACTTCTTAATTGTGAACATCTCTAGAGCATTTTCTCGGCTCACAACAGATTTGGGTTTTAAACAATACATACCTTGTGCCCAGGTAATAATCATTGGTACCTAATGGTATCAGTGTGCATTGCTAGTCTCGAGGCACATTTTTAGTTTTATGGATACTAAATTTATTGCACTCTTGGTGGTGGAAAATTTTCAATTAGCCATTTGATTTGCCATTTTGCGCCATCACCTGTTAGATTTTGGATATCTGGATTAATTTCGTCCCTGAAGAACTTTTTCCGCCGCCATCACCTCCGAGAATCTTCAGTATCTGCGTCATGTTGTGGGGTAATTTATCCCCTCCCATCAACCTTAGAAGCCCTCATAGAAGGATCACATACCGAAAGACCTACACTCCACCACCTACGTCTTGATGCTCATCAATACTTACATGCCACTGCATACGCCCCCATGTACAGGCCCATTCCTTGTCATCCCTCCTCAGCGTTCATGTTGAAGAGGATTGGATTACCATTGTTCACCTGAAACCTGCGTATCTCCTGTAAGTTGAACCTCCAACAGTACGACTCTCAAGGGCAAGTTGCCCTTTCTTAAATGAATGTCTGCTTAAGGGGAGGGGGTTCATGTAGTGCACATGCAGCAATGAAGAAAGATACCCTATCAAACGTGCCTTCCATACTACATCCATTATGGGATGCCACGTAAAAAGTCGTTAAATGTAGCAAGCTAATTCATATTCTTAACACCATTCCATTATTAGGGTGTCCATTTTTATGTCAATGTCACCCTTATCAACAAAAACCGTTAATAGCAAACACGCGATTTTCACCATTATGTGCCCCCTCGGGTGCCTATAAATACATGTGTTGTCTGTAAATAAAGTTAGTAATAAGGTTGCTGTCCTCATATCAATACCTCTTCCGCTCTTGTCACAGTTTCATACCTAATGTTGGGTACAAAGTTAATTTCAACACTTGTCTTTTCCATCTTAAACCTCGATACTTTACAGTATTTTAGAAGTTTTATTTCAGCTGCTACCATAATTTGAAATGAACTTTGTTACAAGTTTGAACTTCTGGAGTTCCGCTGATTTAACTAATCAGTCGAACTTTGTAATATCAAACTTGTTGCAAATGCTTTTCTGTTGAACCCGTTATTATAAATCTTGTTGCATAGTTTACGTAGGACAAATTTATTTTGATGTCGTTACTTATCTGTATATATTTTGTTTCTTTTTTATTCTCTTCTGTAGTTTATTCGTTATTTCTCATTTTCTTTTCTGCACTGGGCTGCTTTCCCAGTTGGAGCACCTGGGCTTGCAGAATCCCGCTTTTCTACTAGGGTTGCAGCTTGGCTTATAATAATTATGGTGATGATAATATAGGTTTCCTACAAAAATGACGGGGCTAATAAAATTTCTTTTATTCCTTATGAATGTGACTGGGAATTTGATGTTACTATCATGGCTCTCCATCTCAGCGAAGGATCCCATGATAGGTGTTGTGTATGTGGCACACCCGAGAACAAAAGCCACTTGCAATAATTGCACCCAACATGCCACAAGAGTCTACCTCTCGTGGGCATCAACTCATCGATCATATTTGCTCTCTCTCTCTCTCTCTCTCTCTCTCTCTCTCTCTCTCTCTCTCTCTCTCTCTCTCTCTCTCTCTCTCTCTCTCTCAGCGTGTCTGTCTGTTTGTCATTAGATTTTGTTTTATTTTGTATTAATATTTTTCTTGGCGTTTAAATACGTTGCTTTCATCGATTAAATTTTTACTCGTGTTTTCTTTTCTTATTATATCATTTAAGTTTTACTTCTTTTATTGAAGGTAAAACCTCACCGAGTACTGTTGCTAAACCGGCATCCCCCATTTTACTCTATCGTGTTTCTATTGTTGTTAAAGAATCTATGCGACTGACGAGATCCCTTCTCTTTGTTGTTCATCAAATTGTTAGTTTTCCATATTCATGCATCATTTATTGTGTAGTTTATTGCATGGTAATGAATTGCGAGGCCTCGTCGTTTGTCATCATCGTCTTGGGGAAGACATACCTTTCTGAACAGGGTGTTAATACTGCAGTTGTGATAAGGACTGATAAGGGGCACTGGCTCGAGGGACATGACACGCGATAAGATAGGCTGCTTTGTTTACCAACAACTCTTCTAAGACGCTTCACCAACAACATCCTCTTCAGGGCTACCTGTCAGCCCCCTGTCCCTTCTCCATTGCCCCCCTCCTATCTCCTATCTCCATCTCGCTTTATAATGATGTTACGTAGAGTGGAGAAGGAAAAAAAATAAGACATCCAATTGAATGGCCTCCATCTTGACTAAACTTCGCGTGAGAAAGGCTAGGCGTTATCTTTCATCTGAGAACGTGTTCGGTATGTCATGAATGCTAGGACAGGTAAACAGACATACGGACAGACAGGCACAGATATTTTGCAAGAAACTGCTAATTGCTGATTTTTTTATTCAAGATTTTTGACGGAAGGTTTTTAATTTATAATTTTTATTTCGTTTTTTGGCGTTAAAGATATTGAATCATGACTTCCGCTTTGACAATGTGTTGAACCCGTGGATATAACTCCTTATTTGTTATGTCAAGGCTACAGTTGTTCTTGTAAATTATGTGAAAATGGATTAATATGCAACTTGAAGGAACGCTCTTGCTCTCACTGGGGTTTTCACCCAAAAGCAGTGTCTATTGAAATAGAATAGGACCATTGAGCTGTCATTACCAAGACTTCAGTACTTAGAATTTGGTAGCCCTAAACTCCTCCCGAAGTAGCATCAGCAGAGCGTCCATTCTCAACAGCCTTGTTACTGTGTCAATCATTATTGTTTTGCTATAATATTTCTATAATTCATTTTTTCTAGCGTTTTGTATGCAAGTGTTTCTTTATAATTTCGCAATTTTCTGGTTGCCCCGTAATACAACTTTCATACTATCCTCACATCTCATTTCTAGCAGTTTAGGCTTTTCTTATATTATAAATGCAAACTTACAATTTATAATGTTAACCTTCATTATTTACATTCCAGACGAATTAAACACACCTATTACGCCTACAATTGCTTCTGAATACTAATAACATTATTTCATACCGATTTTCTGTGTTGACTGAAATATCTTGTATTTATTCAAATATTTTGTTTTAGCCATCATTAACTGTGTGCTTTCTTCTTCTGTTGGAAATGTGATCCTTCTCGCTAGTGTAAAGTCTGTTCCTTCCTTCTTTTATCTGCAGTATCAATAGAAAGGGATAACCTTTATCTTAAACATTTGTGAAAGGGACTAGATAACTACACTTATTGCCACCGGGTGAGTAGGCTACATTTGTCTCTTTTGGCGGGTTCCTCCCTCATTTTTTGTCCCGAGAATTGTATTTCTTAATCGTAATATTTGTTTCATCTCGATGGATGCCAACGGGGTAATATCAATTGTAATTGTGTGCGTACATGCTTACTGCATATAAGGGCAGTTTCAAACTTGATATGTAATTGGAAAGTCACGGCTATAGGTTAAAATACAAGAACCGTATGTCTTATGTATGTAGCAGAAGCAAATTATTCTTTTTCTCGTTCAGGATGCCTGAAAACTTTAAATCAATCAATCTTTTTCTCGTTTCCGTGAAACTGATATTTGGCGATTCTGTTTCATCTTATCGTAAAGCTTTCTAAAGTCCTTGATGAATGCCTGATTTCTTTTAGGAAAGCAAGCAAAATCTACGTTTTTTCTTCAGTAAATTTCACTTTCTAAAGCTATTTTAATGGGAAATCTTATTTAATTCCCGGTTGAGATCAGACAAGGTCGTTATGTTTAGATTAGTGATTAGATTAGTGTAATCTCTCTCTCTCTCTCTCTCTCTCTCTCTCTCTCTCTCTCTCTCTCTCTCTCTCTCTCTCTCTCTCTGTAGTCGGTTTTTATGCTCACGGATAATTGTATTTATTGAAAATATGGTGTTCAACGTATGTATGCGTGTCAGATATTTGGCACTTAACCTCAGGGAGATTGATGAAGGCAGAGCTGTAAAGGAAGCATTTACCTTATGGTTACATATCTTGAGATGAAAGGATGCGATATTAGTTAATAAGTTTAGTAGGTTGTGAGTGTGTGAGTACGTACATGAGTCGGTTGTGGTGGGCGGCCGAGGAGTGGTGAGTAAATGAGGACGTCCTGTGCCCTCCTCTTACCCTCCTCCACCTCCTCCTTCCTCTGTCCTTCCCTCCTTCCATCCCTTCCTTCCCCCTCCCCCCTATCCTCTACAAGGGTCTCATCCCCACGCCCACTTTTACCCATCCCGTCCCATCACCCCCTATCTGTTAATGTAAGTACCGCCTCATTCCTCATCCTCCCCCTCCCCCTGCCTTTCTCCCTCCCCTCCATCAGTTATATTCTCTGCTATAACTTAATCCTTTAATAGTTATTCTTAGGAATTAGTGACACCTTCTCGTCTTCCTCCCCTTTCCGCTTATGCTCAGTCTGTCGAGCATCCTTCCACCATCCTCTCTCTCTCTCTCTCTCTCTCTCTCTCTCTCTCTCTCTCTCTCTCTCTCTCTCTCTCTCTCTCTCTCTCTCTCTCATTGATGGTTTTATTGATTTTTTATGTTTCATAGCTCCTAGTTTTTATGAATCTTAATCATCTCCCATATTGAAAGAGTAAATCTGTATTGTTAGTTTTCTAAGTCAAAATTATGTGTTCTAAGAAATAGATGTAAGATTTTTGTCAGAACATTGCTTTTGCTAAAATATTTGAATGGCACTTCGTTTGATATCAGATGGATTGACAACTGGCTCAGACATTGATTCATTTGATATCTATATAGATTTAGAAGTCCTGTCTTTTCACTATCTTCACAACCTGTTCCTTTTCGGGGTTGCCGTAAGCGCTTCCTTCACTCGTTACCTCGAAGGGCAGCTAGTACATCGGATTGACCTTTACTAATGTGCAGTCGATTAAAGTACCTGTAAACAATTGTATGATTTCTCATGGGTCATATTCGACAGAAGTCTTATTTCTTTTCAATTTTCAGCTACACAACAGTGAAACATAATTGATAATTTTGTCTTTATATCATTAGATGGAAGTTGCACACTTATACTGTATACCCCATGTTGAACATTCTGATGTCAGTTTTGAACGTTGGAATGTATCTTATTTGCGTTTGTGTTTTAGCTTGACATGTTTGTGATGTCTTGTCTTCAGGGGAAAACTCCATTCGCACTTAAGATCAGATAATGAAATTGAAAGCTAGATGTTTTATGATAGATTGATCTGAAGTTTCAATTTTTGTGGACATTTCGACATTTTTTTTTTTTTTTATTATTGTCATTGGCTAGTATGTTTTCTTGACCGACAGACATTGTAAAAGTATATTCAGTTTATTTCTTTTAATGTTATGTGGTTATTTATATAGGTAACCGCAGCGTTGAGATGTGTGTGTGTGTGTGTGTCAAAAACTTATATACAGTATATGCACGTCCTTTCACTATAGATGAGCCCTCACATGGAAACACAAACACACACACACACACACACACACAACACATGTGAACGTATGTATGTTTGCACTATATGCGCTATGTAATTCAGATTAAGATATAAAAGACAAATTTTATAGTGACTTGTTCATTATTACTGATACATATATTCATATTCATTTCACGAGTGTGGATTCAATTACCATAATTTGTGACAAGACACTTTCTTAAATGTCTCTGTCATTAATTGCTTGTTAGCTGTGAGTGAACGTCGGTAGAATTAATGTTGGAAATTAAATTTATTACTGTTGTTTATCTATATTTGTAATATTTGACGAGAGGACAAATTCATGAAGTGTATCATTCTTGAGTTATACGCCATGTGATCAGAAAGTGGGAGTTCACATTTGAAATACTGTGCCATCACAAGGATGTATGATCATAATGAACTTTTGCAATTTTGTTAAGGTTATGAAATAGAACTTTGTTGCAGAGGACCACAGCTTATAAGAATATTCCATGTGTAATAGGTTGTAATGTCATGTTTGTATTGGTATTTTTGAGTGTATGTCATTATTGAACTTGTAATTCCGTAATTGGAAAAAAAATCATAGAGCACTCACGTTTCTCAGCGCATTAAATTGAGGGAAACTTGCAGGAAGAATGGATTGGCTCTTTGGGGATTTTACATAACTTGAATAAAGAAAACGACAATTGGGTCATCTCTCCATCTTTGATTACTAATTTCACATTTTTTCCAATATTCCACGGAATAGAAAATTCTCTCTCTCTCTCTCTCTCTCTCTCTCTCTCTCTCTCTCTCTCTCTCTCTCTCTCTCTCATTTGTTGACAGACCCTGTTTTTTGGTCACTTCAGACTCCAGTCAATATACTCTTAGTTTACTGCTGATGGCATACGTTCGGTATACCGTCTAACATGCCTTTCCTCCTCTCACTTCAGGCATTGCAAGCCTCTTTACCAATACCATGGCCTTCTCGGAACAAGTTTCCAGAGACTTCGGCCCTTTTTACTTTTTTCTTGATCACACGTGTTTATTATCATTTATATATATTGTATACTTCTTAAAGTCGTAATAAGGTTAATGGTTGGTAGTGGCTGTAAGCGTAACAATCAACTTCGAGGATTTTGGAAGCATTGGAGGTCACGAAGTGGTAAGTTCGTGAAATACCGGTTTTAACAAATGAGGAAGATGTTGACTGGTGGGGGTTATTATATATATATATATATATATATATATATATATATATATATATATATATATATATATATATATATATATATATATGCGCGCGCACACACTCTCACACACACACAAACACACTCATACACACGTTATTCGGAACTCACGTCGACACCAAATAATAAATGGAGAAACGTAAATACATTTATAGTCATAAAATTTTAAACAGTGAATTGTTTTTTTAAATATATATATATATATATATATATATATATATATATATATGTGTGTGTGTGTGTGTGTGTGTGTATATATATATATATATATATATATATATATATATATATATATATATATATATATATATATATATATATATATATATATATATATATACACACACACATTTACACACACACACACACTGCATAAGATATTTTAGGTCAATAGAAAGTGAAATTATTTCAGAATGTCATATAAAAAAGTGAACATTCTTGATTTTCATGCTTATTAATATTTATAAGAAACATGATATCATATTGTTTGACACGTATCCTAATGTGTAATGCTGTCGAAAGAACT
Organism: Palaemon carinicauda; assembly: GCF_036898095.1. NCBI lineage: Eukaryota > Metazoa > Arthropoda > Malacostraca > Decapoda > Palaemonidae > Palaemon > Palaemon carinicauda. The sequence goes on from NC_090730.1 coordinate 122,693,188, forward strand.
ATGGCTAATATCTGAACTGTCAGTTGTGTTTCTAATTCCGTCATTCAGACAAGACAGCTGCTGCCTGGGGTGTATCACTTTGTGAACAGCTGCTTTGGCTGTTTTGTTTTTAATGTTTGCTCACAGCGTTTTTCTTCATTGACGCAACTCTACAGCAATGTACACTAGATAGGGTACGTTTGCCAGCACATGCCCAACCACCTACTTTTTGATTATGTGATGTGGCGGGTGTGTAAGTTTTTCTCCCTTTATGCCGCGTGCGTGCATATATATATATATATATATATATATATATATATATATATATATATATATATATATATATATATATATATATATATATATATATAAATGTGTGTATTGATGTACATGCCTATATTGTGTGTTTTATATATCTATGTATATTTATTACTTAGGCTTTAATTTTTATTTAAACCAATAATTTTATCCTACATATGATTACTTATGAGTAATCTCCCATCAGAGGGGAACCTTACTCATGCCCTTTTTATTCGTTTCAAGTCCAGCCTATTAATAAGTAATGCATAGCCCTTCCATTAATTGTTAGATGTACTGTTTTTTTTTTTTTATATCAGATATTTACCTCATGTCATTTTACGTATGATAGGTGCGTTGAATGTGTGTTTATATACACTAATTATGTATACTTTCATCCGCTCATAGGGCTGGTAAATCTAGTATAGGTATCCAGTTAGTTTGTATTATAATGTTTTTATTTTAGTACTCTGTAATTGACAAGTTTCTCAACTTGAATCATGTGCTAAATCTTTAAGGGGAAAAAATGAAAAACAGTTCAGAGATCAATGTACCATACGCACAAGTAATACTAGATTATTGCAGCTTACTGTAATTACTTTCCAACTATACTCAATTACAATAATAACACTGTGCAAATTCGTCTTCCGTAAACATTTGCCTTAGCTCTACTGTGGACGGATAAGTTTTTGTTGATTGGCTGTAATTTATTTAGTTGAAAGCAACAGTTTTGTAGACATTGTAATTACACATAACAGTAGTATTTAGCTTCCATACTCCTTAGAGAAGCTTTTAACATCTGCGAAGAGCGAGGCAACGTTGTCATGCCATTATAGATCATATAGCAGTAGTAATTATGGGATTAATGAACGCCAAGCAAAGTCTTCCCATATGTTTATCTCTTCCCCATACCTCGGGAGAGATGGCCAGTGCTCCGTTTTTTTTTTAAAGTGGTTCAATTGGTTTTTGAAACTTTTACAATAGTAGTTTTTCTTTCTTTAAAGGGTGGCTTATTTTGTGGGAATCCTACATTTCAAGATCTGTTGTTTCTTTTTCTTGGAATTATAATTATTTATGTTTTGAGTATCAAAACCTATTGCTTTTTGTCATCAACAATGTTCAGATGAGCTTTTGGTAAAAATTTTTGTATAAGATTTCACACAATTTCATATTAATGTTTGGAAAGATTAAGAACTGATGCATTACCGTTTAGCCATCCAGTAAGCGAAGTAGTCCAATTTTCAATGCATTTTACCAATCCAGTAAGTAGAGCAAACCAATTTTCAATACTTTTAACCATCTAGTGAATGAAGCCATTCAATTTACAATGTCTTATAGTCATCCAGTATATGGAACAGTTCATTTTGCAATGTTCTTAAGCCATCCAGTCACTGAATCAATCCACTTACAATACTTAGTCATCGAGTAAACGAAGCATCTTTTGCAATTATTATCAGCAATATTGTAAATGAAGCAACTCCATTTCACAGAGCCTTTTGCCAATCTAGTAAATGAAGCAATCCCTTTTTTAAAGTATTTTCGCCAAATAGTAAATGAAGCAATCTAGATTGTCGGGCCTTTTTGCCATTCATGAAGTAAAGAAAACTTGCTATTCATTTGCCCATCTATTAAATGAAGCAATCCAATTTTTTCAACACCCTCTAGTGTTACAGTAAATGAAGCAGTCCAATTTGCAATACCCTCCAGTCATCCAGTAAATGAAGCAATCCAATTTGCAACACCTAGTCATCCAGTAAGTGAAGCAATCCAATTTGCACTGCCTTCTAGTCATCCAGTAAATGAAGCAATCCAATTTGCAACACCTAGTTATCCAGTAAATGAAGAAATCCAATTTGCAACACCCTCTAGTCATCCAGTAAATGAAGCAATCCAATTTACAATACCCTCTAGTCATCCAGTAATTGAAGCAATCCAATTTACAACACCCTCTAGTCATCCAGTAAATGAAGCAATCCAATTTGCAATACCCTCTAGTCATCCAGTAAGTGAAGCAATCCAATTTGCACTGCCTTCTAGTCATCCAGTAAATGAAGCAAACTTTCTAGTAAATGAAGCAATGCTCGTATCAGTCGTTTTACCTTATACTGTTGAAGAAATGTATGTTCCAATGCCTTTAAAGATTTACAATGGTTGAATCAATCTTATTTTGATACTTAATGACCATCGAGTAAATGAAGGAATCTGTTATTATTATTATTATTATTATTATTATTATTATTATTATTATTATTATTATTATTATCATCAATTGCTAAGCTACAATCTTAGTTGGAAGAGCAGGATGCTATAATTCCAGGGGCCCCAACAGGGAAAATAGCCCAGTGAGGAAAGGAAACAAGGAAAAATAAAATATTTTAAGAACAGTAGCAACACTAAAATAAATATTTCCCATATAAACTATAAATACCCTCAAGCAAGAGAACTCTAACCCAAGACAGTAGAAGATCATGGTACAATGGCTATGTCACTACCCAAGACTAGAGAACAATGGTTTGATTTTGGAGTGTCCTTCTCCTAGAAGTGCTGCTTACCATAGCTAAAGAGTCTTTTCTACCCTTTCCAAGAGGAAAGTAGTCACCGAACAATTTACAGTGCAGTAGTTAACCCCTTGGATAAAGAAGAATTGTTTGGTAATCTCAGTGTTGTCAGGTGTATGAAGACAGAGGAGAATCTTTAAAGAATAGGCCAGACTATTCGGTGTATGTGTAGGCAAAGGGAAAGAACCGTAACCAGAGAGAAGGATCCAATGTAGCACTATCTGGCCAGTCCAAAGGCCCCATAACTCTCTAGTGGTAGTATCTCAACGGGCGGCTGGTGCCCTGGCCAACCTACTACCTAATGACTTTATCTTCCAATAAATTCAGTAATCCGAAATAATAACTGGTGTGTCATTATGTAACTGTATTTGTATATATGGCTTTATTGGCGATATTGTTCTACCTGGCATCCTGCTATTTTTGTTGGAAAGGAAAGATGAAGCGGTTTTGTTTGTCTTGCCTCTGATGTTGTTGGTCTGTTTTTCCTATTCTACACCTGACTTATTTTGAACAGGTTTAATCTCTCACCTACCATCACCCACCAGTTTGGTATCTGAAGGTATCCGATGTGAACAGAATAGACTTTTTAATGAACTAGAAAATTAAAAGATAAAAAAATGGGAGAGAAAAAATACGACCCATAAATAATTATGGCTTGGAAATGAATAGGTGGATGCGGGCAGATGACAGGTCTGTTTTTAAGGGCCAGTATGTGCGGACAGCAAACGGGATATAAACTTCAGTATGCTGTTATGTTGAGGTCAAGTATTTTGTTGTTGGTATTGTTATTTGGAAATTGGGGTTTCAGTAAAATTATTATTATTATTATTAATATTATTATTATTATTATTATCATAATGTGTTTTAATGTTAAGAATTATCATTACGATTATTTATAACTATTATTGTTATATTATTATTGTTATTATTATAATATCCCACTGTTTAGTTTTAAGTTTTGATTTGCAAAGGACACCGATTACATCCCCATCCTCCGTTCCCTCTCTTTTCCTCGCTTCTTAGTGCCACGTCCTTGTACAAGGCCATTTTTACCTCTTCCCCCTCCCATGTCATTTCTCCCAAACCCCCGTTCTCAGACCACTCCTTCACCCGTCTATGGCATCGTTATAAAAATGTAAGAATGAATAAGCCCCGTGCAGCTACGGTATTCGAATAACCTTTTGTTGCCTATTTGAGCTGTGGGTTTTGTCAGGAGCTGTGATTTTCGGATTCTTTTTACCTACAAATGATCATCTTCATACGTTCTCTTGTCTGTTCATAATTGATAAGCTTCGTGGTATGCACCCTTTATTTCAAAGCGACTGAAGCCCTTTTTCATCTTATGTAATCATCGGATATGATTTCAAATCTTGTGTCAAACATTCTTGCATAAGCGTCGATTCATTGTTGGTCCCTGGTAAACGTTTAAAGCAATAACTACAAAAAGTCCTTTGCAAGCTATAGTTTAATGAAATGCCATTCATTGAAAGTCTTGAATCCCTTCATTATGGTTACTTCCCTCCTTGCCCTCCCCCCCACCTCCCTTGCATCACCAACTCACTGTCTAGAGTACAGTGCTCCAACCCTCCCTGAGGCCCTTGGTCGTCAAAGAGTAAGGAGGCGTCCAGCCATTGTTGTTGTTTCTTAAAGGCTTTCCTCGTGTGTAAGTCACCGATTGATATTTTGATGAAACAGTCAATACTCGTGTTAAGCAAGGCATCTAAAAACTTGCCTGGAAAAATGATTGTCATCAAATAATTGCTTAAACCAGTAAAATTAATTGGGAAGATTTTTTCATTCGATGGGGAATTAAGTAGACTTTTTATTTCAGGGGTTTTGTTTGAGGGTTTTTTGCATGATGGTGCAAAGATCCAACATACTGGCATATTAATATGTTTTATGCATTTTTATTATCATTTGTATATATTAGGTAAATTTTTGTTTTCACTTATATATATATATATATATATATATATATATATATATATATATATATATATATATATATATATATATATATATATATATATATATATATATATATACTGTATATATATATATATATATATATATATATATATATATATATATATATATATATATATACACTATATATATACATACATACATACATACATACTTGCGTGAATATGTAATTATATATAAATCTTCGCAAAATATGAAAATGTATTTTGTTTCCATGTTTTACACAGCGACCGTTTTTAGGAAATTTTATATGGGAGGCAAAGGCATAACTATGTTCCATAAGAATACATTCTTATAATTATTAATAGAATTTTTTTTCTTTTGATAAGCCCCTTGGCCTAAGGTAGTAAAAGACTTATAAACAAAAAAAAAAATATTTCTTGTATATGCTAGTTACTATAATACTGAAAATCAGAGAATTTTCCTGAGTTTGAGAACTTATTAATGGTCATTCTTAAATGAATTTTTATTCAGGTACTTTCTCTTCATTGACAATACCTTCACAATTTGCCTTCGAATTAGAACAGCGTAGTATTTCGGATAGAAAGAAAAAAAAAAAACTTGTTACAACAAATTTTCTAATATCCTGTTCTTTTATCCCTTGAAATTTGAGATCGCTGGATTCCAGTTTTTATAATAAGAACTGACATAAATTTCGCCGGTAGCACCATTAACAGTTCAAATGTCTAGAATTTATGCAGATTTACACATAATTATGAAGACATTTATCGAAAACAAGGGTCCTGGTCTTACGGTCTCGTTTAAATCAACTTCGGCCTGAAATGGTATTGGTATAGGTGCCGTGGTTTAATAACCCCCTTCCCAATTTGTTTTTACGCCATTTTAACGCAAACACGCGAGGATCAGTTTTATGCGCGAACTGCCCTTAATGAGAGAGAGAGAGAGAGAGAGAGAGAGAGAGAGAGAGAGAGAGAGAGAGAGAGAGAGAGAGAGAGAGAGAGAGAGAGTGTTTGGTGGCTGGGGATTAACAAAGGGGCCTACTCAGTAAAGCAACTGACCAGTGCATCAAGGACAGGTTGTCTCTTCAGCACGAGGAAAGTGACGGCCAGCATGTCACTTCTTTGGTTAAATTCGTTGGTCATAGCTCTCTCTCTCTCTCTCTCTCTCTCTCTCTCTCTCTCTATATATATATATATATATATAGGGTTGTTGTGGTAGCCTATTGGAATCGTCCCTGCTTTGCAAACTCCTTTACTGGGGTTCGATATCCGCTCAAAGATCAATAGTTTCTTGTGTCTGCAACCTCACTATCTTTGTGAAATAATTAGGGAGGTTGAGGGGAGCCTATAGGTCTACATGCTAAGTAATTAGCAGCCATTCCTTGGCCCTCCTTGGTCCTAGCTTGGGTGGAGAAGGGCTTGGCCGCTGATATGTATATATGGTCAGTCTGTAGGACATGTTCACTGCTCTTTGTCTCTGTCAGTCAGGAACAATCTTTAAACCATCAGCTGTTACTATACCACTGCAGACATGTCCTTCCACTAGCGTCTGTTTATGGCCAGTCTATGCCAGTTAATACTATCAAATTCGTGTCGGTTTATGACCATTCTACGCCAGTTTAAACCCGCAAAGTTTCTTAGTTCGTCAATCCATCGTCATCTGCTTATTTTGCAATCTCTAGGGCCTTATTGTGTTATTCGTAATGTTCGTCTATTATCTATTATTCTCATTAGATGTCCTGCTTATGTCCACTTCTTTTTCTAACATGTTAGATTGTCCTCTACTATAGTTTGCTCTCTTATCCGTGATGCTCTTTTTTGTTTTTGTCTCCTAGTGTTATTCCCATCATTATTATTTCTATAGCTCATTTAAGTTATAACTAGCTTATGTTCTTATGATTTAGTAAGGCCCCAAGGGTCTGATTAAGTACTTTTCTGTTTAGAGAAAGTGGCATTTTAATTTTCATAATTAATTTTGTTTTCAAACCTCTTCATCCATGCTTATCCTTCTTTAAATGTTGCCCTCATTTTCATTGAATATTATCTTAATTTTGCTCATATTCATTTTCAGTCTTGAATTTCTGATTTCTCTACTCAAATCTTCTATAACCTTTTGCAATTCATCCCATGATCCACTATATATATATATATATATATATATATCTCGTCTTTAGGACGAAAGAACTAATATTCTCTCTCTCTCTCTCTCTCTCTCTCTCTCTCTCAAAACAATGCACTAGAATAGATAACACGGCCAAACATGTTTTCCCAAATGTCTCTTGTTATGATTTGATTGATCCCTCTCATCGTGGGAGAAAGAGAAAAACAAAGGATGTGTTTGATCTTACCGAACGGGGAAGGACTCTCTCTCTCTCTCTCTCTCTCTCTCTCTCTCTCTCTGAGTTCCTTGTATCTTTGAGTCCAGATGGTTTTGCAACAACAGTGTCATACAAGTCCATTGATGTTATCTATATTTCATGCCGCTAAAGTCTTTACCACTGGTCTTTCGATTAGCGAAGCTACTCCTTTTTAGGTAATGTAAGTATTTAGATAGGAATAATATTAATGCTAGTCAGTTTAGTGAAAACCTATATTATTTGTTGTTGCGCAGAAGTAATGTTATGTAAGCTGACAAGAGAGTTCTCTTTGGAAATTCTACAGACCACAGCATCTTACCATCATAACCGTCTCCTCCAACTGAAATTGCGTGTGGCTAGATTAAAAGCTATGTCAAGTGTTGTACGATCTCTACCTCGTTATTATTTATACTATTTTTTTTATAAAAGAATCCATTGTAGACAAAATCGAATGTTCTATTGGTAGGTAGTAAGTTGTTGAGGACACCAGCCACCCGTTGATATACCACTGGGTCCTTTAACTGGCCAGACAGTAGTACATTGGATCCCCCTCTTTGATTATAGCTCATTTTCCTTTGTTTACCCATATACAGAATAGTCTAGCCTATTCTTTCCACATTCTCCTCTGTTCTTATACACCTTACAACGCTGTGATTACCAAATAATTCTTCGCCCAAGGGGTTAACTACTGCACTAATTTTCCTGTGGCTACTTTCCTCTTGGTAAGGGTAGAAGATACTCTTTAGCTATGGTAGGCAGCTCTTCTAGGAGAAGGACACTCAGAAATCAAACCATCATTTTCTTGTCTAGGGTAGTGCCATACCCTCTGTACCATGGTCTTCCAAAGTCTTGGGGTAGAGTTCTCTTGCTTGAGGGTACACTCTAGTTTATTGATTTCCTTGTTTCCTTTTATCACTGAGCTATTTTCCCTGTAGGAGCCATTGGGCTTAAAGCATCTTATTTTTCCAACTAGGGTTAGCTTAGCTAATAATAGTAATGATAATAATAATAATAATTAGTAGAGGAAAAAATTTTTGGACTGAATTTCCTTTTACTGATTATCTGGATTTTTATGATGAAATCTTAAGGCTCCTTTTGGAAATTTGAAATTAGGTAGGAAAGAGATGTGTTCTGTTCAGGGCTGAGAAAATCCTGTGTGTTAAAAACCATTACATATTTATCTTTTCCAATGAAAGGGAGCCTATAGATGGTTGGAACGTTGGAGAGATTTCATGTTCATCTCCTCCAATGAAATCCAGCCTATAGATGGTTGGAGCACCGCGCTGGAGAGATTTCATGTTTATCTCCTGGTTGGAGCATTGGAGAGATTTCATATTCATCTCTTCCAATGAAAGGTAACCTATAGATGGTTGGAGCATTGGAGAGATTTCATGTTTATCTCCTCCAATGAAAAGTAGCCCATAGATGGTTGGAGCATTGGAGAGATTTCATATTTATTTCCTCCAATGGAAGGCAGCCTATAGATGGTTGGTGCGTTGGAGAGATTTCATATTCATCTCTTCCAATGAAAGGTAGCCTATAGATGATTGGAGCATTGGAGAGATTTCATGTTTATCTCCTCCAATGAAAGGTAGCCCATAGATGGTTGGAGCATTGGAGAGATTTCATATTTATTTCCTCCAATGGAAGGCAGCCTATAGATGGTTGGTGCGTTGGAGAGATTTCATATTCATCTCTTCCAATGAAAGGTAGCCTATAGATGATTGGAGCATTGGAGAGATTTCATGTTTATCTCCTCCATTGAAAGGTAGCCCACTTTTCTCTTGAGTCTAACCTCATGTGATATTTCATGAATTTTGGTAAGCAAGCTTTGTAGATGATTCCGTTGGAGTACTCCACTGTTCACTGGAAATTTATTTGATAGGGTTTGTGTTTGTGTGTGTAAAAATAGTATGTTTTTACGTGTATAATGGTCCTTGAAGCATGGAGGTTAATTCGTTGTTTATTGACATTAGTTGAGGTTTTATAATTTATAAGTGTTTACAATGTGTCATTGAAAAACAGTAAAAGTAGCAAGGAATAAGTTTATAATATCATTGATTCTTTTGTTAACAAATTTTTGCTCATATTTAGTGATGGCATGAAGAAGGTGAACATTGATTTCAGCGGATTTTCATATATTCAATGGAAAGTGCATCTTTCTCGTTTTCCTCTTGATGCATTCCTGCATATAAGTGACCCTCTGATAATATTAGCCTGTCCTACATTTACTTATGTTTAGCAAAGTTAAATGCTTAGGTTGACTTTACTTGCAGTCATCATTTCCTTATGTTGATCTATTTTCATAGTCATTTTTACACGAAGCAATCTATAATGTTTTAAAGATGCCCTACTTTTGAATGAGGATACTTTTATTAAAATGAACCGTAGTATATTTTTTTGAATGTAACATTTTACTATTTTGAAGGAAATATTGAAAAAGTAGAAATTTTGCCTGCCTGCATTGCAGTCTTAGATATCTGGTGCAATATGTGTTTTGTCATGTTTTTCTTTCTTTTCAGTATATTGGGTGCTTAGAGGTCAACACGTCGATGAAAAGTCTGAATTTCGACACCCGGTCTTTAATAGCAAAGTGAGTGACCTTTCTGTTTCACGATTTGATTGAAAAATCATTGTAATTTCAAAACTGTATTCATCTTAATTTTTTCTTTCCGTTTATGGACGTCTCAATACCAACTGTTACTTTTGATTTTCCTGGTAAATCTCTTGGTCATTTAATTTTCCTTATTTCCTTGAAAGATGAGAACAAGTCGTCCGGTGTCGGGTAGTTTAATAATCACCACATTATTAAAAGTATTTCTTTGAATAATTATGTGTTGCATTTTAGCTTTGTATTAATTCTGGGTAAGAATAACTGCTCTTTATAACCTTGGTTGGGTTTGTTTAATGATTACACATTTTAGAAGCTTAGAAATATTTTCAATGTCCTTTTGTAAGTAAGAGGTCTATTTGATATAATTGATCATAGAAAAAACCTGTAAATTAAGTGTATAGCCTTGGTTAGATGTTGAATCTGAATTCATTTGAGATTAATAGTTTAGGGAATTGGGAATTGCAATAGATGTAGAAAAATAATTATACAACTTAGTTTGCCATTAAACATCTTCGGTTTTACAAATTGCTTCTCTTGTTCAAAACTAAAGTGTGTATTTCATAGTGCTTTTTAACTATTTTCAGAGAATGCATCAGTCGAGTATGTGAGTCAGCGGGCTTGAAAACAGCTGATCGCAAGAGGAAAGTAGTTAAGACAATCGGCCGTATTTTGGGCGAACGACCCATGATGGAACACGCGGGAAGTAATGTCAATCTCACTATCACCAGCACAGCTCTTACTCTTACAATACTTGAATCTGGACAAGTAGTGGCCTGTCATGATATGCCAAATATATCTTTTGCCTCAGGTGGAGACCCAGTAAGTATAACTGTCATCCTTTTGTCTGGATTGTTGAGTCTGACGATGAACACCTAAAACAGTTTCAGTGGAAACCTCAAAGCTTCACTATTTAAAGATGGCTTTAAGGATTTAATCACGATACTTTTTGCAATTCGAATTTCTTACTTTTTTTTCCTTGACAGAAAGGGACCTATTGCAAGCTCCTAAATATCAGTTAATACAAGCTGCATATTTAAACATTTAATACCAGTTCAAGGGGAACTTGCCTTTGTGATGGAATCCTTTTTCTGTTTTAAAATTATAGAATTTTTTTATATTTACCCGAGAGAAATGCTGATTTATTATTTCCATTGATTCTGTATTTATTTACTTGCATAATTGTTCTCCTTGATAAGATAATTTAAGATATGTGGTTTATTTTTCTACTGTGAGTGTGATTCTCGTACTTATGAAAATGTTCAATAAGTTCCTTTGTTGAGTATCAAATATTTATACTGGTTATCCATTATCGAAGTAAAATGTTTGTAAAAATTCTCATTCTATGTTGAAGTTGATGTATGTCTTTGAAATCCTCGATGCTCTGCTGTATATTTGAAGGTTGAAAAGGTATTCAGCTTAAAGTGGTTAAATGCAAAACAGGTAAAATTAAGACCTACTCCAGTATAAGTTTTCTTTCTGTATACTCTAGTATTAATGGTACAGTACTTTGGTCTCTTTCCAGCATTGTGTCAAGGAATGATAATTTGTGTTTTTTTTTTTTCTTTTTAAAACTATTCAAGCGTGCCTAGAATTTAAATTGGTATAAAAGTGGTTAGGATAAACTTTTCTTCTCAGATATTACTTTTGTGTTGTCCACATTCTTCTGACTTACTTTTTATGATAGCATAGAAAAATATATGCTAGTAGTACACCAAGAGGTTGTCATCTTATTGCCAATCTGCTTCTCTGTTCATACTCGCCATTGAGAATGAAGTACAGTAGTTTGTTTCAACATTTGTTAAGATCTTCTTTATATACTGTACAGTACCATATTTTACTCATATATTTGTTCAGGTATTATATTAATTGTTTCTTCTTGATATTATTATTAGCCAAATAAGTGTGAGCTAGTCGTTCAAAATGCAACCAAAGACTCCAATAGGGAAAGCTGTGTAATACATAAAGATTAAGATATGCAAAAGTAGAGTAAACTTTATGAGATGAAATAACCTAGAAAAGATATAAGAAAACAATTAAACTATGAAATGAGACTTGCATAAGCCTACTCAATGAAAAAGGACTTGCACCCAGAAGGAACATTTGCAGCTCCAACAATTTATTCCGTAATTATTTCACAGCTGAAACATAACTTACAACTGTGGCATAAAAATATCAATAATGTTTTAAATGATTGCATATTTTGGGTTGTGTGATGTATATAATATACAGTAGTCTGAAAAGCTCTGAATATAAATTATGATTAAACCTCTGGAGAATGTTCTATAGCATGCACAATGAGCTGATCGAATGGCATTGCCAGAGGTTAATACTGATATCGAAATTGAATTTGATAGAATTCAGGTTTTGATCCATGAATTTTACAGATGAAATTCAAATACAGATGGTTCCTCTCCCTCGCCTTGTATACCAATTAAGCTCTATTTTCGTGTATGGACTAATATGCAACATGATTTTATCAGTCGCTCTAATACTTGATCTTATTCCGCAGGACACCTTAGACTTTATTGCGTATGTTGCCAAAGACAGTCGGTACGGACGAGCGTGTTTTGTGTTGGAGTGTGGGGGAGGTCTGGCTCAAGATGTGATAACAACCATAGGCCAGGCCTTTGAACTCAGGTTTAAGGAGTACCTAAAGAGAACTCCATCCGTCCAATACACCAGTGTAAAATCAGAGAAGTAAGCTTTGTGGATATTTAGATCTTGGCTATTTTGTTTCCTTATTTCCAGTATTTATTTGAGGTTGTTACTAAAGATTTTTACACATTATCATAGAATATGCTGACTTGAGTATTTTTTCCTCTGCTGTACAGGACCAGAAAAAGCAGCCCTTAAAGTAAAAAGTAAAGCAAAGTCATCTGTTAACATGTAAATAGAATAAAAATCTGAGAGAAATGATATGAAAAGCTATCTGTTTATCTTTTCTGTCTTATTTTATCTGTAATGTTCAAATATTATATTGATTGCATGGTTAGTTGTGAATAACAAAAAGATTTTCTCCAAAATTTACTAGTACATAGTGCATTAGATGTGTTTAACTCTCGTGATCTGTATTTTTCTTGTTTCAGGTCTGGAATGAATGGAGAAGGAGCAGGTTGGAATAGAGATGACCCAGAATACTACAATGACCTTCCGGGTAAGGTGCCACCCGATTTGCCTCCACCCCCAGTACCCCCATTGCCCCAATATTCAGCAGCAGACAGTAAGAGACCACCACCGCCAGCAACTACTCGTGTTCCCACTCCAGCTACACCAACTAGCAGTGGATCAACTAGCTCAGTGTCCCCTGTACCTACAGCAGCAGCCGCAGCGATAGCAGTAGCTTCAAATGCCACTACAATTCATCTAAACTCTCACCAGCCAGTAACTGGAAAAGGTACTTTTTTTCATTCTTTGGGTTGAAAATAATGATAAGCTGTTATGAATTGCTGGAATTTGTTGTACCTAATTAACTAGAGTTCATTAAGTATTTTAGTTTTTTTCTAGTAAATGTTTATCTTTAGAAATAAGATTTTGACCCAAAAGAAAATATTTTGGTGCTATTTAGGATGAATGTCTTGTTCTGTCATTTCCTCATGCTTATCTTTAACAATAGAAATATGGATCTCCAGTTAATCCATTTGGGAGTCTTTGTGCAGAAAGCAATTTTCATAATTTTGAAAATATTATCGTGACTAATTATGTTCATGTGTATCGATGACCCACATCTTTACTAATATATTATCAATATTATTATGACTATTCAAGTAAGGTTTCTTGCGAAAATTAATTTCAGAGGTTCAACTTCACGAGAACTGTATATCTTTGAGATATCTTTCTTCTCAAAATGTATTATATCTTTAGATTTTGTGATTAGGGTTACTTTCTAAGCTTCTGGATAGATTTGTATGAAAAATAGAATTTTATTTTTCATAAAGTTTTAATTTGTATTTATCTTTATGATAATTTTACATCAGCTGCCAAGTCATTTCTCTTCCTCTTTTTTATTTTGTAGCAGTGCCCTGGATGTTGGCTTTAATGGTTTCTTGACTTTTTGCAGCATTTTCCCCTTAGTCTGAATAACAGCTTGTGAAAATGATTTAGATTCCCCATTTTTAGTGTAGTTATTAATGAGCTTACTGTCCTGAATGTCCAGTAATATCAGCATTGCCTTTTATTATTGATATTAGTCTCCAACCCAATTTAGATAAGAGATGCTTTAATCCCAAAAGCTTCAAAGAGGGAAAGGAACCCAGTGGGTATAGAAATAAAAGGAAAAGTAAAGAATAGATAAAGTATAAAAAAGAGACGAGGAAGCAGTGTAAAAGTATTGAATAAAAAAAGTACAAAAGAATCATCAAAGAGAACATGTGTAACTGAGTAATACTATCAAAAGGGGCAGGTAGACACATGGGTCTGCTCAACTAAATCAAAACACTTTCATCCAGTTACAACTAATTGACTGTATGATTAGGAAAATCCCTTCTTAATTTGGTCACAATAGGATTTAGACTTCTTTCTAACTTGTTCTGAGCCTTTCAGAAGAAAAGGCAATATTTGAAATTTAGCTGTTGCTCATGAAGAAAAGAACAATTATTGTGCTGTTACAAAATAATATCATAGTGATTGCATATATACACATATGATCAGTACACATATCCCCTCTTTACCCTTGCTAACCCCCAGCACAAACAATCTAGTAACTGCTGCTGATTCAGCAGTTAGACCTATGTGCCATCCCTTGCTTATGGAAAAAGTAAGATCCTGTTGCCAGTAAAATCAAGCCATGAAGTGTTTTTGAACTAAGGATCAGTACGCTATCAAATCTATATAGTTTCACTGCTCTACCATGAATCAACATATCTTGTACCATTTTGCTGATGGTTAAAGGCAAATTAATGGTCAGAATTCAGAAAAATCCAGAAGAAATGTGCAACGATCTAGTAGATCAAAAGGTGCCCTTATTTAACAAAGAGCCAACAAATTTTGAGAAAAAGTTTATTTTTCTTGAAGAGAAGTGGACAATTCTATTAACCACAATTTTTTTCCATGGTGTCAAGCCAAGATTTATTTGCCCTGTTCTTTTTTTTTGTTTTTTTTTTTAATGGTGCTTGCCATTACTTCATTTTACCACATTATATAAATAGTCCTGTCAAAATTTGGCTGAACCTCAAACAAATTGCTAACAAAGGTTTTTAACTTGCATATTGAGCATGAATAACCTCTCTTTCAGATAAAAAAAAATTTACCAAAATCAACCTTGCAAAAAGGGGTCAACGGCCGCCATCTTTAAAATCCAAATTAACCATATTAAAATTTTGAGACAAAATTCCTGACATTTCCTGACAAGTATGTCCATTATTCCTGACAGTTACTGACAAAAATAAATGTTTTTTTTTTTTCAGACAAATAACCTTTATTAAATCAGAAATAAAAAAAAAAAAAATATTTTTTTGCATGAAAACCCACACAGGGGCCACCCCAAGCCAGCTTGACATTTTCTTGGTGTTTTTAATTGTAATGATAGGCAGCTATATGCTTAATAATAAAGTAACATCAGAAAATGACTAGCCCCTGCCATTGTTTTCATGCTTTTTTATTTCTTATACAAATATGAATATAAAAGGTTCAAAAACAGACTAAGTAGCCTTTTTCAAGGCAACAATTTTCACATTAATTCCTGACATTTCATAAAAAATAGATACAAAATAAGTACAATTTACAATAAAGGAATGGTCAGTTGGTCGAATGCTGGGGCAAGGCTCTTGCATAATCACCACAGAACAAGTTCATGAATGGACCGAAGAACATTTCTTGTCAAGAACTAGTCAAAGGTAACTTCATCATTATCAAGATCTGGCTGTGGTGAGTTGGTGCAGTGGAGGCCTTTGCAATTACCACACAAGTTTGAACAGTGAATGCCATGTTTCCTGCAACTGCATCTTGCTGTAGTAAACCCTGAAGTACAGTTACACCTAATTATAGCCAACAAATTTACAGGACCAGCTGGCAAGTCAGTCTTGATTTGTTGTAATTTACCATCTGAAAGTTTCCATTCCCACTCGTCAGGTTTTAGCTGGTTTCTACCTTTCCATTCCTGAATTTGGAAGTAAACTCGAAGGCTGTGGAATTTCAACAGGGGAGACAGTTTCAGCGCCATGAACAAGAGCAGCACTTCTTTCGAATTTCTGGACTTCTGAGTAAGATGAAGAGAAGCCATGCTTATTTAGTGTCAATTAAGAACCTCGATTCAAATTGGTCATGCATTTCCACTGCTAAACCAAACTGCAAAGGTGCAAGGAGAACTCTGGGTCTAGCAGCCTGCATTATGATTTGACCAACTGATGCAAGTTTCAAATCATTGTCTTTTGCCTGCAAATATCTTCCTAAGAAGGATCAACAATGTTTTAGGAACATATTCAAGAATCGCATCCCGTTCAAGATCATTCTTAGTCGGGTAATATTCTCAACTTGTCTGGATACCTTTAATGTCATTTTTGATAAGATTGGCTACAGTCTCTATGATTCTAATGGCCTCTGATTCTAAATTGTCTGTTGAGTGGGTCTGTGCATAGAATTCAGGGAGAATACATTTTGCTGTACTTAAGAATGTAACAACATTGTTTCCCATTAATTTCAGTCACAATGATTTTGTCTTTGAAATGTTCTAGCAATCGAGATTACATGTATGAGAGACTGTATGGTTCAAAGCCAGTGTCCTCGAGAATTTCCTCCATTTTTTTAACAAGATCGACAATGGTGAGTTGCTCCTTGTCATTTTGCTGCAAATAATTAGCAACTTCCAGAAATGCCTGCTTTCTCTCTGAATCGTCTGGTCTACCAAGGTTTTGCTTCTTAGAAGAATCATCCGAAGAGAATGCCTTAGGAATGTTTTTATTGGAATCAAAGTTTGCAAAACATGTTCTGTGATAACTTGCTTCTTCTGAAACAAGGTCAGCTACATAACCTATTCTACCTTTAACAGTGGATGCCCAGCCATCATTTTTTCGAACTTTCTCACAAACTTTTAACACTGTCCTTAACTCAATAGTTTCTACATGGGAAACACCTCTCTTCTTCCTATCAGATTTTGCTCCAGAACCACAAAAGAGACAATGTTCCTCAAAGTTAAACACACACAAAGAGCCGCTTGCACAGGATGACATTTCATCATGGGTGGACGTGTTTTTACGGTCACTTTCTATGTATTTGGGGTTGATCCAACACTGTCTGCATTTCTTGTGAAGATGTTGATCAATCTGAATTATGATCTCTCCATGTTGTTCAGAAGCTCTGTTAATGGAATCTATTCCTTTCTGGCTGACGATAAATGTTTCTTCATTACTGGGCAGTTCATTGTTGCAAATAGCATACATGTGAGCATCCATAGTGATCAGTACTTCACTTTGGCCACCCTAAAATTAGAATATCACAGAATATTAAGGTCCTGCAGTAATACACCAAAAAAGACAAAAATAAGGCATAATAAGTTATAATTATATTCAACTTTATGAAAACTGTTTGTTTTATCCAATTTAACATTGCTACATTTGGTATTTTTGAAGTATTTGGTATTTTATATATATATATACAGTGATACCTCGGTACTCGACCATAATCCGTTCGAGATCCGTGTTCGACCTCCGATTTGTTCGAGTACCGAATTTTTTTTCCCCATAAGAAATAATGGTATATATTCTATTCCGTTCCCAAGCACTCGAACAGGCCCAAAATATTAATAAAACGTGTACCTAAACAACAATAATTATCTAAATGTGTATGAAATTGGTCAGAAAATCCTATAAAACAATTTTAAACCATTTACTGTACTAAAATAAAACAATTTTAAACCATTTTCTGTACTGTAGTGAACATACCTTTGAGCAGCGGTTCGATGGCATACAGGGATGGATGTGTTAGTGAACGCTTCACTAACACTTTCCCCGGCCAACTGTTTTTCTTTAATAAATATTAAAAGCAACTTTTCCATCTCCTCAATCACTTGTGGCCTTTGCTTAGTTACCGCCGTAACTCCCGTTGCAACATTCGCCTTCTTAATCATTTCTTTATGCTTTAAAAACGTAGAAATGGTCGACTTCGCCATTCCGTATTCTACCGCTAAATCGGACACTCGTACACCATTCTCATATTTCGCTATAATTTCCTTCTTCAACTCGATCGTTGTTCGCACTGTTTTCCTCTTCTCCTTCCCCTTAACACTCATTACTTTCTTGGGACTCATTATGAAAGCTAAAAAAGCAATTAAAAGCACTGAAAATCACTAAATCACAACGAATGCTGATCGCGCGTTGTCTGAGTGAAGCTCTCGAGAGAACTGATGCTTCCCGAACAAGCGAGAGTGGCCGAGATGGCGCGATCATCACAAAGCCCATGCGGTCGTCACGTGTTCGGCTGGTCGAGTACCGAATTTTTGGTCGAGCACCGCAGCAAAAATTTCTCGAAAATTTTGGTCGAACTCCGAATTGTTCGAGTATAGAGTCGTTCGACTACCGAGGTATCACTGTATATATATATATATATATATATATATATATATATATATATATATATATATATATATATATATATATATATATATATATATACACGCACACACTTTATATACCTATCTATCTATCTATCTATCTATGTATATGTTACCCACTAGCGGACAAAAGCCACATACCAAAGTCCTGACATCAATTTTTGTCGACACATTTTCTATGGATTTTCTTGACACCGTGGATCGCCCTTTCTGCGAGGTTAATTTTGGTAAACTTTTTTTTATCCGAGAAAGGTTATTCATGCCCAATATCCAAGTTAAAATCTTTTGTTAGCAATTTGTTTGAGGTTCAGCCAAAAAATCAGCTAGATTGACTGTACTGAAATGACAGTTCAAGTTAATACACAAAATCAAATGTTACTAGTGTCCTTAGAATATCTCCATATAAAGTACTGTTTACTACCCATAAGGTTAATACACATGTGTGTACGTTGGAAGAAAATTTTTTATAACCAAATTTTTTTTTTTCTTCAATATAAGGTACTTTACATTTTTGTATATATTTCAACATGACATCAGTCCATTGGTACAAATAGATTATGGCTGTTAATTTTAGCCTCTGTTGATTTCAGTGTCTGATAATTTGATAGACTTCACCTCTGAAGGAGCACAGCCTCCTGCACCATCCCGTTGTGAACCAGAATATGTTAATGATGCAGTCATCAAGCAGAAGCAACTCCTTGACCAAAGAGATCCTTTTGACATGCGTAAGTAATGAATGGTTTAATTTTAACTATTTTTTTTCATGGATTTCATAGTCTTCATGGTCAAATGTATGAATGATTTATTCAGTTTGTAATGTATAGTTGGACACAGGTCTTCTTGGCACACCTCACTCTTAGGAAATGCCTCCTGTAAGCAAACATCTTGTTCAGAGAGAGATGGAAGAGGTGGTGGGCAGGGCTACGTACAGGAAATCACCACGCAGTAAGGTTGTGTCAGGGTGCACTTCCTTAGAGCAAGGTGTGCTAGGAATTTCTGTGTTCAACTGTATTTGTATTAGAAAGACCTCATTTTTTCGGGATTTTTACTATTTGAAAGGTCAAACACTTTCAATGTCATATACAGTGGAACCTCTACATCCAAACGTATCTACATCCGAATTTTCCAACATCCGAAGTAAAATTCGAGCAAATTTTTGACTCTACACCCGAATTTTATTTCGACACACGAAGTAAACATTACGCCATTGAGTGTCGAGTGCTCAGTTCTCTGTTCTTGTGTGTATCATGTGGTTGTCCTCTGTTTGGTCTGTTATTAACAGTGTTTATTTTCTTCTTTTTCTCACATTTCCTTTGTGATTTTACCTATAATTATGGTGCCTAAGAAGCTAAGTTTCAGTACAGGAAGAAGGCAATTCTTTCATTAGAATTGAAGCAAGAAATTATAGAAAAACATGAGAGCAGTGTGCATGTGAGTGATACTGTATGGCTAAACAATATGGCCGGAATAGGCCTATGATCTTGAGGATCATCAAGCTGAAGGCAGCCATTAAAGCAAATAACCATCGAAGGGGATCACCATTATTACAAGACATCGTAGCAATACCCTGGAAGAGATAGAGCGCCTTTTATTGATAGGGATAAAGGACAAAGAGATTGTTGGCAACGATCATTTGTGAGAAGGGCCAGCGTGATGAATAGAAAGAAAGAAAAAAGTGAAGCAAAGAATACCAAGATAGCGTTAACAAGCTCTTTTAAATAAGACTTCTCTCTTTTTCTGTTTCTCTCTAAACATAGCATTAACATCTTCTTTAAATAAAATCTCTCTCTCTCTCTCTCTCTCTCTCTCTCTCTCTCTCTCTCTCGTTCTTCTTCGCTGTTGTAGTGTTAGATACGTCTAGTCTATTATTTTTTTCCGAGAGAGAGAGAGAGAGAGAGAGAGAGAGAGAGAGAGAGAGAGAGAGAGAGAGAGAGAGAGATTAAACAAAAATGTGTTTAGAGTACATATGATTTATAACTGCGTCAACGAGTTGAAAAACAATTAAATGAAATTAAGAAAGTAATAACAGCTAATCTGAATACCTTTATTAACTAAAACAAATATTGATTCAAACACATTCGTGTGCGTATGCACAAACACACACACACAGGTGCAAGAATTTTGCTACGCAGTAAGAGAGACGGTCAGGGAGGAGGTAGAGATGGTGACTGCGATAACATACCGTAACTCGTCACTGAAAGTGATGAAAATAAAAAATCAAAAGAAAAAAATGTGAAAAATATGAAATATAAAAATAAAATAAAAAAATAAATAAGCTTAGTTAGATTAAAATTTCCGTAGTGTAATTTACGGTATGTTATCGCAGTCACCATCTCTACCTCCTCACCGATCGTGTTTCCTTGTGCGTGTGTGTGTGTTTGCGAATACGCACACGAGTGTGTTTGTATCAATATTTGTTTTAGTTAATAAAGGAATTCAGATTCGCTGATATTGTTTTTTTTAGTTACATTTAACTGTCTTTCAACTCGTTAACGCTGCTAAAAATCATATGTACACAACACATTTTTGTTTAATCTCTCTCTCTCTCTCTCTCTCTCAGAAAAAAAATTAATAGACGTCTCTAACTCTAACAGTGAAGAGAGAGAGAGAGAGAGAGAGAGAGAGAGAGAGAGAGAGAGAGAGAGAGAGAGAGAGAGAGAGAGAGAGAGAGAGAGAGAGAGAGAGAGAGAGAGAGAGAATTTATTTAAAGAACATGTTAACACCATGTCTACCTTCTCGCCGATTGTCCGTCTCCTCCTGGGTAGCAAATCCTACACCTGCGTTGGCCTGTCTCTAAGGTAGGAACGAATTAAATGAATTGCCATGTATTCTTATGGGAAAATTCGTTTCGACATCCGAACATTTTCTACATCCGAAGTTGGTTCTGGAACGGATTAAATTCGTATGTAGAGGTTCCACTGTACTTCAGTCACTAAAAGTATGGAAAAAAGGAGGAGTTACTCTTATTCAGACCTTGAAGGTAAAAACAAGGCATAAGGTCCTCAAATTAAGAGCTGAGCTTTTGATATCCTGTACTGTAAATATTGTGATCCTGATCAATATTATTTTACACTAATCAACTAAGAGTTTGCAGGTTTGAGAGAGTAGGGACAGTTTGGTACATATTGTTAAGAAATGATTATGACTTGAATTGGGTGCCTATTGTTTAGAAAGCTTTGTGGTTAAGTTAATAAAAGGCCGTAGGCTGGCTACCTCATCCCAAAACTTGCTGGAACTAATAGGCTAATCTTTTTTGGCACCTTCCCCTTTAAAGGGGACAATTGGGAAAGTAAAGAATTTAAATTTTGATAAAAAGAATTCTTGTTTACATGGTTTACAAAGATAAAGTTACATAAAAATCATATAGAATTTTTGAGGAACTTAATTGTCTTTTAGAATTTTTTTTTTTATATGCTGAATTGTTTTTAATTTTCTTTGAGGTGCATTGAAGGAATTTCATTAATTTATCATTATTTTTTTGTCTTCTACTCTTATCAACCTTAAATATCTAATCATAAAAAGGATTTGGGGCAACAATAGCCAGAATTGCAGTGTCACCTATTATGAATAGATTAATTAATTAATCCTCTTACAAATAAGAATTTACAAAACACTAGTGTTTGAGTAACATCTGGAAGAGGACAGTAATATCCTGCAGTAGGTCTTGTGTAGCACTTCACAATACTCTTCTTGATAGATTTCATATTTAGATCTGTAACATTTTTTCCTCATGATTTCCATAAGTTACTACTCTGTCTTTCCCTGTTGCGGTTCAGTGACATTAGTGCTGTTTTTATTTCTTAAGTGGCGTTGTAGTGTTCCTCCAGCCCCTCTCTCTACTGGCTTTATACCCCTCTATGTTACCTCAGTTCCTGCTACCTTTCTTCCTTTTTGATCTCCAACCTTTTCTAACTTACATCATAGTTCAACTGCTGGATTTTTCCCCACTTGCACTTGGGTGCTGAATGGCCTCTCAGGACTCAACAGTAGGCTTTATAGCCTAAATTCATATCTCTCTCTCTCTCTCTCTCTCTCTCTCTCTCTCTCTCTCTCTCTCTCTCTCTCTCTCTCTCTCTCTCTCTCTCTCAGGTGAAACAGAATATGAGAGAAGTCCCAGGAGCCATCTCATCCTCTACTACTCCAAACTCACAACTTGAACAAGGATGAAAAATTTGAAACAAAACTGTCTTTATCTTACCCAAATGATCGATAATCACATAAAATGCTAAACATTACCAATTTTGGCACGCTTTTGGCACCTTCACCATAGCACATTTTCTTTTATCCTTTGGATTCTTTAAAATTGGCAGACAGGAGCCATGACGGGTGAAAAACTTGAGCGACAAATTTTCATTATTTTACTGTACATTCAAAGATCAGTACTGCCACCTATGCACAGTACAGTAGTGTGAATGGAAAAGGTCTTCCTAATACCCTTGACTCCACTAACAATAACACTGATTAAGTCAATATCTTGGAAGTGTGATTAATATAAAGTATAGGAGGGTTATGATACATATTGTATAAAAAAAGATTAACTTTTCCTTTTTGATATGAATAGACTGAATCAATTAACAATTTTATAAATAGGGTATTATTAGGGCTGTATAAGAAAGTTATGTTCAGCTATATCTGTGGAAAATGAGCAACTGCCTTTGGAACATTACTTTAAAATGTTGAACATATTTTTGTATGATAGTATTAATTGTTTACCTGGCTAAATGTATAGAAGTACTGTACTTTCCAATAAGAAAGTGAGGCAAGTTTACTGGAGAAACTCTGTAACCAATGTAACTAGATGAACACCTTTGGTGTTTTTATCTGTGGTAGGCTATCACAAGGTACATAAAAGTATGAAAAAAGTTAACAGTTGACAAAGCTACACAATAAGAGAGGTAAATATGAAGCTTTAACAAAATATTGTGTATGTATGAAGACCAGAAATTAAAACAAAGCTGTGTCTTAAAATAATGCAACTGCAAGTTGAAGGAACAGTTGAACTTTCAGTTGCAACGTCTGTGCTAATTTTTAACAGTGGTGAAGTAAATAAGTAAACTTACACTATAGTATGAGTAGGATTATGAGGGATTACAAACTTGTAAATGGCTGGCACATGTATTTATATACAGATATTTGTTTTTATTTTTTATTTCTTTGCCTACTTTTATTACCCAATGTATGAATAAAGTGGTTGTCATAGACCATGCCAAAAAAAAAAAAAAAAAAAAAAATCCTACCTACACAGTATACTTATTGTGAGTGATATTAGTAATACTGTATTCAGATAAATATACTGAGTATAAAAAGACCTTCCTACACAGTATACTTATTGTGAATAATATTATAAAAAGACCTTCCTTCACAGTATACTTATTGTGAATAATATTTTTTCAATATTAAACTTACCCGATAATCATGTAGCTGTCAACTCCGTTGCCCGACAGAATTCTATGGAGGGATACGCCAGCTATCACAAAACTAGAAGGGGGTGTACTTACCAGCGCCACCTGTGGCCAGGTACTCAATCATTTGTTGTTGACACCTCCTCAATTATTCCTCTGTCGTGCTTCCGGCTAGACGTTCTGGGATACGCTCATGGTCTTCGTGTTTATTCATGGATATTTGGTGAAGTATTCTCTTAGATTAACGGCTGTCGCATACTGGAATCCTTTTTATATTAGCTAGATAGCTTTTATATAAATACTGATTAACGGTTAATGAATTTTTGCTTGTTTTTGGATCACCCTTTGACTTACTCTTTGAAACAAGATGTCTGACGTTTCGCAAGCTCCCTCCCATAGACGATGTAGGTCTTGCAATAGGCGTATTCCGAAGGCCTCGGTAGATCCTCACACCGCTTGTTCTGACTGTAGGGACAGGCCCTGTCTATTAGAAAATCGGTGTGAGGAGTGCGCCGGACTTTCGGAATTGGATTTTGTACGTCTTTTAAAATATTCATCTAAGTTAGAGAGAACTAGAGTTAGGAGAAATTCTTCTCACTCTTCTATGTTTTCCTCACCTCATGATCCCCTACCTTTTCCTACCCCTGTAGTGGCTACCCCCGAACCTACTGTGTGCCCTCCGCCTGATATGTCAACTGTTTTGCGTGCTATTCAGGCTTTAGGAGATAAAGTAGAATCAGTGGTAAGTGACCATAAGTCTCTGATGGCCGAGGTTAAAGAACTGAAGGTCAAGAGTGCAGTGGGTGGAAATAGTGCCAGTGCTGTGACGAGTGCTAGTGTCTGTGCAGTGCCAAGTGCTAGTGGTGCCAGTGTGGTGCGTGAGGATTTTTCTGTGCGAGCCAGTCGTCCTCCCAGTCCGGGACCTCTTGCAAGCTCCCATGCCCAGGGGAGAAGCAATGTCGAAGGGCTTAAGGGTTCGACAGGCCTTTTTAGGCGCACAGAATTATCCTCGGTGGTTGCGGGCGTGTCTTCCTTAGACCGTCACTCCCACCTGCAGACGATTGAGCCCGTCTTCTCGTCCGCTGATCTTCATGCAGGGAAGAAACGTTGGTCTCAGGTCTCGAGACCGCTTAAACGTAGAGTTCAGCCAGCGAGTGCTCAGCCAGGTTGTAGTCATTGGCTCAGCTCCGACTCGCCTCTGTCATCGGTCGACTGTACTCCGCCCAAGAGGAGTAAGGTTCTGCCTATACAGACCCCGACTGTGACTTTACCTCAGTCTGTTATCGTTTCTGCCGACCCCAAGTGGACCCTGCTTCAGTCCATGCAAGCTCAGCTTTCGGACTTGATGCGTGAGTGTCGGGCTGAGAGTGTTGCACCTCCTCCTCCGCCTACACTCCCTCCACCTGTTCTCGCTCCGCCTGTGCTCGCCCAGCCTGCACCTGCTCCGCCTGTGCTCGCCCAGCCTGCACCTGCTCCGCCTGGTCGCAGCACCATCTGCCAGGCGTACGATGTTGAGCCACTTTCGGAGTTTGCTGTTCACAGTGTTGTTCAGCCTCAGCCTTCTTTAAGACAACCCTTGCTTTGGGATCAGGAGAGTTACACTCTTCCTCCTCCTCCCCTTGCTGCTCCACCAGTGGTGCAACTCTCGGTTGGGGTACAACAACCTCTCCCCTCCGTGAGTCTGTCTGCTCAACCAGCGCTGCACCGAGCTCAACCCTCATCTAGGCAAGCTCCTCTACACCATAGACTTGTTGCGCCTCAGGAGCCTCAGCTTGCGAGAACTTTACCTTGTTCTGCGCAGCCTCAACCTTCTCATGCTCCACTCATCTCTCAGGAACAGGAACGGACTACTCCGCCTCCGTCCTCCGCTCAGCTTGTGCAAGCCTTGGGTGCAACTCTTGCTAGGAGTCAACCTCCTTCACCCATGCACCTGCCTTCTGCTCCGTCTGTTGTTCAGCCTATGCAGTCTGAACCTCAGGTTTTCCCTCAAGTTGAGGAAACCTCTGTTATTGTTCCTACCCGTTCTGACTCTGCGGTTCAGCATTCTGGTCCTTTTGCTTCGCTACCTTCTGCTGATGAAGTGTCGGATGATGAGGAGGCACACCTTGATCCCTCTTCAGATGTGGAGGAGTCTAAGCTTTCTCCATTGTCTGTTGATTTTAGAAAGGTCTTGGCTCTACTCAGGGAGCTTTACCCTGACCACTTCGTCTCTGCTGTTCCCCGCTCTCCTCCATCTGAGTTTTCGCTAGGCGTACAACAAGCTAAGTCGAGCTATACTAAGCTTGTCCTAGCTAGATCCTCCAAGAGGGCCTTAAGGACCTTAGGGGAGTGGCTTCAGTCTAAACAACACCTGGGCAAGACTTCCTTCATGTTCCCTTCAACGAAGCTCGCTTCGAAAGGTTGCGTTTGGTATGCCACAGGGGAAGCACCAGGCTTGGGAGTACCTGCCTCTGCCCAGGCTGACTTCTCAAGTCTGGTGGACTCGCCTAGGAGGACTGCGATGAGACGCTCGAAGGTTTGTTGGACCTTCTCAGACCTGGATCATCTTCTGAAAGGGTTGTTCAGAGCTTTCGAAATGTTCAACTTTCTCGACTGGTGCCTGGGAGCCCTCAGCAAGAAAACATCTCCTGCGGACAAAGACTCTGCCATGCTAATTATGTCCTGCATGGATAAGGCTATCAGGGATGGATCGGGTGAGCTAGCGTCGTTATTTGTATCAGGGGTGTTGAAGAAAAGGGAACAACTGTGTACCTTCCTCTCAGCCAGCATTACACCGTGCCAGCGGTCACAGCTCCTTTTTGCTCCACTCTCAAAGTTCCTCTTTCCCGAGGAGCTAGTTAAGGACTTGTCGGCTGCCCTGATACAGAAGGACACGCACGATCTTGTAGCCTCATCGGCTCGTAAGTCTAAGGTTACCACCTCTGTCCCCAAGACTTATCGCTCCCCAGTGGCTGATACCCCGGCCACTAGGTTCATACCGCCCTTTCGTGGTAGAGCCCCCAGCCGAGGAAGCTCCCGTCCAGACTCTCACAGGGGCAAGTCTAGGAAAGGACCCAGGACATCTAAGGGAAAGCACTGACTCTCAGATTCTCCAGACAACAGTAGGAGCCAGACTCAAGATCTTCTGGCAAGCCTGGGAGAAGAGAGGTGCAGACGCACAGTCTGTCAGTTGGCTGAGGTACGGTTACAGGATTCCATTCTGCCTCAAACCGCCTCTGACCACATCGCCCATCAACCTCTCTCCCAACTACAAAGAAGAGGACAAGAGGCTAGCATTGCAACAGGAGGTGTCGCTACTTGTGCAGAAGAAGGCAGTGGTTATAGTCCGGGACCATCAATCCCCGGGCTTCTACAACCGTCTCTTTCTTGTAGCCAAAAAGACAGGAGGTTGGAGACCGGTGCTGGACGTCAGCTCTCTCAACGAGTATGTCACCAAGCAGACGTTCACAATGGAGACGACCAAGTCGGTCTTAGCAGCGGTCAGACAGGAGGACTGGATGGTCTCGTTGGACTTGAAAGATGCATACTTTCACGTTCCCATTCATCCAGACTCCCAACCTTTCCTGAGATTCGTTTTCGGAAAGGTTGTCTATCAGTTCCAAGCCCTGTGTTTTGGCCTAAGCACAGCTCCTATGGTCTTTACTCATCTGATGAGGAATGTAGCGAAATTCCTGCACTTATCGAACATCAGAGCCTCCCTCTACCTAGACGACTGGCTGTTGAGAGCCTCCACGAGTCGTCGTTGTCTGGAGAACCTCTCTTGGACTTTAGATCTAATCAGAGACCTAGGTCTATTAGTCAATATAGAGAAATCTCAACTCATTCCCTCCCAATCCATTGTGTACCTGGGAATGGAGATTCAGAGTCGGGATTTTCGGGCTTTTCCATCGGCCCCCAGGATAAACCAAGCCCTAGAGTGCATCATGAGCATGCTGAAGAGGAGCAATTGCTCAGTGAGACAGTGGATGAGTCTCACAGGGACCCTCTCATCTCTGGCCCTGTTTGTCGAGCTAGGGAGACTCCACCTCCGCCCTCTTCAATTCCATCTTGCAGCTCATTGGGACAAGGGCTCGACTCTAGAAGCAGTCTCTATCCCTATCAACCAAGAGATGAAGACCACTCTCCGGTGGTGGAAGCACAATCTCCTTCTCAAGGAGGGTCTATCATTGGCCATCCAGACCCCCCATCTTCATCTCTTCTCGGATGCATCGGACTCGGGCTGGGGTGCGACCTTGGACGGACGGGAATGCTCAGGAGTATGGAACAAGGAACAAGGATTACTCCACATCAACTGCAAGGAACTGTTAGCAGTTCATCTTGCCCTGTTGAACTTCAAGTCCCTCCTGCTAGGCAAAGTGGTGGAGGTGAATTCAGACAACACCACAGCCTTGGCTTACATCTCCAAGCAAGGAGGGACCCATTCGAGGAGCCTTTACGAGATCGCAAGGGACCTCCTCATTTGGTCAAGAGGTCTAAACCTCACACTGGTCACGAGGTTCATCCAGGGCGATATGAATGTTTCAGCGGATCGCCTCAGCAGAAGGAATCAGGTCATTCCCACGGAATGGACCCTCCACAAGAGTGTGTGCAACAGACTTTGGAGCTTGTGGGGTCAACCTACCATAGATCTGTTTGCCACCTCCATCACCAAGAGACTTCCGCTTTATTGTTCCCCTGTTCCAGACCCTGCAGCGGTTCATGTAGATGCTTTTCTTCTGAACTGGTCCCATCTCGACCTGTACGCATTCCCTCCGTTCAAGATTATAAACAAAGTTCTGCAGAAATTCGTCTCGCACGAAGGGACACGGCTGACGCTGGTTGCTCCCCTTTGGCCTGCAAGAGAATGGTACACAGAGGTACTTCAATGGCTAGTCGACTTCCCCAGGACTCTACCTCTAAGAGTGGACCTTCTACGTCAACCACACGTAGACAGGTTGCACCCAAACCTCCACGCTCTTCGACTGACTGCCTTCAGACTGTCGAAAGATTCGCTAGAGCTAGAGGCTTTTCGAAGGAGGCAGCCAGTGGGATTGCCAGAGCTAGAAGAATTTCCACTCGTAGAGTCTACCAGTCTAAGTGGGAGGTCTTCCGAAGCTGGTGTAGAGCCAATTCAATATCCTCTACCAATACCTCTGTGATCCAAATAGCTGACTTCCTTCTTCATCTTAGGAATGAGAGATCCCTTTCAACACCTACGATTAAAGGGTATAGGAGCATGTTGGCCTCAGTCCTCCGCCACAGGGGTTTGGACCTGTCTTCCAACAAGGACCTTCAAGACATTCTCAAGTCTTTTGAGACGTCTAAAGAACGTCGTCTTTCCACTCCAGGCTGGAATCTAGACGTAGTCTTAAGGTTCCTTATGACATCTAGGTTCGAACCTCTCCAGTCAGCTTCCTTCAAGGATCTTACCCTCAAGACTGCTTTTCTCGTTTGCCTTGCAACAGCTAAGAGAGTCAGTGAGGTTCATGCCTTCAGCAAGAACATTGGTTTCACAACCGAATCAGCTACATGTTCTTTTCAGCTTGGATTCCTAGCAAAGAACGAGCTTCCTTCACGTCCTTGGCCTAGATCGTTCGAGATACCTAGCCTCTCCAACATGGTAGGTAACGAACTAGAGAGAGTTCTTTGCCCTGTCAGAGCTCTCAAATATTATCTGAAGAGGTCTAAACCTATTCGAGGACAGTCAGAAGCCTTATGGTGTGCCATCAAGAAACCCTCGAGACCCATGTCCAAGAATGGGCTTTCGTACTATATAAGGCTTCTGATCAGAGAAGCACATTCTCACTTAAAGGAGGAAGACCTTGCATTGCTGAAGGTAAGGACCCACGAAGTAAGAGCTGTAGCTACTTCGTTGGCCTTTAATAAAAACCGTTCTCTGCAGAGCATTATGGATGCAACCTATTGGAGGAGCAAGTCAGTGTTTGCATCATTTTATCTGAAAGATGTCCAGTCTCTTTACGAGAACTGCTACACCCTGGGACCATTCGTAGCAGCGAGTGCAGTAGTAGGTGAGGGCTCAGCCACTACATTCCCTTAATCCCATAACCTTTTTAACCTTTCTCTTGAATACTTTTATTGTTGTTTTTATGGTTGTTACGGTAGGCTAAGAAGCCTTCCGCATCCTTGGATTTGGCGGGTGGTCTATTCATTCTTGAGAAGCGCCTGGGTTAAAGGTTTTGTAGAGGTCCTTTAGTAGGGTTGCAACCCCTTGTACTTTGGCACCTTTGGGTTGATTCAGCCTCCAAGAGGAACGCTGCGCTCAGTAAGGAAGACGAACTTTAAATAAAAGGCAGAGTAACGGTTCTATTCGACTTCCTTACCAGGTACTTATTATTTCATTGTTATTTGAGATAACTGTTATATGAAATTTGGGATACTTAGCTATCCTTTAATCATGTACACTGGTTTTCACCCACCTCCCTGGGTGTGAATCAGCTACATGATTATCGGGTAAGTTTAATATTGAAAAATGTTATTTTTATTAATAAAATAAATTTTTGAATATACTTACCCGATAATCATGATTTAATCGACCCTCCCTTTCCTCCCCAGAGAGAACCAGTGGACCGAGGAATAATTGAGGAGGTGTCAACAACAAATGATTGAGTACCTGGCCACAGGTGGCGCTGGTAAGTACACCCCCTTCTAGTTTTGTGATAGCTGGCGTATCCCTCCATAGAATTCTGTCGGGCAACGGAGTTGACAGCTACATGATTATCGGGTAAGTATATTCAAAAATTTATTTTATTAATAAAAATAACATATTAATACTGTATTCCAATAAATATACTGTATTAAATATAAAAATACTATACATTGCAGTAAGTTTATATACCATATACATCCATTCATTTCCCCCACAATATTATACTTCACTTTAACTTGGTAAAGAGTATGATAGTAAAGGAAAATGCTTATAAACATTAACTTTATAGCTATGTTTATTTCTATTAGAATGTTAATACTTGTCTTTTTTTTCTCTCTATCAGAACCATTTAGCATGCAGTTATCACAGTTGAGTGGAGGGAATAGCAGTAGTGGGAATGCTGGATCTGGCGTGTGCCCAAGTGGGGTTAACACTGCTGGTGTGGGTGTACCATCATCTACAGGAGCATTGGGAACTGGTAACAAACCTCTTCCTCTCAGTCAGCGATTACAGTTGCAAAAAGAGCCGTGGTTTCATGGTGCTATCAGCAGGAAAGAGGCTGAAGGACTGCTTATTCAGGTATATTAGTATTGTGCATCTGCGTGTTATAGCATCTTATGTGAAGAGGTATTGATTACTGAATTTGTCTTCCAACTTCATATTTGAAACATTAGTATGCAGAGCTATGAAGTTTTTAGAATAAAATTCTTGTCTATAGTTAGTTCTGATAATTACTTATTTGTGGTTTGGAAAAAGTAAATCATAAATGTTGTCTGTAGTTTAATACATTTGACCTTACAAGATCTCACAGAGAAAAGTGATATTCAAATTTGTCTCATGCAATTAACCCATATGACCCAAACCTATGTCCAGAGCATGCAGGTCAATGCTATGCTTATGTCCAAACTTCAACCCACAGCAAATGTCAAGCTTAGGAAACAAATCCATTACGAAAATCTAGAGAAATTCAATTTGCAATATTTTTTTTAATACTATTTTTCCACTGTTAAAGACAACCTGTTTGTAGCAACCATATGATAGTTTTACTTTGGTTTGGTTAAATATACAACAATAATTCTTTTCCTTTTATATAGCACTGTAAAATTTGAAGAAATCCTTGCAATTTTAAGTTAGGATGAAAAATAGAAAGGTTCTAGAAACGTTTTCATTGTGTTATACTTCATTCTTATAAGTTTTTTAACTAGAGTTTTTTTTTTTATTCTTTATTTACAGTAGATCCAATTTTCAGTTTTTTAAGTATATGTACTAACAAATCAGTTACCATTTGGTTTTAGCAGTTGTGATTCATAATAAAATTTGATGATGATCAATTGTGTTTCTGAGTTTAGTGTAAAGGATTTTGCATATAAAAGTTTATTAGTGTGTAAAATTGTCTTCAAAGCCTAAAATATAATTCAGTTACAAGTTGCAGGGAGGTATGATAAGCTTATTGTTGATGTATATTGGAAAAATAGCGCTGATACTCTAATTGTTCACATGATTTTCCATTTTGTTAAAATGTAATGTTACCATACTTCACCTTTTTATTCATTGTACCTTTATTAATTACATTTATCCTTATTTCCAAAGAAGAAGTCATGGTCACATTGGATTGTTTTGATTAAGACTGAAAGGCTTTAATTTGCTTATCTAAACCCTCATGTGATGGAAGGTGCATACAGTATATGATTTTACAGCTTTAAAGACTACTCAAAGATGCTCTTAAGTTTTATCGATTATTATGGTTATTTTATATTGTGCCATGATTTTTCTTTCTCATTTTTAGTTTAGTATTCCTTTGAAATTTTACCTTTTCGTTTTTTATGTTTTATGACAGGTATTCAGGTAATTTTTATGTGTTGGATCTTTAAGAACTGACTCTTAAATATTTGTACAGAACACCTGCTGTGACCATTTTTTGGTTACTTTCAATTGTACTGTATTCATATTTTCTTGTTTTGGAAGGGTTCAAATTGCACTTTCATCTTTTTTTTGTCTACCTTGGTGATTTTACTAAGGTTTAAAGGCCACTCATGAATGTCAGAGGCATATTGTGTATAAAGAGGGGGTTTTATTCAGCATTGTGATTAAATGTAGTTGGTGTAAGGTTTAATTCTTAAAGTATTAGGCATAGCGGTTTGTTAGATTAACCCTTGAGCATCATAGGACATATTTTGTATCTGGATATTTCTCTTCTCTTTGGTATCATAGGACTTATTTTTGAGTCTAGTTATTACCAGTGTTTTCTCTTTCCCTTATTATTTATATCTATGAAAATTTTGCAATATATGTGAAATTATATATCAATGCAAAGTAAATTTAATTAGCTTTATGATGATAAATATTTTAAAATTATATCTCTGATACTTTTTGTCCGAGGGGGAGTTCAGTAAAATGTCCAAAACAGCCTCGTAACTGAATTCTAAAATTTTGTGAGCATTTGGCATTCAAAGAGTTGAACTACTTTACTGTAGTTAATTTTAGCATGACACATCGTAGGTGTTGTAATATTAAGGTGACACAAACAGAGTACAATGAGATTGTTTGGGGGGGGGAGATGCTTCCTATGGCTGTGAGGGGTCTGGAAACAACTCTATATGTAAAAGGTGAGACCTGTCAACATTACCCTACATTTCATGAACAGCACCTTAGTTGTGGAATCACTATTCCACTTTCTATTTAAGGTGTATTGAAATAAGCATGATTTTTATAGTAAAATTAACGATTTCAATTTTGCCACTTCTCCATTAAGTAAGGAGTAAATTTAAGTCTGATAGAGACATTCATGACCCGATTCATCACTTCAGGCAGTCTCTTTACAGATTTTGTATAACTGTTTTTAGTTGAAGATGTCTTGATGATAGTTCCAGTTTCATCAGAATAGATGCTCACCATTATACCTCTTATCTGGAATTTAGCTACAATCTTGTGAAGTTTGAGCTTCTTAAGGAAGGTTTACTTCAGGATTTAGCCCTCAAAACATTATTTTGGTGATCTTTCTCATTGCTCTTCCATTGGGTTGTTGTATGCTTTGAATTGGATAGCTAAAACAATTTTTAACTGCTTGTAATTGTATAGCCTGTCCCATTGCCATCTCTGTCTTGTTGGTCTCTTTGCCTCCTGAGGATGATCTTTTCCTTTGCCATGTTCAGATGCTGGTGATATATTTTTGCTGCTTCCTCCAGTACACTAGTTTGTAAAAACACAATTGAATTCTTAACTCCGGTAGGTTATCACAAGGGTTTACTGTTTGGAAATAAGCTTGAATTCCCTAAAATAAGTGCCCTTTCCTCTTTAAGGGCAATTTTGAAGTCATTGTCATTCTTTAAGTATGAACATGGAGGAGGCTTTCCATGTACCTAAGGAATGCATCTTTCAAGCTTTTGAATATTCATTCATTGTGATTGATAGTTATTGAAATCCATGTGTTACTTACAAGAAGAGTTAGTTGACACTTGTGAGGCAGGGCTTTTCTGGGATGTATGTTTGTACATGGGGTATTTGGGGAGTGAACGGTATCATCAATAATTTTACTATTGTACTCAATTACTGTACTGAGGACAAATCATTGATTTTACTTTTTTGGCCTCCATATGACTATATGGAGTGTTTCCAGACAACATGTATTTGTCTTGGATGGCAGTCCCTACATGTTCTCCTAGGATTGACCTCTGACCTTGTATGTCTACAATCCTCATTTCCCATATTGAAAATGCCTTGTTGAAAGGCTGAGCTTTGGTTATTTTGCCTTAATTCCTAATAGGCGAACATATGATTAATATGGATGAATTGAAAAAAACAAAGTTTTATGAACACAAACCCTATTTTTTTATTGCAAACCCTTCATCATATTGTCATTTTCTATTTCCCGTTCCATCACTTACATCGTTTTGTTCTGGTTTCTCAGCATCATTTAAGGTCATGTAGGGGTTAATGCATTTGGGACTTTTCAGTTCGGGTAAAAATTAAATTGATGCAACCAGAATTTCTTATAATAAGATAAGGCATATTAAAATTAATAGTTTATATTTGATAATATGATTTATGTTATAACACATTGCAATTTCTTCCATTTTACAGGATGGTGATTTTCTTGTACGAGAATCCCAGGGAACTGTTGGGCAGTACGTACTCACAGGGATGCAGAATAATACCAAAAAGCATCTTTTATTGGTTGACCCTGAAGGAGTGGTAAGTTTTGAATTTTGTAAAATTTACTTAAAACATTTGCTCTTGGCAGTGTAAAAAAAGGTATTAAAAAGAAGTTTTTAAATATTTAACTTAGCCGGTGAATATATAATAGCTGCAACTCTGTTGCTCGACAGACAAAAAACAGTAAAAACTCGCCAGCGATCGCTATACAGGTTGCGGGTGTGCCCACCAGCGCCAACTGTCGGTCAGATACCACTCTCGATGTAAACAAAGACTCAATTTCTTCTCTGTCGACGTGTCGACAAGACGTACTTTACTCGCTGTTGAAACCTGGAGTTATTCCCATCATATTTGGTGAAGTACTTTAATTTGGTTTGAGCTTTCGCAGTACAGGTTTTTTCTTCAAATAAATCCTTGAACTCTTTTTTGGATCGGATTAATTGTTGATGACTTAGATCGTTTTTTGGAATTTTCCCTTGACCAATTCAAAATGGCTGACCTTTCACAAGTTCCCAAGTTCAGAAAATGTAATGCTAGGGACTGTCATAGGTGTCTTCCAAAGGCTTCTCTCGACCCTCACACTGTTTGTTCCAATTGTCGGGGTAAAACCTGTCAATTGGAAGATCGGTGTGAGGAATGCGTGGGCCTTTCGGAATTCGATTTTATCGAATTTGAGAAGTATACACGCAGACTAGAGAGAGATAGGGTAAGGAGAAGTTCAACTAGGTCGGTAGATTTTTCCTCTCCACATGCCCTTGAACCTAATCCTTCCCCTGTAGTGGTTGTTCCTAACCCCCCTCCTAGCACTCAGGAACCATCGATGGCAGACATGATGCGTGCTATCCATGCCTTGGGGGAGAGAGTTGAGGCCCTTGCAAGTGACCGCAATCAACTCATGGCGGACGTAAAGGAACTAAAGTGCCAAAGTGCCACGGCGGAAAGTGTTAAAGTGCCTAGTGTTTCTCAAAGTGTTGTGAACAGTGTTGCGCTTGAGGGTTCGTCTGTTCGTGCCTGTCGTCCTCCTAGTCCGGGACCTCTTGCAAGCTCCCAAGCCCAGGGGAGAAGCAATGTCGTACGACTCATGGGTTCGAGAGGCCTTGATCAGCGAACAGACCTTCCCTCTATGGTATCAGGCGTATCTCCCCAAGATCGCCCCTACCAACGTAAGACGAGAGAGTCCATTTTTACCTCGTCGTCCGAAGGTGTTTCTCGTAAGAAACTTTGGACCAAGGTCTCCCGACCTTTGAAGCGTAAGTCGGTCCCTTCAGGACAAGTACAACGTCCCGGTTGTAGCCACTGGGTCAGTTCGGACTCGTTGCCGTCATCTGATGACTGCTCGCCGCCTAAGAGAGGCAAAGCTGTGCCGCCTCAGTCGCTCACCCCGTCTGTTGCCGCACCTGCTGCCGCAGACCCTAAATGGGTGTTGCTGCAGGACATGCAGTCCAAGCTTGCGTCCTTGATGGAGGACTTTAATGCGGAGAGGGTTGCTGCTGAACCTTCTGGCCAACAACCATCCAAGCAGTCTGTTGTGCGTCCTGTTGACGCTGAGGTAACTTTCTCGCGTCTACCAGTTGGGGTTGTACCTCCACCGATGCGACCCAGTGTGGGTTGCCAGCCGCACGTTGACGTTAGGCGACGCACGGAGGTGGTTGTTGACATTCAGGACGTTCATCAACCATCAGAGGTGACTTGTTTTGACGCGGTGCGTCAACCTCCGCAACCCGGTATGGTGTTGACTGCACAACCCAGGCGGTCTAAACAGTCTCGGGTGGACGCTGTGCGTCCTCGTGCACCCATGGTTGTTGACAGTTCCCACACTGTGCAGCAGTTCCATGACGCTGCGTCCGGCTCCGTCACGCATGCACCAGTGCGACCGGACTCGGCGAGTCAAACGTTGCCCACTCCTTTGCCGTTTCCTCATCAGTTGTCGGATGAGGAACTATCAGATGAGGACGTTGCTGAACCACAAGAGGATCAACCTTCAGAACTTGATGAGCCTAAGGCAACTCAACCATCCTTGGACTTTAGAAAAGTCATGGCTGTATTCAAGGAGTTGTTCCCTGACCACTTTGTTTCTGTGGCTCCTCGTTCGCCGCCGTCAGAGTTTGTATTAGGCGTGCCTGCTACCGCACCTGCCTTTACTAAACTCGTTCTCTCTCGCTCATCCAAGAGAGCTTTGCGGCTGTTGGGAGATTGGTTAGAGACCAAGAAGAGTTTAGGAAAGACTGCATTTGGCTTTCCTCCATCTAAACTCTCGTCTAGATCGAGCGTCTGGTATGCCACGGGAGAAGTTCTCGGCTTGGGAGTTCCTGCCTCTGCCCAGGGCGACTTCTCAAGTCTTGTAGACTCTCCCCGCCGCCTTGCCATGAGACGCTCTTAGTTTTGTTGGTCACCATCGGACCTGGACCACCTTCTTAAAGGTATATTTAGGGCTTTCGAAGTCTTTAACTTCCTAGACTGGTGCTTAGGAGCCCTGAGCAGGAAAATCTCTTCTGCAGATAAGGATGTTTCCTTGCTCATTATGTCCTGCATGGACAAGGCCGTCCGTGATGGGTCCAACGAGCTTGCCGCCTCATTCACGTCCGGAGTCCTGAAGAAGCGAGAGTCTCTATGCTCTTTCCTGGCTGCTGGAGTGACGCCATGCCAAAGGTCTGAACTACTCTTTGCTCCCCTTTCCAAGTGCCTGTTTCCTGAAGTCTTGGTAAAGGAAATTGCCTTGTTTTTAGTTCAGAAGGACACCCACGATCTAGTTGCATCCTCGGCTCGCAAAGCTCCCCCTTTGCCTACATTGTCTGCTAGACCGAGGATAGACACTCCAGCGTCTCGCTTTATTCCGCCCTTTCGTGGCAGAGCCCCCAGCAGGGGAGGTGCTCGTGCCGAAGGGAAGTGAGGGAAGAGGAAAGGATCCAAGTCCTCTAAGGGCAGAGTCTGACTGCCCGCAACTTCAGACAGCAGTAGGAGCCAGACTCAAGAACTTCTGGCAAGCCTGGGAGAAGAGAGGCGCAGATCAACAATCTGTGAGGTTGCTCAGAGGGGGGTACAAAATCCCTTTTGTACACAGACCTCCTCTAGCGACGTCCCCCATTGATCTCTCTCCCAGGTACCGAGAGGAAGAAAAGAGACAAGCCCTGAAACTGGAAGTGTCTCTTTTGCTAGAGAAGGGAGCGGTGGTCAAAGTCTCGGACCTTCAATCACCGGGGTTTTACAACCGTCTCTTCCTAGTATCAAAGAAGACAGGAGGTTGGAGACCGGTGCTAGACGTCAGTGCTCTGAATGTCTTTGTCACAAAGACGAAGTTTTCCATGGAAACCACAAAGTCAGTCTTAGCAGCGGTCAGAAAGGAAGACTGGATGGTCTCGCTAGACCTAAGGGACGCCTACTTCCACATCCCCATTCACTCAGACTCCCAACCTTTTCTGAGATTCGTCTTCGAAGATGTGGTTTACCAGTTTCGGGCCCTGTGCTTTGGCCTAAGCACAGCTCCTCTCGTATTTACGAGGCTGATGAGGAATGTGGCCAAATTCCTCCACTTATCGGACATCCGAGCCTCCCTTTATTTGGACGACTCGCTTCTCAGAGCCTCTTCCAGTCGTCGCTGTCTGAAGGATCTCAAGTGGACTCTAGATCTGACCAAGGAATTGGGACTCCTAGTCAATTTGGAAAAGTCGCAGCTGGTCCCATCCCAAACTATTCTGTATTTAGGGATGGAGATTCACAGTCAAGCTTTTCGGGCTTTTCCGTCGGCCCCCAGAATAGATCAAGCCCATCTCTCCATCCAAAAGATGCTGAAGAAAGAACGCTGCTCAGTCAGGCTGTGGATGAGTCTGGTAGGGACGCTGTCATCCCTGGAGCAATTTGTATCACTAGGAAGACTACACCTCCGTCCTCTTCAATTCCATCTGGCTTTTCACTGGAAAAAGGACAAGACGCTAGAAGCGGTCTCGATCCCGATTTCCGGAAAGATAAAGTCTTGTCTGACTTGGTAGAAGGACAATATCAACCTAAGAGAGGGTCTTCCCCTGGCTGTTCAGATACCCAACCACGTTCTCTTCTCGGACGCATCGGACTTGGGCTGGGGCGCGACGCTGGACGGTCGGGAATGCTCAGGTCTGTGGAACTCGAGTCAGAGGAGCATGCATATCAACTGCAAGGAGCTGTTGGCAATTCATCTGGCCTTGAAAAGCTTCGAGTATCTCCTTCAAGGCAAAGTGGTGGAAGTAAACTCGGACAACACCACGGCCTTGGCGTACATCTCCAAACAAGGAGGTACCCACTCACTGACGTTGTACGAGATCGCAAGGGACCTGCTCATCTGGTCAAAAGATCGAGGCATCTCCCTAGTAACGAGGTTCATCCAGGGCGACTTGAACGTTCTAGCAGATTGTCTCAGTCGGAAAGGGCAAGTAATTCCACCCGAATGGACCCTCCACAAGGATGTGTGCAAGAGACTTTGGGCCACTTGGGGTCAACCCACCATAGATCTCTTTGCAACCTCGCTGACCAAGAGGCTTCCAATCTATTGCTCTCCAGTCCCGGACCCAGCAGCAATACATATAGATGCCTTCCTCCTAGATTGGTCACATCTGGATCTCTACGCATTCCCACCATTCAAGATTGTCAACAAGGTACTGCAGAAGTTCGCCTCTCACGAAGGGACAAGGTTGACGTTAGTTGCTCCCCTCTGGCCTGCGAGAGAATGGTTCACCGAGGTACTTCGATGGTTAGTAGACGTTCCCAGAAGTCTTCCTCTAAGAGTAGACCTTCTACGTCAGCCACACGTAAAGAAGGTACACCAAAGCCTCCACGCTCTTCGTCTGACTGCCTTCAGACTATCGAAAGACTCTCGAGAGCTAGAGGCTTTTCGAAAGAGGCAGCCAGTGCGATTGCTAGAGCAAGGAGAGCGTCTACCATTAGAGTCTACCAATCGAAGTGGGAAGTCTTCCGAGACTGGTGCAAGTCAGTTTCTGTATCCTCGACCAGTACCTCTGTAGCCCAAATAGCTGATTTTCTCTTATACCTGAGAAAAGGACGATCCCTTTCAGCTCCCACTATCAAGGGCTACAGAAGCATGTTGGCATCGGTCTTCCGGCATAGAGGCTTAGATCTTTCCAACAATAAAGATCTGCAAGACCTCCTTAAGTCTTTTGAGACCACTAAGGAGCGTCGTTTGGCTACTCCTGGGTGGAATTTAGACGTGGTACTAAGATTCCTCTTGTCAGACAGGTTTGAGCCTTTACAGTCAGCCTCCCTGAAAGATCTCACTCTTAAGACTTTTCCTGGTATGCTTAGCCTCGGCTAAAAGAGTCAGTGAGATTCATGCCTTCAGCAAGAACATCGGATTTTCGTCGGAAAAAGCTACTTGTTCGCTGCAACTTGGTTTTCTAGCCAAAAATGAGCTACCTTCTCGGCCTTGGCCTAAATCTTTCGATATTCCCAGCTTATCGGAGATCGTAGGCAATAAACTAGAAAGAGTCTTATGCCCTGTTAGAGCTCTTAAGTTCTATTTAGATCGTACTAAACCTTTACGAGGCCAATCTGAAGCTTTATGGTGTTCAGTTAAGAAACCATCTTTGCCTATGTCAAAGAATGCTTTATCATACTTTATCAGATTGTTAATACGAGAAGCTCATTCACATCTGAGTGAGGAAGACCGATCTTTGCTTAAGGTTAAGACGCACGAAGTTAGAGCTGTAGCAACTTCCGTGGCCTTTAAGCAAAATAGATCTCTGCAAAGTATAATGGACGCAACCTATTGGAGAAGCAAGTCAGTGTTCGCGTCATTTTACTTGAAAGATGTCCAGTCTCTTTACGAGAACTGCTACACACTGGGACCATTCGTAGCAGCGAGTGCAGTAGTGGGTGAGGGCTCAACCACTACAATTCCCTAATTCCATATCCTTTTAATCTGTCTCTTGAAATGTTTTTAATGTTGTTTTTATGGGTTGTCTGGAAGGCTAAGAAGCCTTTCGCATCCTGGTTGATTTGGCGGGTGGTCAAAGTCATTTCTTGAGAGCGCCCAGATTAGGGATTTGATGAGGTCCTGTTGTATGGGTTGCAGCCCTTGATACTTCAGCTCCTAGGGGTCTGTCAGCATCCTAAGAGGATCGCGAGGCTCCGTAAGGAAGACGTACTTACAAGGCAGAGTAATCGTCTAAGTCGACTTCCTTACCAGGTACCTATTTATTTTGTTTTTGTTATATTGATAACTTCCAAAATGAAATAAAAACTCTTAGCTTGTACGATGTAAACATATTTAACTGGTCTCCACCCACCTCCTTGGGTGTGAATCAGCTATTATACCCACCTCCTTGGGTGTGAATCAGCTATTATATATTCACCGGCTAAGTTAAATATTTAAAAATGATATTTTAATTATAAAATAAATTTTTGAATATACTTACCCGGTGAATATATAAATTAAACGACCCTCCCTTCCTCCCCAATAGAGACGCAGTGGGATGAGAAGAAATTGAGTCTTTGTTTACATCGAGAGTGGTATCTGGCCGACAGTTGGCGCTGGTGGGCACACCCGCAACCTGTATAGCGATCGCTGGCGAGTTTTTACTGTTTTTTGTCTGTCGAGCAACAGAGTTGCAGCTATTATATATTCACCGGGTAAGTATATTCAAAAATTTATTTTATAATTAAAAATGTTATTTTTATTAGTAAAATAAATTTTTGAATTTACTTACCCGATAATCATGTAGCTGTCAACTCCGTTGCCCGACAGAATTCTATGGAGGGATACGCCAGCTATCACAATACTAGAAGGGGGTGTACTTACCAGCGCCACCTGTGGCCAGGTACTATAGTACTTCTTGTTGACACCTCCTCAATTTTTCCTCGGTCCACTGGTTCTCTATGGGGAGGAAGGGAGGGTCGATTAAATCATGATTATCGGGTAAGTATATTCAAAAATTTATTTTACTAATAAAAATAACATTTTTCAATATTAAACTTACCCGATAATCATGTAGCTGATTCACACCCAGGGGGGTGGGTGAAAACCAGTGTACAAGATTAAAGGATAGCTAAGTATCCCATATTTCATATAACAGTTATCTCAAATAACAATGAAATAATAAGTACCTGGTAAGGAAGTCGAATTGAACCGTTACTCTGCCTCTTTTTTAAGTTCGTCTTCCTTACTGAGCGCAGCGTTCCTCTTGGAGGCTGAATCAACCCAAAGGTGCTAAAGTATATAGGGTTGCAACCCCTACTAAAGGACCTCTACAAAACCTCTAACCCAGGCGCTTCTCAAGAATGAATAGACCACCCGCCAAATCAAAAGGATGCGGAAGGCTTCTTAGCCTACCGTAACAACCATAAAAACAACAATAAAAGCATTCAAGAGAAAGGTTAAAAAAGGTTATGGGATTAAGGGAATGTAGTGGCTGAGCCCTCACCTACTACTGCACTCGCTGCTACGAATGGTCCCAGGGTGTAGCAGTTCTCGTAAAGAGACTGGACATCTTTAAGATAAAATGATGCAAACACTGACTTGCTCCTCCAATAGGTTGCATCCATTATGCTCTGCAGAGAACGGTTTTTATTAAAGGCCATCGAAGTAGCTACGGCTCTTACTTCGTGGGTCCTTACCTTCAGCAATGCAAGGTCTTCCTCCTTTAAGTGAGAATGGGCTTCTCTAATCAGAAGCCTTATATAATACGAAACCCCGTTCTTGGACATGGGCCTCGAAGGTTTCTTGATGGCACACCATAAGGCTTCTGACTGTCCTCGAATAGGTTTAGACCTCTTAAGATAATACTTGAGAGCTCTGACAGGGCAAAGAACTCTCTCTAGTTCGTTACCTACCATGTTGGAGAGGCTAGGTATTTCAAACGATCTAGGCCAAGGACGTGAAGGAAGTTCGTTCTTTGCTAGGAATCCGAGCTGAAAAGAACATGTTGCAGATTCGGTCGTGAAACCAATGTTCTTGCTGAAGGCATGAACCTCACTGACTCTCTTAGCTGTTGCAAGGCAGACGAGAAAAAGAGTCTTGAGGGTAAGGTCCTTGAAGGAAGCTGACTGGAGAGGTTCGAACCTAGGTGACATAAGGAACCTTAAGACTACGTCTAGGTTCCAGCCTGGAGTGGATAGACGACGCTCTTTAGACGTCTCAAAAGACTTAAGAATGTCTTGAAGGTCCTTGTTGGAAGAAAGGTCCAAACCTCTGTGGCGGAGAACTGAAGCCAACATACTCCTATATCCTTTAATCGTAGGGGCTGAAAGGGATCTCTCATTCCTAAGATGTAGAAGGAAGTCAGCTATTTGGGTCACAGAGGTATTGGTAGAGGAAATTGAATTGGCTCTACACCAGCTCCGGAAGACTTCCCACTTAGATTGGTAGACTCTACGAGTGGAAACCCTTCTTGCTCTGGCAATCGCACTGGCTGCCTCCTTCGAAAAGCCTCTAGCTCTAGCGAATCTTTCGACAGTCTGAAGGCAGTCAGCCGAAGAGCGTGGAGGTTTGGGTGCAACCTGTCTACGTGAGGTTGACGTAGAAGGTCCACTCTTAGAGGTAGAGTCCTGGGGATGTCGACTAGCCATTGAAGTACCTCTGTGAACCATTCTCTTGCAGGCCAAAGGGGAGCAACCAGCGTCAGCCGTGTCCCTTCGTGCGAGATGAATTTCTGCAGAACTTTGTTTATTATCTTGAACGGTGGGAATGCGTAAAGGTCGAGATGGGACCAGTTCAGTAGAAAAGCATCCACATGAACTGCTGCAGGGTCTGGAA
Source organism: Palaemon carinicauda (assembly GCF_036898095.1). Classification (NCBI taxonomy): domain Eukaryota; kingdom Metazoa; phylum Arthropoda; class Malacostraca; order Decapoda; family Palaemonidae; genus Palaemon; species Palaemon carinicauda. The sequence continues at coordinate 122,736,418 of NC_090730.1, forward strand.
CAGGGGAACAGTACAGCGGAAGTCTCTTGGTTATGGAGGTGGCAAACAGATCTATGGTAGGTTGACCCCACAAGGTCCAAAGTCTGTTGCACACACTCTTGTGGAGGGTCCATTCCGTGGGAATGACCTGATTCCTTCTGCTTAGGCGATCTGCTGAGACGTTCATATTGCCCTGAATGAACCTCGTGACCAGAGTGAGGTTTAGACCTCTTGACCAAATGAGGAGGTCCCTTGCAATCTCGTATAGGCTCCTCGAATGGGTCCCTCCTTGCTTGGAGATGTAAGCCAAGGCTGTGGTGTTGTCTGAGTTCACCTCCACCACTTTGCCTAGCAGGAGGGACTTGAAGTTCAGCAGGGCTAAATGAACTGCTAGTAGCTCCTTGCAGTTGATGTGGAGTAATCCCTGTTCCTCGTTCCACGTTCCCGAGCATTCCCGTCCGTTCAAGGTCGCACCCCAGCCCGAGTCCGATGCATCTGAGAAGAGATGAAGATTGGGGGTCTGAATAGCCAACGATAGGCCCTCCCTGAGAAGGAGATTGTTCTTCCACCACAGGAGAGTGGTCTTCATCTCTTGGGTGATTGGGATAGAGACTGCTTCGAGAGTCGAACCCTTGTCCCAATGAGCTGCAAGATGGAATTGAAGAGGGCGGAGGTGGAGTCTCCCTAGCTCGACGAACAGGGCCAGTGATGAAAGGGTCCCTGTGAGACTCATCCACTGTCTCACCGAGCAACTGCTCCTCTTCAGCATGCTCATGATGCACTCTAGGGCTTGGCTTATCCTGGGGGCCGATGGAAAAGCCCGAAAATCCTGACTCCGAATCTCCATTCCCAGGTACACAATGGATTGGGAGGGAATGAGCTGAGACTTTTCTATGTTGACTAACAGACCCAGTTCTCTGATTAAGTCCAAAGTCCAGTTGAGATTCTCCAGACAGCGACGACTCGTGGAGGCTCTCAACAGCCAGTCGTCTAAGTAGAGGGAGGCTCTGATGTCCGATAAGTGTAGGAATTTTGCTATATTCCTCATCAGATGAGTGAACACCATAGGAGCTGTGCTTAGGCCAAAACACAGGGCTTGGAATTGGTAGACAACCTTTCCAAAAACGAATCTCAGGAAAGGTTGGGAGTCTGGATGAATAGGAACGTGAAAGTAGGCATCTTTCAAGTCCAACGAGACCATCCAGTCCTCCTGCCTGACCGCTGCTAGGACCGACTTCGTCGTCTCCATCGTGAACGTCTGCTTGGTGACATACGCGTTGAGCGCGCTGACGTCCAGCACCGGTCTCCAACCTCCTGTCTTCTTGGCCACAAGAAAGAGACGGTTGTAGAAGCCCGGGGATTGATGGTCCCGGACTATAACCACTGCCTTCTTCTGCACAAGTAGCGACACCTCCTGGTGCAATGCTAGCCTCTTGTCCTCTTCTTTGTAGTTGGGAGAGAGGTTGATGGGAGATGTGGTCAGAGGTGGTTTGAGGCAGAATGGAATCCTGTAACCGTCCCTCAGCCAACTGACAGACTGGGCGTCTGCACCTCTCTTCTCCCAGGCTTGCCAGAAGATCTTGAGTCTGGCTCCTACTGCTGTCTGGAGATGCGGAGAGTCAGTTTTTTCCTTTAGATGTCTTGGAGCCTTTCCTAGACTTGCTCCTGTAAGAGTCTGTACGGGAGCTTCCTCGGCTGGGGGCTCTACCACGAAAGGGCGGTATGAACCTTGTAGCAGGGGTATCAGCCACTGGGGAGCGATAAGTCTTGGGGACTGAGGTAGCAACCTTAGACTTACGAGCCGATGAGGCTACAAGATCGTGTGTGTCCTTTTGTATCAGGGCAGCAGACAAATCCTTAACCAGCTCTTCGGGGAAGAGGAACTTCGAGAGCGGAGCAAAAAGGAGTTGTGACCTTTGACAAGGTGTAATGCTGGAGGAAAGGAAGGTACACAGCTGTTCCCTTTTCTTCAGAACCCCTGATACAAACATCGACGCAAGCTCACCAGATCCATCCCTAATGGCCTTATCCATGCAGGACATTAATAGCATGGCAGAATCCTTGTCCGCAGGGGAGGTCTTCTTGCTGAGGGCCCCCAGGCACCAGTCGAGAAAGTTGAACATCTCAAATGCTCTAAATACTCCCTTCAGTAAGTGATCAAGGTCTGAGAAGGTCCAGCAAACCTTAGAGCGCCTCATTGCAGTTCTCCGAGGCGAGTCTACCAGACTTGAGAAGTCAGCCTGGGCAGAGGCAGGTACTCCCAAGCCTGGTGCTTCTCCTGTGGCATACCAAACGCTCGCTTTCGAAGTGAGCTTAGTCGGAGGGAACATGAAAGAAGTTTTGCCAAGGTGTTGCTTAGTCTGCAGCCACTCCCCTAAGATCCTTAACGCTCTCTTAGAGGACCTTGCTAGGACTAGCTTAGTATAGGTGGACTTAGCTTGTTGTATGCCCAGCGAAAACTCAGATGGCGGAGAGCGGGGAATAGCAGAGACAAAGTGGTCTGGGTAAACCTCTCTAAGCAGAGCCAAGACCTTACGAAAGTCAATAGACTGTGGAGAAGGCTTGGAATCATCCACGTCTGACGAGGGATCCAGGTGTGCCGCCTCATCGTCAGAAGCCTCATCACCAGAGTGTAGCGAAGAGATCGGACAAGAATGCTGAACAGCAGAGTCAGAACGAGTAGGAACAATATTAGTGGTTTCCTCTTCAAGTAACTGTTGAGGGAAAACCTGAGGCTCAGACTGCAAAGGCTGAATAAAAGCCGAAGCAGAAGGAAGGCGCATGGGTGGAGGAGGCTGACTCCTAGCATGAGTGGTTGAACCCAAGGGTTGCGCTTGCTGAGCGGTTGGCAGAAGCGGAGTAGCAAGTTCCTGTTCCTGTGGTGTGAGCGGAGCGCGATGAGGTAGAGGCTGCGCAGAACAAGGTAAATGTCTCGCAAGCTGAGGCTCCTGAGGCGCAAGGCTAAGGTGTTGTGGTGCTTGCCTTGTGGAGGGTTGAGCTCGCTGCAGCGAGAGCTGAGGAGACTGACTCATGGACGGGAGAGGTTGTTGTACCTCAACCGAGTGTTGCATCACTGGTGGAGCAGCAAGTGGAGGCGGAGGAAGAGAGGTATAATCCTCCTGATCCCATTGTAAAGGTTGCCTTAAGGAAGGCGGAGGCTGAACACCACTGGGAACAGCAAACTCAGAACGTGGCTCAACATCGTACGCCTGGCAGGTGGTACTGCGATCAGGCGGAGCGAGCGCAGGCGGAGGGAGTGTAGGCGGAGGCGGAGGCGCAACACTCTCAGCCCGACACTCACGCATCAAGTCCGAAAGCTGTGCTTGCATGGACTGTAGTAGAGTCCACTTGGGGTCGGCAGAAACTACAGTAGGCTGAGGTAAAGCCTTAACAGTCGAGCTCTGTTGTGGCAGAACCTTACTCCTCTTGGGCGGAGTGCAGTCGACAGATGACTGCGGCGAGTCAGAGCTGAGCCAATGACTGCAACCTGGCTGAGCACTCGCGGACTGGACTCTGCGTTTAAGTGGTCTCGAGACCTGAGTCCAACGTTTCTTCCCTGACAGTTGATCAGCGGACGAGAAAAAGACGGGCTCAATCGTCTGCAGGTGGGAGTGACGGTCTTTGGAAGACACGACCGCAACCACCGAGGATACTTCTGTGCGCCTAACAAGGCCTGCCGAACCCTTATGCCCTTCGACATTGCTTCTCCCCTGGGCTTGGGAGCTTGCAAGAGGTCCCGGACTGGGAGGACGACTGGCTCGCACAGAAGTATCCTCACGCACCACACTGGCACTGACACTAGCACTTGGCACTGCACTGACACTAGCACTCGTCACAGCACTGGCACTAATTCCACCCACTGCACTCTTGACCTTAAGTTCCTTGACTTCGGCCATCAGAGACTTATGATCACTTACCACTGACTCTACTTTATCGCCTAAGGCCTGAATAGCACGCAAAACAACAGACATATCAGGCGGAGGGCAAATAGTAGGTTCGGGGGTAGCCACTACAGGGGTAGGAAAAGGTAGGGGATCATGAGGTGAGGAAAAAAGTGAAGAGTGAGAAGAACTCCTCCTAACTCTACCTCTCTCTAACTTAGTTGAATATTTCAAAAGACGGACAAATTCCAGTTCCGAAAGTCCGGCGCATTCCTCACATCGATTTTCTAACTGACAGGGCCTGTCCCTACAGTCAGAACAAGCGGTGTGAGGATCTACCGAGGCCTTCGGAAAACGCCTATTGCAAGACCTACATCGTCTATGGGAGGGGGCTTGCGAAATGTCAGACATCTTGAATCCAAAGAGTTAGCCAAAGGGGGTTCCAAAATCAAGCAAAAAAAAGCTATCTAGCTAATATAAGAAGGTTTCCAGTAAAGCGACAGCCGAAATCTGAGAGAATACTTCACCAATTAGCCGTGAAAATACTCGAAGATCATAAGCGTATCCCAGAACGTCTTGCCGGAAGCACGACAGAGGAAAAATTGAGGAGGTGTCAACAAGAAGTACTATAGTACCTGGCCACAGGTGGCGCTGGTAAGTACACCCCCTTCTAGTATTGTGATAGCTGGCGTATCCCTCCATAGAATTCTGTCGGGCAACGGAGTTGACAGCTACATGATTATCGGGTAAGTTTAATATTGAAAATATCATATTAAAACTTAATGAATTGAAAGGCTCTACTGTAGTATATACAGTATGATTGAAGTAAAAATGCTTTACTTACACAATTTACAGGAAGTTTTACAGGGGCCTCAGGAAGCTTTACAGGGGCATCTAATTTTATTGTAAAGCAAAATGTTTATAAAATGCTAATGCAGTAATTTACAGATACTTCAAAGCAACTGTTATAGTATATGTTATATAGTGTAGCACACTTTCAATTATTATTACACATCTTTAAAATTGATTTAGTTCTTACTTTCTCTTGAGTTAATTGGAGGGCTGTACTATATTGATTTTAATTTCTTTTACAGGTTCGAACAAAATCTCGTACTTTTGACAGTGTGAGTCACTTAATCAACTATCATCGGGATAACGAATTACCAATTGTGTCGGCAGAATCAGCCCTTGTCCTACGTAATCCTGTTCTACGGAGAATGCGTTAAGGTTACTATGGATTTGTAGTTGAAATATGGTGGTAAACCTCATTGATCATTTGCACAAATATTCATTCTAATCAATTCATGGCTGATACAAAGTTTTTTCAATCAGTCATAAGGTGTTGTTGGTCAAATGACTATTCATAGTCTGAATTATTTTGCAATTAGGATTATACTACTTCAGTAACTTACTTTTATTTTTTTATGAAAATATTTTTGCTTCTGGTAATCTAAGCTACAGCACTTAAGGACAAAATAGTGATTAGTGATTTCTTTATAATAATAATTTTTTTAGAAAGAGATTGTGCACTCATAATCCGGAAGTAGGTGATTAAAATTTTTAAATAATAATTAATGGTCATGTAAGCTTGGGGAACACTTGGTACTACAGGGTTATGTAAAGTAGTATATTTTTTCTTCTGATGAATATCATGTGATAAAATAATAGGGTCATGCTGCTCTATTCCAAGGGAAATCTTTTAGGTTTAACTTATACCAGTTTTAGCATTTCATCTTAATGTCATGAAAGACACTTTTTGGCTGTAGCCTTAAGTATTGTACCATTTGAAGTCAAAGAAAAAGATTGGCCAACTTACAATTGTTAATAATATGTACTGCTGGTTGAAGTCCAGAATATGTCGTAACTATTATAATCGTATTTAGGGTTTGATTTTCCAATTATCTCCTAAGTTGTAAATAAAGTACATTATATATTTTGTAAATGATATTTACGATACTTGAAATTAATATAAATAAACCTTCTTATTCTTCTCCTTATGCAATAAGAAATTCTAGTTTTTTATTAGTAAAACTTTATTCTGGTTATTTTTCCTTGAAATTTGATTAGAATAGAATATTTACTTATCAGTACTTTTATTAAATTATTCAAGAATGTAATTACTGTATAAAATTAAAGAAACTTGAAATATATATTGAGGTACTTGTTCTCAAGTTATAATACAGAACTGCAACATACAGGTACATTCAATCATTGCCATGATACAAAAACCAGCCTTTATGGAATATTGGTTTTGAAAACTCGGCTCTGAAGGAGAAAATATAAGCATGTATCTGAATACTCAAAGTCAAATGCAATGACATTTTACTTTCATGCCAAATTTATTGTCCCATGACTACTAACTTTTGCTATTGTTTCATTTTGATTAAACATTTTAGAAAATTGGGGGTGTTTCAGTCATATAGGTTGCATTTACTGTAAATTTACTCATGTTCATGATTTTATCCATGGTCGAGTTTGGAGCCTCTTACAAGTTGAGCAGCTCAAGAAAAAACCTTTGGGCAACTCAGTCACTTTATGTAATAATTTATTCTGGAAAGGGCTACTTTCTTTTTCAAAGAGAACACTATATAATTCATATATTTTAAGGTTATTTGTTTGAGCCAGTTGCCAGGCAAGGCTTCTCACTTACAACATTATCCAGGTGTTAGTCAGTATATGCCATGAGTAATATTAAATTCTCCAACTTTTATCATAGTATTTTGAGCTAACTCATTTAGTGTATGTTATTAGTGTGTTATTTAGTCTTGCAGTATATTAAAGTGTTATGTTTCATAATAGGCCATGTGCTGCTCTTGCAATAGTGAAGGCACAAAGATTTGCAGATGATAATCGTGAAAAAATTGTTTGTACATTATGTTCTTCTCTTTGGAAGTCAGTTACTTACTCATATTACTTTGTTATTTGGTACATGTATAGTTGTAATAACATTCAGAATCTAAGTACAATGGTGTTTCATATTTTAGTGCTGTCATTCATTGTTTCCATGTAAGCATTAACACCCTGTAATAGTAGAACATCTATTTAGCATTTTGCATTCTTATATTTCATGTAATTTTAACTTGTTCTTCACCTTTGATCTTTTGATTTATAACTGGTAGATGGTACTGTGTATGATTCCTGGTATTAGTAACCATTTTACATCATGTTGGAAACCTTACCTAAGTTTTGGTACCGAGTACATGGTACAGTGATTTTTTTTTAACTTTCATGAATGACTTTTTAATGCATAGTTTAATTCCCAAAAAATCTGAGAGACTGTACCTGTATTTCGGTATGTTTATTACAATCAATAGCTATTATTATGCTGTCAAAACAGTTTTGTGCCTGAATAGACCATGAATTATGCACATAGAAATGCGCACAAATGCTAATATAGAAATGTCTCAGTTCCTGGAGATTTCAACAGTCGGGATTCTCAAGTACTGTACTTGGTTGGAACATCATCATCTACCATACTTTTTTGTCTTGGCAATATTCAATTTCTTGGTCAGTTGTTACTGTTTCACTTGAAACTAGGTTAATGACTCTTGTGGTAGTGTGAATGACAAAATTCTTATTGAAGAAAACAGGAGATATCTTGGACAAGATTGATTCCATTTCAAGAGTTTTTTAGTCAAATACATGAATCTCCAAAATAGAAAATTAGTGAAGTTTGTATTGTAGAGAAACTTGCTTGTTTTCATAGTTATAATGGTGAGGATAGGCAAATGCAGTTTTCCTTTCATCTTGAATTATTTGTTTTTCTTTTTTACTAAGGCCAGAAAATATGGATTTCATTTTAGTCTTATCAACATTTTAGTTAAAACTTGAGATATGCTGTATACATTTCAGTGTACTTAATTTTTATAAGTCTAACCATTTTTTGTTCTTGCAGTCTGTTCAGTTTTGACATTTTTATGAATGGATAATTTATCTTTACAAGTAAGTAATTGTGTTCTCCTTTGAGTGTACCTTATTAAGGGTGAAAGGAATAAAACATCATTGTCTTCCATTTATATTAAATTTTGATTTAATAATTATTACCTACCATTAATTTACAGTAATCAAACTTTGGTCACTAAGGTTGTATTATAGTAAATCCAAGAAACTGAGATAGTCTATATGTAGCTGATAAATTTTAATGGGATTTTTCTCAACTAAAATAAATAGATACATGTACATCTAAATTGTCTGTGTAAAACTGAAATTTTTTTGTTTTTGTTTTTTTTGGTTTGTTAATTTGCAGATTCACCCCAAGGTATATAGTCCTGTCATTTTTTTGCTGTTATATTACAATAATGCTACTTTTAATCTTAACATTTACAAATTTGACTCATTCATTATATTTTCATGGTACACTTTTATAACTTGATGAGACTTTGCTCTTGGGTAATTGTTATTTTATGCTTCAGCTTTTTAAAATTTACCCATTTATTCATTCAGTTGTTATTCTTTTCCAGTGTAAGTAGTTTCACAGTAAATGTTATCCACAGGAAGGTAACAATTCATCAAAGAATTTTCACTAAAAATTTTAGTTGGGGCATGTGGTGCAACTCTTTGGCTCCCTCTTAAGCCAGCCTACTTTCCAGGGCAATATGTAAATTTTTTTTCAATATTTCCTCTTGAAATTCTGTAGTAGTCCAACTACCACATTGCAGATTCACACAGCACAGCCAGACAAATGGATTTGACAAAAAAAAAAAGAAGTGGTAATTTGTTCATCGTGGCTTAGGGTAAAATTGAAGATGAACAAGATGAAAGCAATCATCTAAAAAATCATGAAAATATCCAGTACAAGGAGAGTATTTGTTAACATTTGTTTGTTTTGTCCAAATATTCATCTCACATTGGTGTTTAAAATGGGAAAGTTAAGAGTTGGAACCTCCAGGTCTTTCCCTTTAGCCTTAAATTCTTATGCCCTCCTGTTGTTTGTGCCTGAAATGGTTCGCAAACTGCAACACAAACATGTCTTTTAGAGTTTGGCCAAAGAGTGAGAAAGGACCCACATATATGTATGTGTTCACAGGCTTTTTATGATGTACGCACAATTTGTATGTTCTCACATAGGCCCAAGCATTACCTACCTTTTATATGCTCAGAGATCTAAAATGCAGTTTAACCACATAGATTTAATAATGTACATATTGGAATATGAAATACAATGCAAATTGTCAAATCAGTTAAAGACTGAATAAGAAGTTTTCCACATACTTTTTATATTTGTGAGTCAATTTAAAGTTTGGTTAAAAATGTGATACCTTAGTATAGATATATATATACAGTACCCATTAATGAATTTTTGAAATTTTAACGGTATTGATGATAAGAAACTTAGACACTGAAGTTACAGTTCTTTAATGATCACTGGAAAGAGTCTAATACTTTTCAGGGTTTCTTCTTCTGTATCAGTACAAACCCGGCTTTGACTCAGGCTCAAATACTTAGATATTACTTGAACTCTTCAGGTTTTCTTTGGAGTTTTATTTGCAGTTTCAACCACGCACTGTGGAATTCATATTAGGGAGGTTATGGTAAATCCAATTTTTTAAGTGTTATGTTATAAATATAGAAATGTGCATATCAATGTGCTCCAAATTATCTTAATACCCCTTATAAATGTGTACAATATACAATAAAATTTTATTTTTAATAACTTATTATTTCGTATGGTCAATAGTTGGTTGGCAAAGGATGATGAGTAATTATTTACTAAGAGGTAATTGGGTTTGAGAAAAATTTTCAGAACTACTGCTTATAGGTATATTGATGCTTTCAGGTGTTAATTTAGAGCTCTTATCTAGTTTTGTAATAGCTCTTGTAAAAAACATTACCAATGCAGATAGCTTTAAACTTGCCACATTCCTTGCAAAACACCCCATTATTTCAATTTTCTTTTGTAAATATACATATATATATAGCAACCCTACAAAAGCATACATAGTTGTACTTCATTAGCTTGAAAGATCTTTTCCCTTGGGAGAAGCTAAGGGTTAAATTAAAAATTTAACCTTCTCTCCCTTCCCTCACACTTCTCTTTCTCAGCGGCTTACAGGGTATGTGATCCTTTCCCCAAGTTATTGAACAACAAAAGTGTAACTTAAAAAAAGCAGTGTTCTTGAAATTGAGAGGTGTGTCAGTTGCATATTTTTTCATTATTTACACTGAAGGCTTTTGAATAATGATAAAGTTGGCATAAACTGTATGTTACAACAGGTTTTGGTCTCCAAGGTGCATTTTTACCGAAAAACTTGTATTTAAAGAATTTCATGCTGGATTGCACTCAAATGAAAGAGCAATATAAACTTTTATTAATGTATAACATAGGTTGACCATTACTTAATGATATATATATATATATATATATATATATATATATATATATATATATATATAATATATATATATATATATATATATATATATATATATATATATATATATATATATATATATATATATATATATATGTAGATATATGTATATGTATATGTATATGTGTGTATATATATATATATATATATATATATATATATATATATATATATATATATATATATATATATATATATATATATATATATATATATATAATGTGTGTATATGTATATGTATATGTATATGTATATATATGTATATGTATATATATATATATATATATATATATATATATATATATATATATATATATATATATATATATATATATATATATATATATATATATCATTGTTTATAGTGCAACACTTGCTCTTAAGTATCCCCTCGTGTTCCTTGTCTAGCAAGAGTCCTCTTGTTTTTGTGTACTGACTGGCAGTCCATAAAAAGAGCAATAGGTTTCTTATATGTAACCCAACTAGCTAACTGTAAACCAAAGAAGTATAATAATGTAGGGTCTGGGTATATATTATGGGTAACTAATCCACTTCACATCTGAATGAATATCGGTGTGTTGAACAGCTACTGAAGCTCTATTTTTCAACAAATATTTTTGCTACAAAATGACTGTGTCATGAATGACAAACTTGCCTTGTAGTTTTTAGAAGTGACATATGTCCTCATTTAGTTCTGTGCATAATATTGTAATATATTGTAATTCAGTCAATATTAAGATTACATTTAATTGTATATACAATCTTGGTATTTTAATGTTGTGTGTGCCAAAATGACAGATTAGTTACTTTATCTATTGGCTATTGATAATCAAAATGCCTCTTAATATTAGTTATTTGTGACTCAGCTGACTTTGAAAATGCAGTATATAAATTGAGACACGTGTGAATGATTATAAAATCACTGTAACTTTGTATCAATAACTAAATAAAATATCATATTGTAATTTATACTTTATTATCCTATTTTGTTATATTTTTCAAAAGGATCCTTGAATAGACCTGTTATAAATGAGATCTTTAAAGAAAAATCATAACTTAAATTTTGAAAGATGAAATGAATTATACTGAGTTTTCTTATTGTGAAGGTAAATTAATTTTGTTGTTGAAAGTTGTAAAAAACTCGATTCAATTATGAAGCTCCAAAAACATTCTTCAACTTAAAACTATGTTATGTTCTTAACCACATCTTCATGCAAAAGTCCTGAGTGATGGTAGTAAAGGGAACTCAATGTAACATAAACTATCTGTTGTATTAGTTTTGAATGATCACTCGTCCCTCCCCTAAGTTACTAAAAGTAGCGATGGATATTTTATTTTTCTTTATTATTCAGAATTATGATGTTTTAAACTTTAGACTTAGCCGGTGGATATATATGTAGCTAACGTCTCTGACGTCACGGCAGAAAATTCAAAACTCGCGGGCAATCGGAGATTGGGAAGCTAGGTGTACTACTAGCGCCACCACTCGCCAGGATACTGGAACCATTCCATAAGTCCTCAGTTCTTCTCTGCCGCTGTGGCGTCAACATTGGAACTTTCATGCTCGCGCATAACCTCCGGTTTTCTACAGCTTTGGTGAAGTACTTGTTTTTTGGTTAATGGCTTTCACTTGATTGGATTTTCTTACGACTTTTCTTGAAACTCTTTTTGATTTGACTATTTTTGACCCTTGCTTGTTTGATCTCTCTCTGGATATTCCAAAATGGCTGACCCTTCCCCTGTGTATAGGAAATGTGTGAAAAGCTGTAAGATCCACCTTCTTAAGGCCTCTATCGATCCCCACTCTATTTGTAACTAATGTAGAGGTAAAATATGTCAGTTAGAGGATCGATGTGATGAGTGTGTTATTTTATCTGATACGGAGTGGCTTGAATATGAGAAGTACTCTCGTAAGTTAGAGAGAGATAGGGTTAGAAGAAGCTCTTCTCACTATAGAGAATTTTCCTCTCTCCATGTCCCTGAAACTATTCCTTCCCCTGTAGTGGTAGTCCATGAACCCCTTACTAGCACTAACGAGCCTTCACTGATGGACATGATGAAGGCGATTCATGTCCTTGGTGCCAAGGTCGAGTCGCTTGCTACGGACAGGAACCAGCTCATGTCCGACGTTAAATTGTTGAAAAATGCCAGTTTTAGTGATAAAAGTGCGGAGAATGTATTCAGTGTTGCGGAGAGTACGTCTGTTCGTACTTGTCGTTCACCCAGTCCTAGACCGCTTTCAAGCTCCCCAACCCCTGGGAGAAGGAATGTCAAACGACGAAAGGGAACGCTAGGTTTTAAACCACGAACAGACGTCCCCTCAAGAGTTGTGGTTGGCGTTGCACGTAACGATCGACCTTATCATGGGAGAGGTGAGGCCAAGTTCTCCTCATCCTCCGATGAGTAGAAAAAACTGGCGTCAGAATTCCAGACCTCACAAGAGGAAATTGATCCCTTCTGATCAAAGTCAACGTCCTGGCTGCAGTCATTGGATGCAGTCCTGAACGTCTGCCTTCATCGGATGAAGGTACACCTGCCAAACGTCCCCTTAAAACGTCTGGAATGGTTGCTCCGGAGACCCCTTTGCAGGGTAACGGTTTTGTGGTTTCGTCTGGACGTTCCAGACGTGACGTGAGTGCTGTTGCTCTCGTTGTCATCACTGACGTTGCAGAACGTACGTTACCGAAGTCACGCTCTGACACACTTGTGACTGACCCTAATTTTAGCATGCTGCAGGACATGCAGATGAAACTTTTTCTCATTCATGCAGTCTTACCGTCCAGCCCATGAACGACAGGAACCCTCGCTTGCGGAGCGTCACGGGTCTAATAAGCGTGACCCTTCTCACCATGCTTCCAAGCGTGAAGTTTCACGTCACGCTGACGTGACCCCCAGTATTCAGCATGCTGTCAAACGTGACGCCGAGCGTCAGGTTCGACATGATGTTGAACGTCAGTCGATGCAGTCCCAACGTGACGTTGATCTTCCTTCTTTTCCTGCTACCCATCGGCAGACTGATGCAGGCTATTAAGCTGTTCCACACAGTTCCCGACACCTTGTTGATTCTCCACCTCGCAAACACGTCGAGCTTCCGGATGAATTTTTTTCTGAGGAGGAAGTGGATGATCCCCTTTCCACAGCTGTGCCTTTGGGTTCCTTGTCAGAGGAAGAGGAACCTAGATCCACGCAACATTCATTGGATTTTAAAAAGATTATGACTTTTTTTAAGGAAGTTTTTCCTTCACATTTTGTGCCTGTTGCACCACGCTCTCCTCCTTCAGAGTTCACCTTGGGAACGACTACACAAGCTCCCCTGTTTACTGAATTGGTGCTCTCTCGGTCGTCTAAGAGAGCTTTGCGTTTGCTGGGAGACTGGTTGCAGTCCAAAAGGAGTCTTTGGCAAGTCAGCCTTTGCCTTCCCTCCAGCTAAGCTTGCTTCTCGTTCGAGCGTCTGGTATGAGACAGGAGAAGTTCTCGTCTTGGGAGTACCTGCCTCTGCCCAGGGGGACTTCTCAAGCCTGGTAGACTCTCCTCCTCGTCTGGCCATGAGACACTCAAAAATTTTATGGACAACATCGGAACTCGACCATCTGCTCAAGGGCATCTTCCGTGCCTTTGAAGTGTTCAACTTTCTAGACTGGGCATTGGGAGCCTTGAGTAAGAAAGTGTCTGCTTTTAATAATAATGAGTCTGTGGTTCAGATTATGTCCTGCATGGACAAAGCTGTAAGGGATGGATCAAATGAGCTGGCTGCTCTTTTTACGGCGGGTGTCCTTAAGAAGAGAGAAACGTTTTGTTGCTTCCTGGCTATGGGAGTTACTCCTTGTCAGAAGTCGGAGCTTCTGTTTGCACCGTTTTCTCGTTTGCTTTTTTCCCAAGAGCTTGTGAGGGAAATAGCTTCATCGCTAGCCTTAAAGGACACCCATGACCTGGTATCTAAAACGGCTCGCAAGGTGCTGCCTTCGTCGTTTTCAGGCAGCAGACCGAAGGTGGAAACCCCTGCAGCTAGGTTCATTCCTCCCTTTCATGGTAGAGCCTCCAACAGAGGCAACTCTCGCTCTGATGGAAGATGAGGTAAAAGGAGGGGAGCTAGATCAAGTTGTGGCAGAGTCTGACTGCCCTCAACTTCAGACAGCAGTAGGAGCCAGGTTGAAGAACTGGCAGGCTTGGGAGAGAAAAGGAGCAGATCAGTGGTCCGTCCTCTTGTTGAAGGAGGGCTACAAAATACCCTTTGTAAAGAAACCCCCTCTAGTCTAAAACGCTGATAGATTTCTCTCCCAGATACCGGGAGGACGCAACAAGACAAGCTTTGCGCCTACAGGTGTCCCTTTTGTTAAAAAAGGGGGCTGTGGAGAAGGTGCTAAACCACCAGTCTCCAGGCTTTTACAACCGCCTCTTCCTAGTTTCAAAGAACTCAGGGAGTTGGAGACTAGTGCTGGATGTGAGCGCGCTCAACGCGTTCATTCTGAAAAGTGCTGGATGTGAGCGCGCTCAACGCGTTCATTCTGAAATCGAAGTTCACAATGGAGACTTCCAAGT